>NW_003852463.1:3066397-3149530 GCF_000181295.1 Otolemur garnettii
TTTTTTGGTTGCAGCCGTCATTGTTGTTTGGCGGGTCCGGGCTGGGGATTCGAACCCGCCACCTTAGGTGTACGTGGCTGGCGCCTTAGCCCGTTGAGCTATAGGCGCCGAGCCAAGGCAGTGGTATCTTAAAAAGCCACACTGGGGCTCTGCAACATCAGATGACACTGGGGACTAGGGACCTGGGGTGCCACTTCAGGGGAAAGGCAACATCCCTCTCTCTGTGCCCTCCCTCCAGTTCTGCCCCCTTCTTCCCACAAGCCACTGCAGCACCATGCACATTTTGTTTGTTTGTTTGTTTTCTTTCCAAGGTGGGCCTTAATGTCCTGGTTCAGAAAGCAAACAAGTTCACCCCTGCCACCCGCCTTCTCGTCCAGAGATTTGTGCCATTCCCTGCTGTAGGTAAGACCTGCATGGTACACAGACATGAGTGTTCTGTGCCTGGGTATCTGGGACTACAGGGCTCCCAGGGGGCTGGATGGCCTTTCTACATCTTTAGTGATGCCCAGGGGGTACCCAGCTGGGGGAAGTAGCAAACACGTGGCTAGAAGTCAGGACCAAGGGACCTCACTGATGGCTCCAAGCCGGTGATCCTGCTTTCAGTGCAGGGGTTCTTAACCTGGGGCCCCAGGCCCCCAAGGGGTCAGTAGAGAGAATACAGTGGGTCTAGTATAGTTGGTTGGGGAAAATAATTATACTAACCTGTAACTGAAATTTAATATTTCTTTCATTATGAATATAGGCATCAAACCACAGTAAGAAGGAGGACCTTTGACTTTGTCACCAATAGAAATCAAAGATGTTTTTGTGTCACTATACAGTTGTTTCAGAGATCTTAAAATAGCATTTATGCTCAACACTAATTCATACCTAATATGTCAACTGCTTTTTAATTCATTGTTTAAAAGCGTATCTATTATTATATCACATTAAAAATATTTTGATAACTTATTTCAATAGAATCCCTTTGAGATCCTATATATATTGTTTTATAGAGTTAGAAACATTATCCTGAGAGCGGCACATAGACCTAACCAGACAGCCAGCAGGGCTCCTGTCACAAAAGAGGTTGGAGCTTCTGCTAATTTAGGTTTCAAGCCTTTGGATCTTGTGGCCCTCTAGGTTTTAGAGCAGTGTTTTTCAACCTTTTTTATTTCACAGCACACTTGAACCTATAGTTAAACTATCGTGACACACTTAAATTACGTTAATAAAAAGAATTAAAAAATACACTTACTATGCTTTGAACTTCTTTCAAAAATAATTTAATTAGTGATCTTTAAATTTTTTTGCATCACACCTAAGATCCTCTTACAGCACACCAGCATGCCTCAGCACACTGGCTGAAAATCACTGTGTTAGAGGCCTCTCTCATACACAGCTGACGGTGGGTGCACAGGTGTGTGCGGAGAGGATTTCTCCTGGCTTCAGCTGAGTCAAGACTTATAAAGGTCTGGGTTATGGGGATGCCAAAAAAGCCCAGTTTGGCTCTTATTTTATTTTGAGACATGGTTTTGCTCTGACGCACAGGATACAGTACAGTGGCATCATCATAACTCACAACAACCTCAAATTCCTGGGCTCAAGTGACCCTCCACTTCAGCCTCCTGAGTAGCTGGGACTCCAAGTGTGTCACCAAGCCCAGCAGTAATTTTTTTTTTAGATTAAAAAATAAGCACCATTGAGAGCAGCACAGAGCAGTGCATAGTTAGTTGTGAAGAGAAGGATAAGCAAACACTTAAACCATAGCACCAGTTTGCCCTCTGTGCCTGAGGACAAAGATGGGGGTGGTGCCAACACAGGGCATGAGGTTCTGTGACCGCCCTCATGTCAAGGCTTAGTCTGAAGAGCTAGAGTCTCAGACCCAGGCTCAAGGTCCTGGCCCCGATCTTTACCTCCAGGGTTCAGCTTCCCCATCTATAATATGCAGGCACCAGTATCCACTTCTATATAGCCCAGGGCTCTGGGAGGAGCAAATGAGGCTGCAAACCAGATTCCGTTGATAGGAAAAGGGCCTGTGAGAAGGTAGGATCTTTACTGGGCAGCCCCACCTCCTGGATGGCCCAGAGGCTAATGAACTCCCAGAACTAACTACCCTGCCAAGCCTCAGCTGACCTAGATAATTGCTATAGCAACTCCACACTTCTAATGAACTCTCAGCTATTTCTGTTCTGGGCCATTAATGGAATAACCCTTTAGATCTGACTTTGTTAAGGGGCCTAATTGAGCAAACAGGCTGCCCAACTGGTATTCCTTACCTTTGGCCTAGGGTCATAAGCAGCCTGACAAGGGGGCAGCGCTCAGCTGCACTGGACTGGATCTAGCTGAGATGCAATCTGTCCTTAGCCAGACTTCACCAGGGGTCCATTTCAGCCCTACTCTGCTGGCCATCTTGCTGTGTAACCTTGGAGCGGTCTTAACAGCTCTGGGACTCCTTCGGTTGGTCTGAGGCTTTTGGACATGTCCCTCTTTAGGCTCCAGTCTGATTCCCTCCCATCTTCTCACTGGGGTACAGACGCTGTCAGGGGCCTTGGGATCTGCACATCCCTGGTGAGTTGCACAGGTTGCCCACAGAATGGTTTGCAGCCCTGGTAGTTCCTGCCTCACCAGGGTTCTGAGAGAAGCAGGCCCTTCAGGGCTTCTTCCTCAGGCCTAGCTACCCAAGTCCTGGCTGTGTGGGGTCCTGCCTGCCTTTGCCTCCCCCCCTCCCCCAGCCCTAGTCTCTGCTTCCCTCTCTGGGGCTCTGGTCTCCATCCCAGTCCTATCTGCAGATGGGCATTTGCCAGTTCCCCTAGTTGATACATTTTTTTTTTCCTTTTTCTTTTTTTTTTTTTGGAGACAGAATCTTGCTCTGTCACCCTGGGTAGAGTGCCATGGTGTCATCATAGCTCACAGCAACCTCAAACTCATGGGTTCAAGCAATCCTCTTGCCTCAGCCTCCCAAGTAGCTGGGACTACAGGTGCCTGCCACCATGCCCAGCTAGGTTTTTTGTTTGTTTGTTTTCAGTAGAGACAGGGTCTCACACTTACTCAGGCTGGTCTCAAACTCCTGAGCTCAAGCAATCCACCCACCTCAGTCTCTTAGAGTGCTAAGATTACAGGTCGGAGCCATGCCTAGTCATCAGCCCCCCTAGTCATTACTGACACAGTTGTGAGATGAATAGGTAATGCTCCCCACCCACCAGGAGCTCAATGGACCCCTGGTCCTCTCAGGCCACCTCCCAGTTCCTACACTAGGCCCTCCTCCATCTTATCCCCAGGAACTGGCTAGGACAGACTGTCTCTAAGCCCCCTGGATGCCGGGAAGGCCCAGGTCCTGGCCAATATTCACTCCTACTTTCCAAGGCAAGCTAGGCTTGACCAGGCTGGGTCACCCTTAAAGGCTGTTGAGAAGTGTGCTCAGAACATGCTTTACCTGGCAGAGGGTCCTTTGCCCCTCTGGGTTGCTGACATGGTAGGGAGACAGGACTCACCAGGCTGTGAGTACATGTGGGAAGTGGCTGAGACAAGTGGAAGTGATCATATTAAGCCCTGGTTGTTGGGGTGTGTGTGTAGAGTGGAACAGAAGGGGGCTGTTCAGGGTGAGGGGTGTTGGGGCCACATCCTTAACTCCCAGTCTCCTAGGCAAGCTGAGAACTCAAGCTCTCAGGCACAGAGAGGCTCCTAGAAAGTCAGTTGCTTCTTTCTACTACTCTGCCCTGCTCCTTCTTGGGCTCCAGCCTGAAGTCTGGGAGGTTGAGGGCGACTTCTCTTGGGCCCACATACTGTCTAAGAGAGGCCTGAGCCAGGATACCTGGGCCAACACATAACTCCCCTACTCCCACCCTGCTCTGCCTCTGTCTTCTCATCTGGAAATGAGGCCTCTGACCAGAACCCCTTTAGTCCCTTCCTTTGGGACCTCCTTGACATCACTGTAGGCCTCCCCACGTCTGCAGAGCCCAGTACTCCCAGGGGTTTGCACAGCTCTCCTTGTACCCCAGAAGGCCTCTCTTTTCCCTCACTTCTCCTCATTCTGTGCTGGGAGGGTCTGAAGGCAGACCATGCCATCCCCCTTTTATAGATTCACTGAAACTCACACTGAGCTTGACTGGCCTCCCACGCCCAGTCTGGGGCTATTCCAGCCTGCTTGGGTGACCCCTCACCAGTAGTAGCTGATGAACTGAGGCATGAGGCCCAGGGGTGGCCGGGGCTGCCTCCATGTTCTCCCTTGGTTTTTTAGCTGGTGTTGTGTGTATGAGTGTATGTGTGTGTGCATTGATGCATGTGCACACATGTGTGCTGAGTATGTGGGAAGCCCCAGGATGCTTCTGCAGCCAAGGTAGTTTCAGGGCCGCACTGTGCCCCGGTCTAGAACAGCAATCACGTGGGAAATCTCAGTTACTATTTATACATGGAGATGTTAGGAATGACGGTGAGCCCAGGAGCATGTGTGCTGGCATCAGAATCGATTGGGGACTGGTAATTAATTTGCTTAGACCTTAATTAATTCTCCAGTTCTTTCTTATTTGTGGACTGTCACGCCTAATTGTGCTCAGGAGCTCAAGCTCAGAGCAGGCCCTCTGTTAATTGACGTATGGTCGCTGTGAGGTGGAAGTTAATGGTTTGGGAAGCTGGGCAAACAGTGTAATTAAAGGTCAATAGAGGAGGCATTGGAAAATACACACCCCAGGTCCAGCCACCAGTCTCCCTGCACAGAGTCCGTTCCAGGGGCTGCAGGCCCCACAGCCTTCTTCAGAGGCCTTGAGGGGAGGACAGCATGGGGTGGAGTTAGCAGCAAGAGGGAGGGTTGGGGCCAGGTTCCAGAGCAGACCCTGGCCAGAGGACTAGGCACACCTTGCTAGTAGTTATGAATGGGGCAGGGGCTTTAAAGAGGTGGAGACCCCATGTGGCATCTCAGCAACTACATTTATAAGGCTGGCACCACAGACACTGTGTAGGTGTGTGTACAGGGAAGATCAGAAGCCCTGAAGGTCACCTCTGGCTGCCTGACTTTATTCACATGGAGCAGGAGACAGCTGAATGTCAGTAAAGACCCCCATCTGGGTCCTGAGCATCAGCCAGCTGATGCCTTCCATGAAGAACAGCCTTCCTGCATGTACCGGAAGTGCAGCCCCAGCCGCCCTTTGCTATGAAGTGACTTCTTCCTGTGCTATCCCCCGCAGTCCCTTATGTTAAATGTCACCATGTATTTCATTGCCATGAAAAGATCCCTGAGGCCAGGTGTGGTGGCTCATGCTGGTAATCTTAGCATTCTGAGAGGCCAAGGTAGGTGGATTGCTTGAGCTCATGAGGTCGAGACCAGCCTGAGCAAAAAGCAAGACCCTGTCTCCACTAAAAATAGAAAAACCGAGGCAAAAGGATTGCTTGAACCTAAGAGTTGGAGGTTGCTGTGAACTATGATGTCATGGCACTCTACCCAGGGTGACAGCTTGAGACTCTGTCTCAAAACAAAACAAAACAGGCTCAGTGCCCGTAGCACAGCAGTTGCGGTGCCAGCCACATGCACTGCAAGGCTAGCAGGTTCAAATCCAGCCCAGGCCAGCTAGAGTGGCAATGACAGCTACAATAAAAAGTGGCTTGGCATTGTGGTGGGTGCCTGTGGTCCCAGCTACTGAGAGGTTAAGGTAAGAGAATTGCTTAAATCCAGGAGTTTGAGGGTGCTATGAGCTGTGATGCCATAGCATTCTGCCAAGGGCAATGTAGTGAAACTCTGTCTTTTGGGGGAGGGGGATCCCTGAGCTCACCATTGAGTCCATGGTCCACAGTGTCCAGTCTTTGGGAGATCTGCTCACTCACACCCAACTTGCCGCAGACCTGCTCCCCCATGTCTCCTTTGCCCCTGGGCCACATGGTTTCCATGTCATTGATCCATCTTTCTCTGCACTGCTCCTCTCTCATGCTTAGTCCTCTTTGCTTTCCTGGTCCAAGAGGTGGCCATAGCAGTGCTGCCTGAGTCCTGAGGGCCTGCCTTCAGGCCTGGTCTCCTGTGAGCAGGAGGTAGCAAGATGTGCTCTGTGCCATGATATATGCTCCCTCTAGCTGGGGCAGTGGTGTTCCACATGGCATCCATGCCCCTCAGACACCTCTGGATGCTACGAGTCCCTGCCTGGACCTGCTCCTGCTCCTACCCTGCTGTACTCCACTGCAGCCCTGGTGAATCTTGTGACCCTTCTCTCCCGGGCCCCAGGCCTTTGCACAGGGCCCTGCTGCCTGGATTCTTGCTCTTCCCACCATCTCAGCCTCTTCCCTGGCTGCTAGATCTTTGTGACTTGTTTCAGAAATCATTTCCTCTCAGAAGTCCTCCCTGGGAATCCCGGAGGGTTAGACTGCTGTTCCCTGTATGTGCTTGTGTCTATTTGGGGACTGCCCATTTTGTTGTTCCCAAGTCTGCTCTCCCATCAGACTGAGTAGCCCAAGATGGGGACTGAATCTTATTTATCCCTACCCCCCATACTCCCTCTGGGCCTGGCACACAGTCTGCACTCAGTGTGGATTTCTTCAGTGAACAAATGCTTTGGCACAAAATGTTTGAGGTCACGCTCTTGCAATGGACCTTACCCTGATGACAAAGGTGACCAGATTCTTTGGCTACCTGGACATTTAGACATTTTCCATTTAAAAAAATCATTTTTAAGTGTTTTATCTTCTTATATAAGTTTTTACCACCGCTGGTCCACTCTTTTGATTGGCAGGCCTTGGGTGGATGGGCCCCCCACTTCCTAGGTCATCCTGAGCATGTTTTCCAACCTTTCCTGGCCTTGGTACCCCCATTATAAAGTGGGGACACTAGTGAACTAAGTAGAGTTTTTATGGGAATTAAACATATCAATCTCCCAGGATATCATAAGCACCCAGTAAATGTTAGTCCTCTTCTGGCTCCACTACTCTCCACCTGCCCCAGTTAAAGATGGCAAGAACCAGAGGAGACATATTCCTGCCATTAGGAAACTTATTATTTGGGGGGTAAGAGGAGCTCAAATGCCCAAAAGACCAGAAAACAAAAAGCAAAAGTTCCAGTGATAAGTCCAATAAAGTTTTATAGAGGATGAAAGTCATTAGATATTATCTCTAAATGACCTTGCAACACCTCTAAGATTTTAGGAATCTAACATGAACTGCATTATTTAGGGAGAGGGTGTTTGTTTTTACAAAGGGGGATTATTAGGTCATGTTATCAAAGGAATATGTAGGCACAGTGGTGCAGATTTTGAGAACCCATGAAGGAAGACTGGCCTGGGTTGGGTGCCAAAGATTGTGGCAGCCTCAGAACTGTCATGGGCCCCTAGTGTGTGTCAGGCCCCAAGAGGACATAGGAGTGGGTCCGTTTCAGCCAGAGGGAAGAATAGTGGTGTGGCCTAGAGCTCTGTCCTCAGTCCCATCCCCTCTAGTTGTTTTATGACTGCCTGGGATGGAGGAAGCCTGTGGCTCTCATTAAAGAAGCAGAGACAACAACCTGGCAGGGATTGTGAATTCATGGGCAAGAGTACCAGGATCTGAAAAGATCTGCCAAGGAGGGCCGAGATCTCGCAAGGTTTGAGGTAAGGCTTGCTCATCAGTGTAGCTGCACAAACATAAACGTGCCAAGACCTGACTTGGCTGAGGTACTCAGGACAGAGACCTGGGGATTTCATGGGCTGTGTGCTTAGAATGGGTCCACAGCATGGCACGTGCCTCTGATGACGTTCACTCATATTTCAACTGCATTACTAAAGATAGAACACCCAGAACAAAGGATCTGTTTAATTCTGGCTCCACACGTCAAAAGAAGCTCTGATAAGCAGAGCCCAACAAGAGTGGCAGGATCTTCTGGGGAAAAAAAAAAGTCTGTTATTGGAATGAGCTGTCTGACTCTTGGGTTTAGGGGAAGTGTCTGATAAGTAGATGTTCCCAAAAAGCTGTGGGGACACTCATACATGGCCAACTCACCCGTTTCTGAGCAGCTTGCTCAGGACCCAGCATACAGTCGGTGATCAATAAATGCTGTTAGAGATTTTATAATTCCTAAAATCCAGAAAACAGAGAAAGTGGGAAAGTGTAAGGCAGGGGAGAGGTTTACAAATGCCGGAGGGAGCACTCTGGGGTCTTGAATACTAGCTTAGGGTTTGAACTTTATCTTACTGCTGATGGGGATCCATTAAAGAAGTTCAAACTAGGGAGCCGCAATGATAAAAGTGAGCCTCTTAGAAGATGGATGTGTTATCAGGAATCTTATATTAAAAGGTTCCAAATTTCCAAGTCAGCCTACACCTAGTTTTATAGGCTGATTTTTTAATCCAGAAATTCCCAGTCCCGAATTGGTGACACTTCAATATGGATTGTGAAACTCTCCCAAATTCTCAAGCTATTTAAAAGAAAATCTGTGCTGTTTAGCACTGCCTATCAGGTAGAGTTATAGTGGTTATAAATCAAGCAAATATTAGGGTTTACATCCTTAAAAGACAGAAGGGTTGAATTCTGTGATTTGAGTGTGTGTGTGTGTGTGTAAAGGTGATGACTTACACTTTTAATAAATGTATATTATTAAATACAGCTAATCTTTTTTTAAATTTTAGATTAATATGAGGTATAGACGATTAGGTTACATTGTTTGTGTTTGTTAGGTAAAGTCCAAGCTGTAGTTGTACCCCCCATCCAGGAAGTGTGTCATATGCCCTTATGTTGTGCCTGTTAGGTGAGAGCACACCAATCTCCCTCCCTCTCCCCCCCACCCCACGTGAGTTTAATTGCATGTATCTCTGGCAGGGACTGAGAACCTGGCTACAGCGGTTGCCTCTGGGGAAGGGGTGAAGCTAAGGATCAGAGTTGGAAAGGAGACTTACTTTTTATGATTTACTCTTTTATATAATTTGAATCATTTACTATGTTACCAATAAAATAGTGGAAGGAAGGAAGGAAGGGAGGAGAGAATAGAAGAGAGAAGAGGAGGGGAAGCCAGCTTTACCTTTCCCTCCTTGTCGTTGAAAAAGTAGAGTCTAGGAGTACTTTGTCCAATATCAGTCTGGAGCCAGAATGGCAACTCAAGTCTTAGGGTGCTTTGTTTGTTTTAATGAAAATGGCTCTATTTTTTCCTGATAATATATAGCTGTTATATCAAGTTGAACATCCTACATCTCTCCCCAGAGACAAGTTTAGTATATATCCCTCCAAATTCAAGTTAACACCTAAAAGTAGATGAATCTTTTCCTATTTATTATATTGATATATACTGTCAGTATGCCTTTATAAACATAATTTAATACAAATGGGTTTGTGCATATATGTTATTCTGTAAACTGCCTTTTTTTCTTTCTTTCCTTTTTTTTTTTTTTTTTTTAGACAGAGTTTCACTTTGTCGCCCTGGGTGGAATGTCATGGTGTCATAGCTCACAGCAACCTCAAACTCCTGAGCTCAAGTGATTCACTTGCTTCAGCCTCCCGAGTAGCTGAGACTACAAGAGCCTACCACAACGCCCAGCTATTTTTAGAGACTGGGTTTGGCTTTTGTTCAGGCTGATTTTGAACTTCTGAGCTCAAGCAATCTACTTGCCTTGGCCTCCCAGAGTGCTAGGACTACAGCTATGAGCCACCATGCCCAGCAGGGCTATTTTATTTTTAAAGAAAGGATCTCCCTCTTGCTCGGGAGGGTCTCAAACTTCTGAGCTCAGGCAATCTACTCTCTTTGGCCTCCCAGAGTGCTCAGATTGCAGGCATGAGCCACCATGCCTTGCCTTCTGGATTTTTTTTTAATTATGAATTTTAATTTTTCTTTTTCTTTTCTTTTTTTTTTTTTGTGGTTTTTGGCGAGGGCTGGGTTTGAACCCACCACCTTCAGCATATGAGGCCGGTGCCCTACTCCTTGAGCCACAGGCACCACCCCTAATTTTTCAATTAACATAGAAATTTGAGGAAATATAGAAATAAAACATTAGATGCACTCAAAACCCTCAATGCCCTCTTCTTGATTCTGTTTCTTTCTCTCCCTGGAGAAGTCTGCTGACCTGCATTCAAGATGGTTGTGATTTATGTACCACCAGCCATCAATTTATATATTTTTAAAATTTACATTAACTGTATCATACTGTGAATTGCTTTTGAGATTTATACTTGTTAATATATAAATTCATTTTTGCCTATTATAGGCATTCTACTATGTAACTCTCCACAGTTGACTAATTGAAGACATTTGTTTCCAGTTTCTTGTATGTTTATCACAGTCTGGCTCCAAACAACCTTATATACGTGTCTATGTGCACATGACAAAGAGTTCTTCTGGGCAGGGTTTTCAAACCTTGATCTATATTACGATCACTTGAGCTGCTTAAAACAAAAACAGATCTGGTGGGAAGATGAGTGTCTCGTGCTTAAAAAAAATAGATCTGAGTTCTACCTCAGATTTAGTTTCATTTGTGCAGCCGGTGTTGAGAATTACTGATTTAGGATATGGACCTAGAAATGGAATGAGCATGTTAGAGGGCATGTACACATGGAACTTTACTAACTAATACCCAGCGGCATGCAGGCTTTCACCCTACCTGCAGAGTATGAATTTTTGTTTCTCTATGTCCTCTTCAACACCTCTTCAATATTTGGTAGTACTAATCGTTTTAAATTTCTGTTCATCTGCTATGGTTCTTTTCTCATTTCTTTTTTTTTTGGGGACGGAGCCTCAAGCTATCCCCCTCAAGCTATCCCCCCTCAAGCTATCCCCTCAAGCTATCCCCTCTAAGCAGTAGAGTGCCATGGCTTCACAGCTCAGAGCAACCTCCAACTCCTGGGCTCAAGCGAGTCTCCTGCCTCCACCTCCCAAGTAGCTGGGACTACAGGCGCCAGCCACAACGCCTGGCCATTTTTTGGTTGCAGCCATCATTGTTGTTTGGCAGGCCCGGGCTGGGGATTCGAACCCACCACCTTAGGTGTATGTGGCTGACACCTTAGCCGCTTGAGCCACAGGCGCCGAGCCATCTTTTCTCATTTCAATTTGCATTTTTCCACTGCCCAGGATGGTTAAGAACCTTGTAATAATTATATGAGGCATCTGGGTTCCCAAATAGTAGAGAGAACAAGGAGATCCCTGTTTCATACTGTACACAAAAGTAAATTCCAGATAAAGACCTAAACATGAAAATTGAAAACTTGTAGAAAAAAATGTAAATGACTGTTGGAGTCGGGGTAGTTTCTTAATCACCCAAAGAGTATATGACAGAAAGAAAAGTATTGTTTATTTGACTGGATAGTAAACTACTTGACAAAAAACACCAGCAACAAAGTGAAGAAAAATAAGCCACAGGCTGGGAAGAGCTATTTGGAAACCATTTAGTCAATGAGGATTATTCTCTGAGACTAAGCACTCCTGCAAATTGATTTGTTTCTTAGATTCAGAAATCTGACTTTGGCTGTTAATAAAATTGAGTTCATGTCATTGGGATTTTATACTTTATAGATTGCCTTACCATATATTTTTCTATGATTTTGATTACTATTATCTTTTTTTTTTGAGACAGAGTCTCTCTTTGTGGCCGTTGGTAGAGTGCGGTGGCATCGGCATCATAGCTCACAGTAATCTCAAACTCTTGGGCTCAAGGGATCCTCTTGCCTCAGCCTCCCGAGTAACTGGGACTAAGCAACAATGCTCAGCTATTTTTTTAGAGGTAGGGTTTTGCTCTCTTGCTCAGGCTGGTCTCAAACCCGTGAGCTCAGGCAATCCACCCATTTCAGCTTCCCAGAGTGCTAGGATTACAGGCATGAGCCATCATACCTGGCTATATTACTGATATCTTTTAATAATTTTTAAATATCTTATATGTGTGTATTTTTTTTTTTTTTTGAGGAGGGAGTGGACAGAGTCTTGCTCTGTTGCCCTAGCTAGAGTGCAGTGGTATCACAGCTCATAGCAAACTCAAATTCCTAGGTTAAAGCAATTGCCCTGCTTTAGCCTCACAGGTAGGAAGAACTACAGTCACATGCCACCATGCCTGGCTAGTTTTTCTATTTTTGGTAGAGACAGTCTACCTCTTGCTCAGGCTGGTTTTAAACTCCTAGTTTTAAGCAGTCCTCCTGCCTTGGCCTCCCAGAGTGCTAGGATTACAGACATGAGCAACCATGCCTCATTGATCTTTATATATTTTGTGCATGTTTTTGGCTAAACTTAGCAGAAACTCTCATAGTGGCTTAAATGATAAAGGACTTTATTATTTGCAAAAGTAATAAATTCAGGGAGATATCCAGGGCCTTCTTCCCAAGTTTCTGCTCTGTCAGCTTCCCCGTGTGCTTCATCTTCAGGCTAGCTCCTGCCACGTTTAGGAGAAGGCAGCTGCAATGCCAAGCATCATGTCCAGAGGATAAGAGGCTGTCTGCCTGCCACCCCTTCTTAGATGGGAGGAGACCTTTCCCAGAAGTCCCCAGCAGATAACCCTCATTGGCTAGAATCAGGTCACCATATCCTTTCCTAGACCAATCACTGACCAGAAGAGAAATATTGCTAATCTTTTGAGGAAAGAATAGCTTTTAGAAGTCAGTTACCATGGACCCTCTGTAGATTAATAAAAAGCCTTTTTTTTTTTATCATGTACTATATAAGAAATACATTTTTCCAGTTTCTTTTTCTTTTTTTTTGAGACAGGGTCTTGCTCTGTTGCCTGGGCTAGATAGCAGTGACATCATCATAACTCACAGCAACCTCAAATGCCTAGAATTAAGGAATTCTCCTGCCTCAGCCTCCCAAGTAGCTGGGACTATAAACATGCACCCTCATACCCAGCTAATGTTTCTGGGTTTTGTAGAGACAAGGTCTTGCTATGTTGCCCAGGCTATTCTCAAACTCTTGGCCTCAAGCAATTCTTAGCCTCCCAAAATGCTGAGATTATAGACATAAACCAACATTTCTGGCCTCTCATTTCTTTTCTTTCTTTCCTTTTTTTTTTTTTTTTTTGAGACAGAGTCTCACTTTCTTGCCCCTGGTAGAGTGCCATGGCCTCATAGCTCACAGCAACCTCAAACTCTTGAGCTTAAGTGATTTTCTTGCCTCAGCCTCTTAGTAGCTGGGACTACAGGCACCCATCACAACACTTGGCTGTTTTTTTGTTATTGTTGTTTGGCAGGCCCTGACCGGGTTCAAACCCACCAGCTCTGGTGCTTGTGGCCGGTGCCCCAACCACTGAGCTATGGACACTGAGCCTGGCCTCTCATTTCTTAATAATTTGGTCTCTGAATAGATCTTGAATGCCATGTTTATAAGATGCCTTAGTTATAAGAGATATTAATATAATAGGCTTTAAGAAGAGGACAAACTATATTAATGTTCATTGGAAGCAATAAGCAAGCATTCACTTACACATTCAGTACAAGTCATCTTCTTCCAATGTTGGAGTCTAAGCCTTCTTCACATTTTCTGATTCTCTTTTGGACTTTGGTTATTAAACACTGATGTCATGGCCACCATTGATTTCTGTAATCTCTGCCTCTAATCTTGACTCCTTTAGCTTCTTTGAGATTGAGAGTATAATTTCAAAGCATACAAAAGAATATTGAGAATTTTTTTGTTTGCATTTCCAATTTGATTACACTTGTGGCTTCATTTTTTTTTTCTTTATTTGAAGGAGAAAACATTCCTGAAGTTACTCAGCTTCTATAGGAAGTTTCTCACATGTAAATACCTAAGTGTGGGACCTGTAAAGAGGTCACACCAATCCCTGCTGACTTCAAAATTTGTATGATCTTCTTCAAAAAGTTTGGCAATGTCTAAACATGATTATATTCTCATTGTAAAAATTTAAAATATAGAAAAATTTGGTGTTAAAAAAAAATGGAAGTCTTCCAACAACCCCTAATTCTCACATTGAATTCCTTTCCCCAAAGGGGACCACTGTGTGAAGTATGAACCTTCCAAAATGTAACCTGTGGATTTATGCACACATATGTGTGTATACCAATTATGGGGTTTTACATATAGTAAATCATCATGTACATACTCGGTAGCTTTTTTCACATAACAGTTTGTTTTGGAGATCTTCCCATGTGAGTTCCCTAATGGTGGACATTTAGGTTGTTTCTAATTATTTGCTCTTACAAACAGTGCTATAATTAACATCCTTGTAAATGTCTCTTTGTGCATATGGGCAAGCATTTCTTTAGGGTAGCTATCTATGGTTTGGCAATTTCTACTGTCTTTAATTGCATTGCCTGGTATCTGGCAGACGATCTTCTGCATGTACAATAACTTTTCATGTCCGTGCTCCATTATAGTGTAAGTTTTAGAAAGATGTTTTAGGCAACAATTAGGAATCTAAGTTTAAGTTCAAATTCTGTATAGATTGCTGTGGTCAGCTGAGGTGACACTTGAATGAACAGATACCTCTACGCATGACTAAGTTCACACACATACAAGCAGTTGTTTGGGGTAGCAGATAAGGTCCCTCGCCCTCACCCCCGACATTCATTGTAAGGCACATTATGATTTTTAAAACATTAAAATATTGGAAAATGCATCTTAGAATTGAGGAGGTATAGTAGTGTATATCGCCCAAGTAAATAGCCCATTGCTTCACCTCCACGTTTAAATGTTCCTTTCCCTGTGAGTTGATACAACTTCTTTACCAGCATTTAATTTCCCTGACAGGTGAGTGTGTTACTGGACAAGCATGCTGTGCATTGATCTGCTTGTCTACTCTTGTACTAGTTCAGGGGGAAGGCTCCCCTGTGGTGTTCTTTTGGACCACTTTCTGGTACATTTGTCTTGCTGTCTCTTACTCTTTCTTATTCCTCTCACTTTCCCTTCTACACTGGCTGTTTCATTAGCTGTTCACAATCTGCATGATTTTGCATTGCAGTGGGTCGGATGTGAGAACATCTGCAGCAGTCAAGAGCATATTTTCCTCAGGACTTGACACTGAGCCTGCCATCAGCAAGAAGCAATATCTATCTCTCTCCTTCTCTCTCCCTTTCTCCCTCTCTCCCCCCTACTCTCCAGCCTCTCTCCCTCACTATCTCATTCCATGACATCTCCCCGCATTGCTGCTCCAACATCAGTTATGCCTGAGTCTTGAATGGTGACAATCTGAGTTGAAAATATGCCAGCTTTCTTAACATTATCACTAACAGACTGCTTAATTAACCTGCTGATACCATCAATAATAGATTTTGCCCATGTGTTAGAGAGAAGACCCATGGCCTATGGTTGCGCTTTCTTTATCTCTATCTGTCTCTGTCTCTCTCTGTCTCTCTCTTATATACACGTGCACACACACACACACATTTGATTAGATTCTCAGTGTCCATCATGGGAGGAACATTTGCTAGACTTGGTTAGCCAGGCATTGTGGCGGGTGCCTATAGTCCCAGCTGCTCAGGAGGCTGAGGAAAGAGAATCGTCTAAGCTCAGGAGTTGGAGGTTGTTGTGAGCAATGATTATGCCACAGCATTCTACCAAGGGCAATAAAGTGAGACTGTCTAAAAAAAAAAAAAATTTTGCTAGGGTTGGGATGGGAGGGACCAGGGAAGGTTTAAAAGTGCTATGACAAAATTGAAAGTTCTGGATGAGACCATGGAAATGAAATCAATGTAACAGACTGGTGTTTTCATTGCTCAAAGGGAGGGATGGCTAGTAGCCTGTGCATACAGCAGGTGCTCAATAAATGGACAAGTATACACAGCTCAACAGAAGAGATTATAGGGCATGTGCCATCTGACTAGGCAGTAAGAACTAGCTGTTCTAGGGTTTCCATCATTCTGACATGGATTTGAGGGTTTTCCATGTCTTTTTCCCACCCAAGCAGGTTAGAAGAGAAGGGCATTGTCACACTCAAAGATGTCCTAAAGGAGCTGGCCTTCTCAGGAGATGTCCTAAGAGGAACAAGGCTGGGCCTTCACTTTTTTTCATGATACATCGTTTGTCTCAAGTGGTTTTGTGTTTGAACCAAAGTCCTTTTCTGTCCTGCTAGCCCTACATTTCACTTTGGGAAATTGCAGAGAGTAAGCGAGATGCTGCCATGAACCTGGGACTGGCCTGTCACCTTCTCCAAATCCACATAGTCTTTTCTTTGTCTGTCTCCCCAACATAATACACACAAAGTGGGGGCTACAGAAATTTCAGCTGTCCCCAGCTTCTCCTAACCTGGCATGGGCCCAGGTGCAGAGGCTGACATTCTGTGTGAACTCAGCCACCATCCAGAAAGACCCTAAATGCTGCTCCTCCTCTCACACCCAGGGAAGCTGAGCAGGAGCGAGGTGGCAGCGATTCAAGTTCTTGGTGTGAGCTGGCAGCCCCCGACTTTAGGGGATGCCCATCCCTGGGACCATGTGCCTGTAACCTTGCCTTTCTTGGAATGGTGGTGGTTGTGGTGAGGAAGAAGAGGTTCTCAGAGGGCAGGGACTGATGGCTTTCAGGGTAGAAAATCCCACTATCTAGTGGTTTTCCTGGGTCTCCTGGGAACTGAGGCCCTGGCAGCTCAGGGGCATGGGGGATGTAAACCATCTGTACCGCCACTAGAGGGCGCACCCCCAGCACTCAGAGGCCAGGTAAAGGGGCCCTTCTGGGCCCTGAGCCCTGCAGGCCCTGGAGCTGGCAGAACCTCACCTCTGGGAGTGAGGTGGGAGAGTTATAGAGGCAGGATTAAAACTCAAGACCAGATGGCCCCAAACCCAGGCTCCTAGTTCTACCTCCACTTGGTTCCCCATTTATTGAATCTCCTTTATCTCAGATTCACTCTCCTAAGTCTGTCCATTTCTGGCTGTGGTTAAAACAAAGGTTTCTCAGTGTCAACGCTATTGATAGTTACAGGTAGTTCTTTGCTGTGGGGCTGTCTTGTGTATTGTGGGAAGGTTAGCAGCATCCTGGCCTCCACCCACTGGATGCCAGTACAATCCCACCCCCACCCCACCGCAGATCGTGGTCAGCAAAAATGTCTCTAGACGTGGCCAAATGTATCCAAAAAATCACCCCTGGTTAAGAGTCACCATTTAAGACAGGTAGGTGTGCCAACTGTGGGGCAGGAGGGGTGCAAGGCCATAGAGGTACTTAGAGCCATAGAGGGTCTGCCTGTGGGGCCCATTGCACTGAGCGTCATGTGGAAACAGTAGAGATGCTTGAAGATGGCGTATGTGCTCTAAATACATTTCAGAACTGTATTTGGCCTTCTGCTTTTCTCCTCCAAAGACTGCAGAGCTTCTTGGTCTTCCCCTCTGTTTATTCCACTTCCCTACTTATTGAAACAGGAGACTGAGGCCCAGAAACCTCCAGAGTCTCAAGCCACACCTCACCTGCAGAGCCCTATCCCCCAGCTGTGGGCACCCTGGACCACTCGGCTCCCCAGCCATTGGCTCGGGCACCAGGAGCATCTGTGGTCTCCCTCCCACTCTGCCTGCCCACTAGGCCCCGCCACACTCCAGCTCCCCAAACCCTGATGCCCCCCCACTGGAGGGAGGGGGGAAGCAGCAGGTGTTGATGCTAATCAGCGTTCACAGCCCAGAACTGCAGTCGCTCCCAGGCTCACACACTCCCCAAAATTAAACACTCATTATACAAAATTAATTGACATTAATTAGCAAAAATTAAAACTTTAAACACAGCAAGGCGCTTTGGGGGGAGGAGTGAGGCAGGCGGGCTCTGCATTTGTCACCCCCCACTCCCCACCTGCCCACCACTCCCAAGTCCCCCCACTTCTACCCTGAAGCAGGGCTGGAGGAGTTCAGGCGAGGGCGGCACCCACATTGGGCCACGGGCCCGGGCCCAGCCATGTGAGTCCCAGGCAGGGGAGCAGAAATAGGCTTCCTGCGCTAGTCACCAGCTGACGGGTGGCCCCCAGACTTCAGCATGCAGTGCTGATCTAAGGAGCAAGGAATCCTCTCCAGAGCCCAGGTCCCCAAGATCTCAGCTAAGAGCAGGGAGGGGGCACACCAAAGGAAGGACCTCAGTGTTGGGTATCAAGATTATAGGTCTACTTTGACTTCTCTTCCCCCTACTTTTCCATTCCAGATATCCAGAGGCTTAGGCACTGTGGCCTTTCTGCTCTGCCCCAATTTGCTATGTGACCTCAGAGAAGGCAGTCCCCCTTTTGAGCCTCAATTTTCCATCCATATGATGAGGGGGTGGTGCTGGGTGCCTGCTCTGACACCTGCTGTCAGGGAAGCAAATCTCCAGGAACTTGATTCACTCTGAGGCTCCAGGGGCTAGATGTGGAGACTGGCATTTGAAGAAAATAGGGTGGCCCAGGGCCTGAGTTGCTGATGGTGAGACCTCAGACTCCTGTGAGGATGCATCTTCAGGCTAGAGAGGCCTCCTAGCTGGGCACCACTTTGCCTGTCTGCAGGGCCCACCCCAGAAGAGAAGAGGGTGGCACCCTCCATAGGGGGCTGCACTCTAAGCCCTGAACAGTTCTCCCTAACACTAGCTCTTTCACCTTTGCTCACCAGGTCTTCAAGGCCCCAAAATCCTTCACTAGGCTGGTAGACAGGGGTACAACAGAACTGTCCCTTCCCATACCTCTGCCCCCTGCCTTTGAACACAGAACCCTGTGGCTCAGGATGGGGAGGCTTAGGTGAGGAAGGAGCCTGGTATCCACCCCTAGGAACACCATCCTCCCCCTCACCCCTGTTCCTTGTAACCTTCTCTCTCCAGCCAGTGCCAATATCTGCAATGTGGTCCTGATGCGATACGGGGAGCTGGAGGAAGGCATTGATGTCCTGGATGGTGATGGCAACCTCGTGGGCTCCTCCAAGATCGCAGCCAGACACGTGGGTCTGCAGGGGCTCTAGGGGCAGGGCGGGGGAGGGCAGCAAGAGGGAGGGGATTGGTTTTGGGGCTTCTATCCAAAGGACTCTGATTTTGTCCTTTTGAGATTCCCTCACTCCACCCCCATCTTCTATATGCTTGAGCCCCAGGTCTGGCCCTAGCCAAGCCTGTCCCCCCTGACAGTTGCTTATCGCTATGAAACATCCCATCTCTTGTCCTGGCCCCTCAGGACCCAGCTTCTCTGATAACCTCACCCAGACAAGGTGTTAATTGGTGAGAGCAGAGGAGACTCCCCCAGAACTTTCTTCCCCTCCCCAGGACCCAGGGCCTGTCTCCCTGGGCCTTCACATCCTCTTGGGTAGGAAGGGGAAGGTGAGCAGTTTGTGGTTCTAGATTAGTAGGCACTTCTGCAGGCAATGGTTCACCAGGGAGCTAGTGCACTAAGGCTGAGGGATTTCAGGCTTGCCAAGATTTGGAGAAGAATATTTTGTCACAAGAAGACCCTCTTTCATTTCGAGTTTCACTAGCTCTGCCTTCTCTAGCAATAATTTTTTAAAAAATGAGTCCATGTGCACTTTTCCTTGTGCTTCCCATCTTCATCCTGATGGTGATTAGTGGCTCATCCCTGTCCTGGGGTCTGGCCTATGAGCACTGGGAATGGGACAGAGGTGAAGTGTATGGGGGGGGGGGAGATGCTAGCTATGAGGCAGCTGAGCACCCACCCTGTCTAGAGACCCTTGATCTGCAAAGAGCCCTGTCCAAGTCAGTGCCTCTGCAAGGCCAGTGAGGATTGGGGCTTCCAGCCCCACATCATTTCTCTGCTCCCTATGTTGGCACTAGACAACCCCGTCGTCCCCACTCCTGTTCAGGAGACTGGAGGGGCCTCTCCTGGGCCTGCCTCAGGTTGACTATAGGGCCCAAGTTCCTGAGAGAAATTTTCAGCCCTAAGCCCATTATCAGAGGGCATTTAGCCCAGTTTCCTAGGGATCAAGGGCTATGAGCCATTCCTGGAGCCTCCTCTGAGGACCAGGAGCCAGTGGCATTAAAGGAACACACTGCAATAGCTGTCAAAGTGCAGAACTGTCATGGAGCTACACCCTCCCAAGGGCACAGGCAGAGCCCCAGTGGAAACCCTGCAGATACTTAGCAGAAGCACATTCCCTTTACTAAGAAAGACTTATCTCTAGCTAGGAGACACAAGATCAGATCTTCTACATCTTTGTCTTTAAGGGATGTCAAATCAATAAACTCCAGAACCTGTGTCCTCTCTCAGTGCCATAAGCCTCACTGTTGGTGCTGGTCCTTCTATACCCCTTGGTTTCACAGCTTCTAACTCCTGTGTGGCCAGGCAGGGGAGGCTGCACCCACTACCTCTGTGAGGTGCTCGAGCACCTCCCTGGCACAGCTCCTTCTGGGGGCTGCTTCTGTGTTGCCACCCCTCCCCCACATGTGGCAGGTGATGGGAATCTGCTCTTTCAAATGTGTGTGGCAATGAGAGGGGGGTGGAATACAGCTTCTTGAGCAATTCCATGAATAATTCCATTCAGCCAGATGTGCTCAGCAACAGCACACACCCCCAGGGGCCCCGGGATGGAGTTTGTGTCCTGCCACCCACCATCCCCGGCCTCTCTCTCACCACAGCCTCTGCCTGCCCCCAGGCCCTGCTGGAGACGGCGCTGACGCGGGTGGTCCTGCCCATGCCCATTCTGGTGCTACCCCCGATCGTCATGTCCATGCTGGAGAAGTGAGTTGGGGCAGCCAGAACTGAGGGGCTGCCATCAGGGAGGGGGGACCGAGGGAGGGGACCAGGCTAGCCCAGGGCAAGGGACCAGGGAGCAGCTGGCAGCCCCCTTGTTTTCAGAGGGTGCCAAGTGGTGTCCTCCACTACCAGGCTCTCCCAGGTAGGTGCTACTAGAATTGTTCTGTGAGAATTCACTGGCTTTTACCACGCAGGACCCTGGGCTAAGTGCTAGGAGAGGTAAGGATGAGGCTGGACCTGCCCTGAGGAGCTAGTGTTACTGGTATGTGTGTGTGTGTGTGTGTGTGTGTGTGTGCGCGCGCGTACGCGCATACTCTCACATGCTCTCAGTGAACAGTGCAGGGAAGACTGCATCTGAAGATGCTGGTAGGAAGCCCCCAAATCTGGGGTCAGCCACACCCCTTGCAGGCATCTACTATGAGACATATTACCACCTCACTCAGCCTGTTTCTCTGCTTATAAAGTACAAATAGTAATAACTCCCCTGTCTCCCTCAGAGGGATGTTCTAAGAACTCATTCTATGTATTTGTCATGACTGTAGAGAAAATAAGGGAACATAACGTGAGTTAGCGAGTGTGAAATTGCACTGGGAAGACTGAAGTGCTGCTGGAAGGAGATGCTGAGCAGGGACAGGTCCCAAGGATCAGAGCGGAACTGGGACAGGGCCATGGGCAGGGGAGGGACCTAGGTGAAGGAGTGCCTGGAGGGTCAGTCCCCTGGCTTGTACAGGTGACAGTGAGAATTCCCTCCCTCCTATCTTCCTGGGGTCTCTGCCTGGTAGGGACACCTCAAAGCATCAGTTGAAATTTGGGATATATAGGATGAGAATGGGGTTGGGAGCACTCCATCTGGGGGTCTGGGGCAAGGGATTCTCCTCTGTTTGGGGACCCTCTCATATATCAAGCACTACCTCCCAGTCCTCTCTCAGTCTGCTCTCTGCCTGAATGCCACCTCCTCAAACAGGCCCTCCCTGGCCACCCCATCAGAGCAGCTGCTATTACTCAGGATCTCCTCTCCCCTCATATTCCCATATTTTTCTTCACAGCACTTACTGGTATCTGCGATCACTTTTCTAGTTGTGCATTATCTGTGGGCTCCACTAGAATGTAATCTCCATGGAGGCAAGTGAGTCCTTTTGTTTGCTGCCCTGCACAACATCTAGTGCAATTCCTGGCCCATAGTAGGTGCTCAGTGTTTGTTGAATGAATGAATGAGTAAATGAATGCTTTTATTTAATCCTCACAACAGTACGGTAAGTATGATATCCCTGTTTTACAGATGAGGAGAAGGTAAAGAGAGATTATATCATCTGCTTAGGGTCACACACTAAGAAATGGCAGAGCCATTCCTAGTGGCTCAGGAGTATGACTGCAAAGCCTGGGCTCTTCATACTACACTGATTGCCTCTTGGGTCTGCAGGTCACATCAGGTGATCAGTGTGAGTTTGGGTTCTGCCCTGTCAGACTTGGGGCTTGACCTCAGGAAGCCTGTATTTTTATAAAAGAGATGGGCAAGACCCATACACAGGTCAGCTGCAGGTAAGAGCAAGCAGTTTGTAAATGGGGCCAAAGTGATCTTCAGAGGAGGAAGACTATGGAGTAAGGACTATTCCCCGGAGTGGGTTGCAGCTGACCCTGAGAGCAGGAAGGAAGGGCTTTCTAGACAGGGTGTAGGCCAATAGTGTGGACAAGGGAAGAGTCCAGCCTAGCTGAATGTGCTTGTAGGGGCACAAATGCACAAATGTGCTTGTAGGGGCCAGTGAGGGGTCCTGTGTGCCTTGCCAAACAGGCAGTCCCTCTCATCCTAGAAGAGGGCAGAGCCTCTGGGGTAGGGTGACCAGATTTTAACATCGGTAAGGCAGGACAACATGGTGGGGGTGGGGGAGGATGGGGGGTGCAGAGCAGGGGACCGGGCAGGGCAGGGCCTGACAACAATGCAAACTTTGATAAGCAGGTCTCAATAATCACTTCTCAGTAATTATTTGTTATTATTACAGTTTAACATTATAAAATTAACAAAAATAATATAAAACTCATATTCTGGCGAAATAGCCACAATGGCAGCCGAAAAACATATATTCCCTTCTTGTTCTCCCACCCATTTGTGCATTCTTTCCAAAAATCGGGACTTTCTTAAAATGCCACAGGATGTGGGACAAATTGTTGAAAAGCCGGACATCTGGTCACCCTACTCTGGGGGTACCTGAGTGAGGACACGGTGTGTTGAATACTGGGATTTCCAGAAAATAGGGCTGAGTGTGGTGACTCATGCCTGTAATCCCAGCACTTGGGAAGGCTGAGGCAGGAAGATTACTTGAATGCAGGAGTTCAAGACCAGCCTGAGCAACATAGTAAAACCTCATCTCTATAAACATTAGAAAAATTAGCTGAGTATGGTAGCATGTGCCTGTAGTCTTAGGGGGCTGAGGCAGAAGGATTGTTTGAGGCCAAGAGTTTGAGGTTGCTGTGAGCTGTGATGCTCACTCTACCAAGGGTGACAAAGGGAGACTTTGTTTAAAAAAAAAGAAAGAAAGAAAGTGAAGTGATGATTAGTGTAGCATTGAACTGGGGCTGGGGGCAGGGGGCAGGGAGGAGGTACTTAAACTTGGCTTTGGGAGTCAAGGAAGTAGGGTGATTATTCTAGTTCTGAACCTCCACAGTCCAGGATCTGCCTAGTGTCTGGGTGCTACATAAACTGACTCAGTTCAAGGTCTAAAGAAACCCCTATGGTAGGATGGAGAGAGGTTAGCAGTCTGGTCTTCGTGACAGTCTTGTATCTGATTGGTCCTTCTCTGGAGCTCTTGAGAGCCTCTGGGGAGAAGAAAAGTGTCCAGCCCAGGTTCCCCCGGGAATATCAAGATTTGTGCCCTTGAAGACCTGCTAGACTCAGAACTGCAGGACTGTGGGGGTAGGCATATACCCCAGAACTGCAGGACTGTGGGGTAGGCAAGGCAGGACGACATAGCAGAGCAGGCTGGGACTAGTGGGAATGTGAAATCTGAGTTCCAGCTCCACCTCCTCTTGCCAATCTTCTATGGCTGGGGAACCTCCCTCAGTCTCAGTTTCCCACATAAAAATGAGGACACTGGCTCGGTGCCTGTGGCTCAAGCAGCTAAGGCGCCAGCCACATACACCTAAGGTGGCGGGTTCGAATCCAGCTCAGGCCCGACAAACAATGACAGCTACAACCAAAAAAAAATAGCCAGGCATTGTGGTGGGTGCCTGTGGTCCCAGCTACTTGGGAGGTGGAGGCAGGAGACTCGCTTAAGCCCAGGAGTTGGAGGTTGCTATGAGCTGTAATGCCATGGCACTCTACCCAGGGGGACAGCTTGAGGCTCTGTCTCAAAAAAAAAAAAAGAAAGAAAATGAGGACACTGCCCCTTCATCACCTCCTTCATCAGGGCTTTGCATTTTCACCATACATCAGCTCCGTGGCTCTTGACAGGGGCCTGGCCCACACTCCTAGCCTCTGGGTGCAGGGACTCTAGCACAGAACCTCTGCTGAGGACCTCGTGCAGGAGATAGCTGCCACACTTGGGGAGCCCCTGTTGGGTAAGGGAGTCAGGACAGCCAGGAAAAAAAGACAAAAGAACACTTACAAAGCAGCCTACTTGCAAATTAATGGAGTGCAAACTAAAGCTGAGCTCCAAGTGCTGAAGGAATGCACAGTACTGGGGGAGACAAGCTGTTGTGTGGCTAGGGCTAGAAACCCCCTCCATCGCCTCTGGCCTCTGTTTACCTCTCTGGGAGGGGCACAGGTCCTTAGGTTTCCTGCTAGGGTAAGAGAGGTGGGATTCAGCATGCTTAGCTGTCTTTGACTCTGAGACTGAAAGGAAAAATCTCTAGTCTGAAGCAGAGGAGTCTCCCCACCTCAGTGCAGAGTACTGCGCTGTCTCCGAGGATAGCATCCCCTCACCCTGCACTTCACCTCCCCACAGGCTACAGGCTTCTTACACTACACCCACACCCACCCCCCTACCCCCCCCATAGCTCTAACCACAGTGAGGAGAAAGCTGGTTTTAGACCCAGGACTGGGATCTGCCCCCAGCTCAGAGCCAGCTGCCTGTGCTGGCTCAGGAGGGCTGTAGCTTACTCACCCCCAGCCGGGCATCCCTGGCCCTGGGATGGAGGGAGGCAGGTAGAAGCACTAGGCTGGGTCACAGTGCAGGCCATGGCCCATGGTGGCTCCCCGAGTCCACTCCCCCACTTTCTTCACTCCCTGGGCTCCGGGTCTTTTCTTTCTCCCAGGCATTCGCACATCTCTCCATCTGCATATTTTAACTCCCCCAGCTGCCTTTCCCATCCCTCCCTGCCATTTCCCTTTCCTCCCCTCCCCCTGTCCTGCTGTGTTCACTCTCTGGTTGCTCTGGGCTGGGACTCCCCAGGCTCCTATTTGACTACAGCCTTGGGCCTGCCTCCTTCTTGAGTTTGGAGTACAGGGCTGGGGCTTCCCAGACCCCTTCCCCAGTGGGGAGTTCAGCCAGCCACCCCTGCAAGAGGAGTGGAGGGTACAGCCCCACTTAGAAGGTGGTCTGTCTAGTGTCCCCACCAGCAAGTCCCAAGGACTGAGCCCATGGCCCACCCTTTACCTACCAGGGAAAGAGCTTCACTCTTTTCTCTGTCACCCTTCCCTGTCCTCTATCTCCAGGGACCTTACACCCTTTGTCACTGCCATTGGAACAGAAGGGCAGGCCCCTGGTGTTGGGTGCAGGGAGCGGGACAGGGCAAGTCTTGTGTCCAACACTCCTTATCCTGCTTAAGAAGTGATCTCAGGGTTTGGGGCCTGTAGCACAGTGGTTATGGTGCCAGCCACATACACCGAGGCTGATGGGTTCAAACCCAGCCCAGGCCAGCTAAACAACAATGACAACTGCAACAAAAAATAGTCAGGCATTGTGGTAGGCACCTATAGTTCCAGCTACATTGGGAGGCTGAGGCAAGAGAATCTCTTAACCCCCAGAGTTTGAGGTTGCTGTGAGCTGTGATGCCATGGCACTCTACCAAGGGCAACATTGTGAAACTGTCTCAAAAATAAATAAATAAGAAGTGATCTCAGGGCCTTTCTCAGCCTTACTCCTAGCCCAGGAGGTCTTGGAGTCCTGGGAGGGTTTGAGAGGACCTGGAGGAGGAGAGGGAGAGGATTGGGGGTGCTGGATGGGGTGAGGCTGGGGGATCAGAGAGATTCAACCTTGATTTAGGTACCTTTGTCCTTATGCTGTTAATCCTGTGGAAACTTCCCTCTCCAAAAGCTTGATTTAAGCTAAATTCAACAGCTGCACAGATCTTGGGATCTGGGCTAGTAGAAGGGCTAGAGAACAGCCTAGCCACGAGGACCTTTGTTCCCACAGGTGACATGGGTGATAACCACACAATAATGATGCACAATTACTGAGCATTTACTGTGTGCCAAGCCAGGGCATAGAACTTACAGATAGGTAGATCTTTGTCAATACCTGAGCAAGAACATGTGGGCAGGGTTTCTCATAAGTGTGGCCTAGGATACCACTTTAGACTGACAGAGGATTATTTAGAATGGAAATTCCCAGGTCTAATACCTGGGAGTTATCCTGAATCAGGATTTCATGGTTGTGAGGGGCTCTTTGGAGCCTGCATTTTGAAACAGCTATACTTTAAAGTTTGATAACTGCCGCCCCCCGTTTTGCAATCTGTTCAGGATCAGGTGCTCTTGGGATTCATATCCTAGGATATGAGTGTAGTATGGGGTTTGCTTGCACCCCACACTGTGCCCTGCCCCTGGAGGGCCTCTCACCTGCCTGTGGCAGATTTGGTACCAACACAATATCACCTGGCAAATAGTCCAGTCTTCTATCCTGTTGGCACCCTGAAGCCTCCCCGTTGGAGTGCTGTGATCTCCACAGTGGAAAGCTCTGATGAACATGGTGAAGGTATGCTTGCCAGCTGATATGTCCCCCATGCTGTCTGGGGAGCTGGAGAACTCAGGGCCCTGGAGGAAGATTTATCTTGGCTCAATCCTGCCTTCTGAATCTGGTCATGGGGAGTGGTGCTGATGATGACAATGACAGGAGAGCTTGAGTTGGTGGTAGCTGGGATGACAGCACTCTTTGCCTGCCTCCTACATACTTAGCCTTGGACAAGTCACTGCCCTCTCTGTGTTCTTGGTTTGAAGTTGGCGAAGTGGCCAGTGAGTGTCTTCTGTTCTCATGCCCAGAGGAGGATCACCTCCTCCCAGCTGTGTGTGTGAGTATGAGTGTGTGTGCACGCTTTTTGTCTTCTCCCCTGAACTCAGCACCTATTCTGGTTCATTTGCTATTTAATTATGTGCTGCCTTCAAGAACAATCTTACTTTCCTGAGTGTCTACCAGGAGCAGGGGCTAATAGCTTCTTTGAGCATTCCTCCTATGTGTGGCCTTCTTGGCACAAGGGTGGACATGTGGTGGATAGGTGTCCTACAAGTGCTCATTTATGATTTGAGTAGTTGCAAGTTCTACCACAATGTCCTTCAATGCAGGGCCCAGGGAGAGGAGTGCCAGTTGGGGAAGGCCCCAAAGACAGAATCTACTATATCTCTTTAGTTGCAGGCTGGCACTGACCCCAGAACCATGCCACCCAGGCCCTGAGACTCTGAGTGGGACCCAGCATGGTGGCGAGCAATCAGCCTACTCCATCTCTGGTTTCTCCTCCACAGGACGGCTCTCCTACAGGCGCGCCCCCGGCTGCTCCTCCCTGTGCAAAGCCTCGTGTGCCTGGCAGCCTTCGGCCTGGCCCTGCCGCTGGCAATCAGCCTTTTCCCACAGATGTCAGAGGTCAGAGGGGAGTAGAGGGTTAAGGGCAGGGTGGGGAATGGGGGCAGGGAGCCAGCCATTAAATACTCAATGCAGTGCTGACTCC
Organism: Otolemur garnettii; assembly: GCF_000181295.1. Lineage (NCBI taxonomy): Eukaryota > Metazoa > Chordata > Mammalia > Primates > Galagidae > Otolemur > Otolemur garnettii. The sequence continues at coordinate 3,093,730 of NW_003852463.1, forward strand.
TTAGCACTGTGCTAGGCATTGGGGCTAGAACCCTGAATGAGACTGGCCCAGGTTCTCACCTCTCAGAGTTGAGGGTTGAGCAGCCAATACAGCAATTAAACAGAGAAGGGCAAATGAAGTTCAGGAAGTGTTAGGGTGTGAGAAGCTCAGCTAGATGTCGGGGGAGACAGCAAACCAAACCGAGCTTGGAGGTAAGTGGCATTTCACTGGAACCTGGGTTCTGGGCTAGGTGAACCTAGAGCTGGCCAGGTGAAGAAGGGCTGGGAGTATAGGAGGATTGGGGATCAGCCAGCATGCCAGTGCTGTGGCGAGGCAGCATGCAGTGTGGCCAAGAGTTGACCGAAGTCTGCAGTGGAGCAGAGTAGAATGAAGTAAGGGGTCAGGTGAGGGCTGAGGCCAGGTGTGTTGAGGAGTTAGAAGCTGAAGCACAGAGGATAAATGTCATCCTAGGGGGCTGTGTGAAGCAGGACCACAGATTCCTGCTTTCAAAAGGTCCCATGGCTACATCTTGAGGCTGGGTTGGAGCTTGGGAGGAGAAGGAACCATCAGGAGGCTGTGGCGAACATCCAGCAAGAGATGGTAGAGACTTGGATCAGGCTGCTGGCAGTGGGCATGGAGAGAAGTGGATCCTTAAAGAGAGAGTTAGGAGGGAGCTGCATTAGGATTTGATGAAGAACTGCATGTGCTGGGAGGGAAGGGAGCAGGTGGAGGTACCACTTCACAAGATGGCTCCAGAAGGAGGGGCAGATGTGAGGGAGAGGAGCCTGTGGGACATGCAAATAGAGGTACCCCGTGTGGGATTCGTATCTCTGGGTCTGGAATCCAGGAGAGGGGCCTGGGCTTAAAGGATGGCAGTAGAGTTTACCAGAATAGAGACACTACAGGGAGCCAGGGTGGCAGCTGACATCACCCAGGGGCAGTGTGAAGGACAGAGGCCCTGAAGGGAGTCCAAAGACAAGTGGCCAGGAAGGGAAGGGCAGAGCTAGGCCAAGTGGGTGGGCTGAGAGGTAGAATTCCGTGAATTTAAAGATCATCCATTGGCCAGGCTCAATCAGGCTATAGTGTCAGGCTATAATCCTGACACTCTGGGAGGCTGAGGAAAGAGGATTGCTTGAGCTCAGGAGTTTGAGACCAGCCTGAGTACAAACAAGACCCCATCTCTACTAAAAATAGAAAACTAGCTGGACATCGTGGTAAGTGCCTATAGTCCCAGTTGCTTGGGAAGCTGAGGCAAGAGGATTACTTGAGCTCAAGACTTTAAAATTGCTGTGAGCTATGATGCCATGGCACTCTACGCAGGGCAACAGATTGAGACTCTGTAAGGAAAGGGACTCAGTGCCTATAGCTCAGTGATTAGGGTACCAGCCCCATACACCAGGGCTGGCAGGTTTGAACCAGGCCTGGGCCTGCTAAACAACAATGACAACTACAACAAGAAAATAAGTGGGCATTGTGACTGATGCCTGTAGTCCCAGCTACTTGGGAGACTGAGGCAAGAGAATTGCTTAAGCTCAAGAGTTTGAGGTTGCTGTGAGCTGTGATGCCACAACACTCTACCCAGGGTGACATAGTAAGACTCTGATTAAAAAAAAAAAGAAAAGAAAGGAAGGAAAGAAAACCTTTGGTGTCTCAGTTGATAAAGACAAACTCTGTCCCCAAAGGGCCTGGGTGGTAAGTTAGACTTGGTGCTGAGGAGAAAAAGAGAAATATGCCCATACCTGGAACAAGATGTGGCATTGAAAGAGGCTTTTATTTATCTATCTTTCCTTTTTTAAGTGGCAGATACTGGAGCACGTAGGTAGTGTAAACATGAAAGGGAGGAAGGCACCAGGAGGGACGTTGAGGACACTGAGAGGAGGGTGTTGGGGGGAGCAGAGTCTGTGAAGAGGGGAGTAGACCAGAGCTCAGCAGAGGGAGAGCCCCCTCTCCACAGTAGTAGGCAGAAGGGGCGGCAGATGCAGCTGGGGGGGGGGTTCGGGGCTGGGAAGTTGAGGGAGTTGTTTTGATGGCTTCTGTGTTCTTGTGACAGAGCAGAAAGGAAAGAGGAGGATGGGGACATGGGGAGAGTCAGAGGTCTGAAGACTACAAAGGAGTTTGAGACATCCAGCAGGGAAGATGAGAGACAGCTAAACCAGAAAGTCAGGAGAGCCTTGTGGACGGTGCAAGGGGCCACCCAGAAGTATGTGGCAGGGAGGGTCATGGGGCCCTCTCTGCTGGGGTATCATGGGAAAGGGGGCATTCAGAACATGAAGACAGAAGGAAGGAGCAGAGTACCTACAAGCCAGGCTGAGGGTGGAGGTTGCCATGAGCAGGAGGAGACCATGGGGACTATCTGAGTTTAGAGTATCTGAGCTCATGAGGGATGGGGGCAGTGGCCAGAGAAGGTGCCTCTGAGTCTGTGATTCAGCACTCACCTGCTGCACACAGGGTCCTAGGAGAGGCAGTGCCAGGGGTGAGGGCTCCTGGAGGGGACCTAGGGGAGGTGAAAATAAGGGTTTGGGTGTTGTAGTTGTGAGGGCTAGAGCCCCAGGGTCTTAGAGTAGGAGGGGGTGGCCTGCCTTAGGCCCCAAGATCCCTGGAGGGTGAGAACTGGGGTAACTTCCCTCCAGAACCCCAGAATTCTGAGGGGAAGCATAGGTAGCGGTGTGGGACCTCATCTAAGACATGCCAAGACAGAAGCCTGGCATGTGATACATGCCACTAAGACCCTCATCTCCTGCCCACAGGGCCCAGTATCATTAAGACTAGGGCACTTTTTCTGTTCTGCTCTAAGAAATTTGTAGCCTGGGAACTCCAAGTGGAGCTGAGGGCACCAGGTTTCCTAGAAATCCTAAAGATGGGAGGAAGGATATTTCTCAGTAGTTTCTGGCCCTTCATCCCCAAAGAGCTGGGCCTGGCACTCCCTGAAGCCATTGCATCTCTGTTCAATGTGAGGCTTTGTGAACTGAGCCTGAGTTCTAGGCCAACATCACAGTCACCTGTGTGCTTGTAGATACCACTGTGCTCAGAGCTTCAAGAAGTTCTCATCGTTCTGGCCACCTGCACAGGGGAGGCACCCAAGGCAGAGAAAACCCAAGATACAGAGTAGAGACCACCCAAGTTGGAAAGATTTTCAAGGTCACCCAGTTTACCATGCTCCCAGCTCTGGGGGACAGGGGGAATGGAAGCCCAGAGCAACCACAGGACCAGCCCAAGGACACAGAAACCACATGCTGGTAGGAAAGGAAAACCCAAAGGTCCACCTGTCATGTCCAGAGTCCCTAGAAAAGACTATATCCATCTGAGGCAAATAACAGAGTGATGGCTGTTCACCCACCACAGCCTCCAGCCCTGGCTGCATAGAGGTGGTTAAAAGTGAGGTGCCTTGGCCTTGCAGAAGCTCCATGTCAAAGTCTTGGCTCCTTTCTCCCCAATGCCTGACTCAAATAGGCATTATGTGCATTCTTCTGAGTATCTAACCAAAGCCCTTCTTATTGCAACACAAGCCTCTTTCTCCAGATTGGGAGGAGTATAGCTTTTGCATAGTAAGTCTTTGTCCTCTGGGAAAAGAGGGTGGGGGCATGATTTTCAGAGCTCCTGCCTCAGCTGCATGGACCCCAACAGGATGCAGGCTGGCCTGGAGATCATGGGGTATTTTAGGCCTATCTGTGACCCATGGCACCAAGGCCATCAGCCACTGGCTGAGAGAGGACCTTGTTCTCCCCACTCACCCTCCCAATTAATTCTCTCTAATGAGGTGCTTCTTTTGCCATACAGGGATCATGTCTCACATCCCAGAAGCCAGTGGGATTTGCCACAATAAGTCTGGACTTGCTTGAGCTGACCCACTTGCCAAAAGCCACCAAAGCTGTCAACAGAAGTAATCGCTACAACACAAATTAATTAGAGGACTTGGAGGTAGAGTTTAGTAACTAGTTCCTAGAATGGCTGGTCTGCAGTGATTGGTATGGGGTTTCCAACTCACTAACCCCAGAGGTTGAGAAAAGGACTTCAATCCCTCCACCTCCAATTCCTGGGAGAGAGTTTTGTCTGCTCTTTTCAAATTACTAGTTCTGCCTGTTAAAACAGTAATGATGATTAAATTGCAAATGGTCCTAATGGGTACCATTTACTGAGCATCTACCAGACTAGGCAGCATTCTAGGAGCCTTATGCCCTTCAAGTCCAAAATGTTATTGAGTATCAAGGGATGTATCCTAGGTGTATGACTCTATGGCTCTGGCGAGAGATTCGGGTTGGAGATATGGAAGCTTCAGTGCACAGATGGGAATTGAAGCTAAGAAAGGAGGGGAGGTCAAAGAAGGGGTAGGAAAACCATCACAAAAGGGAAGGAACAGTCAAGGGCCAGGAAAAGCCAGGGTGGAGGCTTCATGGAAGCTGAGGTGAGAGTATTTCAAAGTGGAGGGGGCTCTCTGCAGAAGGGACAAGAAGGAGCTGATGATACAGCTAGACATGGCAGTTGGGCAAAGGGCAGCTAATTTCCTCTTTGTCCAGAGAATTGAGCTCAGGGATGAGAAACTGGGAGAACAACAAAGAGATGATGAGATGAAGTCAGGGGCTTGGAGAGAGGATGGTGATGCAAAAGGAATGCCCATAGCCCAGGCAAGAAGACATGGCCTCCATGGAATCCTTGGGCCCAGTGAGTAGAGGAGCCTGGTTGGCTGTGGTGGGGAAATAGGGGCCCAGAACATGACAATCCTTCAAGGTAGGTGCCGTTATTCCTTGTTTACAAATGAGGGACCTGAGGTACATTAAGGTTATATACCTTTTCCAAAGTCCTAAGTTAGTAATGACAGGTGGCGTTGGTGTTCCTGGGTTCTGAGCAGACTTTGGACCCAGGTAGAAGGATTCTGTAACCCTCTCTGGCCCACCCACACCTCACTATCAAATAAAGAGGCCCCAGTCTGAGCTCCAGGCTGCTTGCTGCTCATTCATCAGTAGAAACATTCCAGGACCCTTCTACCCTTGTTAGGGAATTGATGTGCATTTTCACAGGGACCTTTTGAAGTAAGTGTGTCTTTGTTTCCCAACCCAGAGCTGAGGAAGGGGGTAGGAAGTCTAGAAGACCAAGAATTAGGACTGGGAACCTCCTTACAGGTGTGAGAACTGGGGACCAGGGTTTGGGCTCCCTTCTGGGCCCCAGTCCCATTGCCCATACAGGGAAGTGGTGGACCCCGTGACCTAGAGGTTAGTGCCACAGTGGACATTGGCCAAGGCCCACCCAGGCATGGATGGACACATCAGCACCCAGAATCTATACCCTATCCCATAGAGCTCTAGTGCTTCCCCCTTCTTCTTGTAACCAAGATGGCCATGTCACCCCCGTGGTCTCAAGGAGCCTCCATTCTGATGGTGGAGATAAAAACTCAGTAGAAGGAATATGTCAGGTGACAGTGCAGCTTTGGTGAAAATGAAGCAGAGGGCCATGCTCCATACAACTTTCTATTTGGCTGGTACTAGAGGGCTTCCTGTGGCATGGTGGGGCCAGATTTGTGGTGGCCTTTCTAGCCCTGCCCTCTCTGGATACTGGGGCTCTGGCAGACGTGATCACCTCTGTCTCCCTGCCACACACACACATACATTGATGCCTCAAGTCCCTCAAGGGAGATGTCCAGGGCCCAGTCTCTGGGCACTTCAGCTTGGCCATTACAAGAAACTGGACCAGGTGATGGCAAATGTCCCTCCAACTCTGGCAACTGATGTTCCCTATCTGGGAGGCTTCCAGTCCCATTTAATGAACCTCTTGTTTCCTCAGATCAAGAAGCAGTACCTAGGGTGGTGCCTGTGGCTCAGTGGGTAGGGCACTGGCCCCATATACCGAGGGTGGTGGGTTCAAACCTGCCCCCGGCCAAACTGCAACAACATAAAAAAGAAGCGGTACTTTGGCTGAGGCTCCCTCCCACATTCCTGCCTCTATTTCTGTCTTGTCTTCCTTTGTGCCTCTTCTCCCTTCCTTGACTCCTCTCGGGCTCTCCCCCACCCCAGTCCCCTCGCTCTTCCCCACTATTCCCCTGGGAGCTCGGGGGCTGGGGAGCGGGGCTGCACATACAAGCCAGAGCCATTGTTCAACAATCTGTTTTTGTCTTCATCTTGTTGGCAGGCGGCAGGAGAGGAGCAAAAGGTTAATGAGGCACTGTGCAGCGGGCTTACCGCGTGAACGGGCGGGCGGCGGGCGGGCGAGCCAGCCGTGGTGACAGGGAACTAATTAGGAGCAGTTTAACAGGAGGAAAAAGTGAAATCTCCTCTTCACCAACTGTCAATAATTAGCTGATTTGGTGAGGTTGAAATGTGTCCACAGAAGAAGGCAGGGCTTGTCTGTGGAAGAGGAAGGCATGGGGAATGGGGACGGCCGGGGGCGTGCCCCGACCCTAGGTAGTATTGGGGCCAGGGGGACTATCCTCTGTCCCCCAGGTATTACCTCTGCTTCTCTGGCTGGCATCCCTCAGCCTCAACTCTCTGTACAACCTTGGGTCTTAACCTCAAAGACCTCAGTTTCCCTGGCTGTAAGATGAGGTGTAGGAACTAAATTTCTTCTTGGCTCTGTCCAGTGAGATTTTGGAAGTGAAAACTTGAGCTAAGGGCCCTGGTACTAGAGTCACAAGAGCTAAAACTGGGCTGAGTGATGTAGAACCAGCTGTTGACCCTCAGGCACCTCTGCAGCATGGCTGTGCCTGCTGAGGCCATCCTCTGGGCCAGGCCTCAGGATGTCCCCTAGGGTATTCCTGTGGCTGGTGAATGGTGCCAAATTGTAAGAGGGCAGGGCCTTGGCCTTCCTTTGAACACACCTCATAGCCCATGGACCCTCACCCATCTTTTTAGTCCTCCCAGCAGCTGTAGGGCCACATAAGGGATAGGAAAGATAGCTGGGGAGCCTCTTGCCTGGGCTGTAGGCCAGGGGGAGGGCATTACCGCTGTTATAGGCTCCGGAGGCTGAGTATGTGTGTCTCTTTTCCCTGTCCCAGCTGGTGCAGGGATCCCTGGGGCAAGGAGTCAGGTCCACTAGCAGGAGGGGTATTTCCTGTTTAGCCTGTTTGCTCTGTTAGTTGTTGGTTTTCTGGCCCCTTCCCTCTGAACTTCCCTGCCTCCTCAGCAGAGGTCTTCTCCCCATTCCTCCCAGCCCCTCCATCTTTTGCCAAACATCTTGACTGGAAGAAAAGACATCATCAGATGCCATGGTCAGTCCTGCCAACCTCCCACACCCTCCTTTTTAGCCTAGCCCTCCTCTACTCAGCTCTAGAGGATGCTGGGGATTAGAAGGCACATCATATTCTGAGGAAGGCTAAAGCTCTCCCCATGTCCTCAGCACCATGTCTTTCCCTGGCCCCAAACAGTGTCTCTCAGAGGCCACATACATGCTATAGCTGAGGTATGAGGCTCAGCTTAGTCACCCCATCCTCATTCTTCACCACCTGCTCTTTCCTGCCTCTCCCCTGACAGCTCTCAGAGTCAAGAAACAAAGAGATATGCCCTCCCTGTATGGACAAAAGTATGTGTGCCCTCAGTGGGTGCCAGAATTTCTATTCCCTCTCCTCTCCCTCGTCAGCCCTGAGGAAAATGGCTAGACAGCTTGACCCAACAGAAGCAAAAATGTTTCCCCTAGCTTATCACCCTTTCTCTGAGAAAGCATTTAAATTCCCAGCTAAGAATGAGGAGGAATTGGGCATAAACTCAGGTCCACATTCAAGCTGTTTTAGAAAAATGGCCCCTCCTCCAGGAAGTCCTCCCTGATATGCCCAACCAGGATCTCGCTCATCTCACACATATAGACTCTGGTGGTGTGTTTCCTATGTCCCATATCCCACCTTGGAACAAGAACCCTTTCTCCCTCCTTCAACATTGTCCTTAAGGTTGAGAACTGGCACTGTTTATCAATGCCTAATACAGAGCATGGCTCATCTGGATTCACCTTGACTTTGTTGGTTCCTGCTGTACCCACTCTCCCAGGGCTGATGTAAGGCCAGAGACATGTCTTAGGGGCATTGTGTCCATCCTGAGCACACAGCAGCATTAATCATCTCCCAGAGCAGGGGCCTCCTCCTCTCCAGTCTCAAATCCATCTCCTATTTTGCTTAGAGATGTTTGTTTGGGGTTTTTCTCGTTTACTGGTTTAATCAGTCCCTACTGAACTCCAAAGTGGGCTATTTTTGCCGTCAGAAATCTGCTGCCTCCCCGCCCGCTGCTTTCTTGGAGTTTGCCCACAGGACCCCCCAGGAGGGATGGATGGGAATGGCAAAGCCGCTCAGAGCCCAGGAACGCCAACGCCACCTGTCATGTTGCCTGTTCCCCACACCCCCACCCCAAACCTGTGCATGCACACAGGCCCACACATGCACGCACAAACGTGCACACATGCCCAGATAACAGACCTCAGTGGGGCTGCCTGCAGCCTGTCCTTCCCCATTCTCCTTTCTGGACCTTCTAGAACACCTTGCTCAATTCAGGACAAGGAGGAAGGAGGCTTGGCTGTGCAGAGCTTTCATTGAGAAGATTAAAGGCATGGATATGTGCGAAGTATTTGGCACGTGACTGGCTCGAGCTCAGCCCAGTAAGCTGAGTGAGTAAGACTGGGCCTGGGTGTTGGGGTGCCCATGGGGTCTGCCCTCTTCATGCAGCATCCTGTGGGTTTTCTAACCCTCTAAAGGATTCTCCCGTCCATTTCTTGATATTATCCTCATGCCAGCCACAGGAGGTAGAAAATCTTCCACTGCACATGTGGGGAAACTGAGGCCTTGAAGATGAGGAGATACAGAACAGAAAATGATGCTGAGATTGGTCCACCAGAGGGCACCTAGGAATAGTGCAAATCTCCAAAATGGGGAGGGACCCTGAGAATTTGCTGGGTATGCACGCACGGCACAGGGGAGCCACAGGGGAGCTAGAAAAGTATAAGACAGGATTCTCACACAGTAGGTACTTCTGTTCCATGTAATCCAACAGCTATTGAGCACCTACTGTGTACAAGGCACAGGGATACTGAGCTGTCTTGAGTGATTCACAGTGGGGTGGGGGTAGTGGTCACTATATTCATAACTGGCTAGAGGACAATTCACTCTATGACTGGGGATGTGATGGAGATGAAAACAAGTGCTAGGGATAGCAGAGGCATCAGTGATGGATTTGGCCAGAGAAGATTAAGGGAGGCTTCCTGGGAGAGGTGGCCTTAGAGGATTAGAATATAATCTGAACTGCTTCAAAGTCTTTACCTACATTATATAGGAAAGGGAGGGCATCTGGTGGGAGAGAGAGCTGAAGAACATCCCAGAAGGCCTTGAGTATCTAGCTGAGGAGTCTGACCTTGACCTTCACTGAGAAAGCGGTGGGAGCCCAAAGCTAGAACCAGAGGCCTGACCCAGGAGTCCAGGCTTGAGCTTCAGCTGCTCCCCAGGCCCGACCTAACACAGTCAAGACAGCTCCTCTAAAGGTGGGGCCTGGACATGTATGTCTGAGCAGGACGTAAGGCCAGCCCAGCTCTGGTAAGAAAATGATGGACTGTGGCTCCTCAGTGGGCAAGATGATCCCAGACCTGGCACATAGGCTCAGCCAGGTGCTAGGCTTTGGACCCTGTGTCAATGTCGCCACTGTCTATGGACATCAGAGAATCAGATCCCTGGCCAGAAGCAGGAGTTGGCTTTGAGCTATGTCACAGGGTCATGCGGAACACCCCACCCCCCAGCCCTGTGCCTTTGAAAAAGAGGCAGAAAAGCCTCCAGAAGAAAGGCAGGAGGAGGAAGTTCTTTGTAGTAGGTAAAAGCCCCTGAGAATGGGGCACAGGTGGGGGATCCAGTTTCCTGTTTATGTCTCAGCACCTTAGCTCCAGGTTCAAATATGTAAACTATCCACTGGCTGCTGGCTGGCTGCAGGTGTGTGTGTGTGTGTGTGTGTGTGTGTGTGTGTGTTCCCAGGCTGTAGAGGCAGAAGTGGCCCCAAATGCATTCCTGACTCCACTCCCCCACCCACAATGAGCCAGGACACAGGTTAACCTAAATAACTCAAGGTTAACCCTTCCCACACCACAAAGGAAGGCTGACAGGGTATTCTAGGGGCTCTGGAGCTAGCTAAACCTTGGGGTGCTCAGGAGAAGCTGGGGACATGCTGGTGCTCCGAGTCTAGGGATCTCTTGAGAGGGGCATTAGAGTCTGTACTGAGTCTGAAGGAGAGGGTGGTCCTATGATATGGGGAGGGGGCATTCTAGCAAGGCTGTTTGGGAGCCAGGGTTCAGGTTCTGTCCAGGAGTCAGGGGTACTAACAGGGTGACATTGCTTATTTCTGGGCAGAGTGGGTGTATTCCAAGCACCCTGCTTCTGGGGCTTGGGGGAGATCCATTCCAGACACTCCCTCCCTTGAGAGCTCTAGCTGGCTGGCCTTCAGGGTCTTGCCTGCCCCAACCTGCAGCTTGAGGCTGGGTTGTCCTGTCCCCCCTGTGGCTGTTCCCTTTCTCCTCATCTCCTTCTACCTTGAGAAGGCCCCTCAGAGCCACTTTGTGGTTCCAACCAAGTTCCTGCCCTCTCAACCCACTACCCTAGGGCTCTGGCCTTCACTACTCATCTCACTGAGCCTTGGCGCCTCCCTCTTTCCCTTCAAAACTCCACTGGTGAGCCACTGGCCACCGTGTCATTTGTTTGGCTGCTGACATGATTTGTAAAACCTACTTGGAGGCCAGCCTCTCTAAGCAGGAGGGGAACCTTTTGTTCCTACTCTGAGGCCTAGAGCTGAGTAGGGTGGCAGGTGGTGGCAGCAGGCACTCTCTTGCTTGTAACCGTACCTTAGTCACATTCATTCACCAGCCAGTCCAATGGCACTGCTAAGCAAGGCTTGGATGTGCTTCCCTTGGAGGAGATTCAGCTCACATGCACTTGAAAGAAGTGATCTTCCCGGGAGACACTGGATTGTTAGTGGAAAATGGAGGATACAAAAGGTCTGGGCAAGCACAGGGGTCTCTGCCCTGGCCTCCCAGGTCAGCTCATGATGTGGAAAGCCAATGGTCCCAACACCAACCATGGCCAGAGAGCTGGAGGGGTCCTAACAAATGGCCAGCTGTGTTGGCCCAGAGTAGAAATGAGAGGCTGTGATGCTGGATCAGCACTGAGCAGGGGGTTTGCAACATGAACCCAGGAAGGTCATCAAACTGTACTTGCTAACACCAAAGCCTCTCAGCCCCTCTTTGGAAACACTCTGAGAAAACTGCTTGGTGTCCATGGCTGCTTGGTGTCTGTGGCACCCTCTCTCACTGCTTCCGCTTCTTGGGCTAGTCCTCCACGACCGCCATCATGGACTCGTTCCCTTCACCCGCCCCTTGGATGTGCCTGTTCCCCAGGCCTTGGCACCATCCCCTCCATCTGCTCTCCTGGGCAAGCTCCTCTACTCTGGAGGCTCTGGCTGTGCTTATGCATCCCAGGCTTTCTCCCCTGCCCAGAGCTCCAGAACCCTGGACCCATCTGCCTCCTAAGCCTGTAACTAGAGAACCCACAGGCACCCCAGACTCAAGATAGCCACCCTAAGCCTACCACCCAACACCCTGACCCATCCCATATTCTCTGCCTCTGAGAGTGGCGTCACCAGCCACCCCAGCTCCTGAGTTAGAATTAGGAGTCATCCAATGCACAGTCATCCTCAACACCTCCCTCTCACCCCCACGTGGAATTGGTCATCAACTCCTATGGATTGCATCTTCAGAAAGGATGCTCATTCCCACAGCTGCTCCCTGAGAGGCTTCTGACTCCCTAACTTAACCCCTAGTCCATCCCCTACACCAGGTGTCCTCAAACTATGGCCTGCGGGCCACATGCAGCCCACCTAGGACATTTATCCGGCCCACCGGGTGTTTTTGCCGCCACTACCTGTCCTGCTTAGCAGCTGACTCATCCCGGGGCCTGCAGTCTGGCCCTCCAATGGTTCTGAGGGACAGTGAACTGGCCCCCTGTTTAAAAAGTTTAAGGACCCCTGCTCTACACCCTCCATCACCAAAGAGGGTGGTGAGAGGGTGTAGAGCAGGGGTCTAATACGTTTGGGTTTGGCCCACCTCTGCTGAGAGTCTTTCCATGGCTCCCTATTGCCCTCAGATAAAATGCTGGTGCTTTCATATAGCCTGCAAGGTCCTGCCTGACCCAGCCCCACCTCCATTTCTTGCCACATTTCCAGCATGTCCAGCATTGCCTCTACCCTGAGACAAGCTATGCTGTCCAGCTAATGCTTTTCCCTCTACCCAGCAAGCTTTGCCTGCCCTCGCCTATCAAAATCCTCTATTTTCTTCCTGGCCCACCTCCTCTGAGAGGTCTTCCTTCCTTGCTCATTCAATAAATTGGAACCCCCTGCCCCTCCCCAGTTGCCATGGCATTTTGCTTGTCTCTCTGGAATCCATCTGCTTTCACGGACTCCTCCCTAGACTTTGAGCTTCTCAAGGGCATGGGCTGGTCTAGTCCTTTTCTGTGCTCCCAGCCTGGGTATATGGAGTTGGTGGCCATAAACATCTGCTCACTTGAGGGCAGATTAAATTGAAATGACAGAGAAAGCCTAGAATACCAATGCTGTCCCCAAACCTCTGCTCCTGATCCCTCAGCCACCTCCCTGGGAGCCATCCCACTGCCTGGGTCTCCCCTCAGCACAGCAGGGAGCCCAGGGGAGCCTGGGGGTGCCAAGAGGGGAGGTCTTGGTTTCCAACAGCCCAGCACTCACTAGGGAGTGGGCACAGTGGCCTGTGGCCCTGGGCTGTGGGCCTCCACGGTGGTGGTGAGCAGCCTCTCTGATTTTAATGTGGGCCTCAGTGCTTCAGTGAAAGCCGGCATGGGAAGTTGCTAATAATGGCACTAAAATAAAATATGCTACATCTGTTATGGGTAGCAGAACAAAATTAGCTGCTCACACCTCTGACATCCAAGATGTCTTAACTTAAAATACTCCTTGGCTTACTTTACATCATTTACTGATTATATTTAAAAGAAATACAATTTTGCAATTACTGTTCTTTCCAGCGTGATATCTATGCATCATTTTCCTTTTATGTTTATATATTTCTCCTTCATTAGTGCAGTCTGAAGGGTGATTAGGATTCTTCAAACATTTTACAGAGGTTAAACGTTGATTAAGATTTAATTATTACTGTAAATAGCTTGGAATGACATATGGTGCAAAAGCCTGACATATGTGCATTTGAATAAATGAAGTGCTATTTCCCAGGATGCCTCAGTAGCTGTTTAACAGCTTTCCCGAAGGGTTATGTTACACCTCATGGTAAGATTGCTGGGATGTTATATTTTGTTGGTTTTTGCAGCTGAAAGCTAAGAACAGTTTTCCAGTTTTTTAAAAACATTGAATATTTTAAATACCTAAATTGTTTTGCACAAATTTTTGCTAATTTGTCTAACTAGGTTAAACATTTTCAAAAGCATTTAGATTTTTAAGCGTGGGCGCTGTGCATTGTGTCAGTGGCAGCGTGGGGACGAGGGGATCCAGCAGGGTGGAGGGGACTCGGGGGTGGTAGGGGTGGGGAGAGAGAAGGTGGTTTGAAGAAAGGGGGTGGGGAGGAGGCCTGGGCCCTGAGCCTAGCTCTCCTCGGTTTGGCCATCTCAAGTGGCCAGAACCCAGGTAGTGGGGTACCAGGCACTATAGGGGAAGGATCCCCTCTTCTCAAGGACTCCCACCATGCCCACCAGCTCCAGTCCTCTCTAAACTGCCTCTTGTCTGGACTCTGCCATACACAGCCTGGGCCCTACTGAGCTCTCTGAAGACCAGGCTAGTCTATGCCACCTTCTGCCCACTTCCTAGGGTTGCCATGTCTGGACAAACGTCAGGTGCCTAGGACCAAGTTCAGCCAAGCTAAATTACAAAGGCCTGGCACCTGGTGACTCTACCCAGGGTGGATGTCAAGCCAGGGCCTTCTTACTGAGGGAGTGCCTCCCCCTCTGGCCCCCTCAGGCTGTCGGCTCAGAAAGCCCCCCAGCGCAGCCCCTGGAGATGAAGCTCCTGTGGTGTCTCCAAGGAACCCTGTCCTCCCAAGTGCCTGCTGCCTCTATTCTTTCCACCCATTTATTGAACACTCAGGGACCGCCTACTGTGTACTAGCACTACTAGCATTGCTAGAATTTGAGGACTCTGGGTAAGAAGATGGCACATTCACTACCTCAGGGAGCTTGTGATCCAACATGGAGGGGTGGGAGGTGTCATTCAGATGGAAGTACAGGGAGCGGCGCCCAGCCTGGGTGAGCGAGGGTCTAAAGCTGAGACAGAAAAGACTGAACTACAGATTGGGGAGGGGGGCAGGGGCAGGAGTAGAAGTGGGAGGGGCACATCTCTGGCAGAGGGGACAGCTCAGGAAAGACTTGAGGGGAGCCCAGTGCACAACAGGAAGATGGCTCAGGAGTCTGACTTGATCTCCAGGGGTGGTAAAGCATGGAGCCATTTTTTATGTGAAGAGAGGTGTGACCGGACTTACAGTTTAGAAGGCTACCACTGCCTAGAGGGGGGAAGGACCAGAGTGAATGAGACCTTGTTGGGAGGTGGGGAGAGGAAGAGGAGCTAGAGAGGCTCCTTGGTCTCTGGCCACAGCACCATGGGATGATAGTGTCTTCCCCAAGATAGGGAGGTGGGCTGGGGCCAGAGGAGATGGCAGATTCAGTTCCACTTTAGACGGGTTGAGGGCAAGGCCTATGGGACATTGTAGAAAGCTGGTAGGTAGGTGGCTGTGGGCCTGAGACTCAGGGGAGAACTGTGGCTGGATACACCTCTGGTCACCCTGGAGCATGTGCAGAAAAGGGGCCTAGCCAGGTCATGCCTCAAGGACCCTGAGAAGCATCCAGTGGATATTGGAAAATGGGTAGGGGGTGGCAGTGACCTTGGAGAGAAAGATTTTTGTGGGGTGTGGTTAAGAACAGAAGCCAGATTGGTGGTGGGTTGAAAAGTCAGTAGGAGGTAAGGAGGTAGACACAGTCAGTGTAGACAGTTCTTTAAAGAAACGTGGTTGTTGGGGAGGAGAGAGACCAGGCAGTAGCTGGAGCGTGACTTGGGGTGAAGGGGAGTTGTCGTGAGAGGAAAGGTTCTTGTTGGGCAGGAATCAATAGCTACAAAGTGGGAGAGAGGGAGAACAATTCAGCAGGGGCCAGGTGGGCAGGGGAAGTGGAACCATGTAGGGATCTGCCTTGCCAGGGGAGGGCCGGCTGCCATGGGGTAGCAGGAGGGCAGGGGTAGGGCCATGTGTGAACACAGGGAGTGGGTCCAATGGTGGGAAACTAAGGGGTTCCTCTCTGGTGCCCTCAGTGTCTTTCCCTGAGGAAGGTTCCCCTGCCCAGGACATGTAGGGAGTCGAGCAGGATGGCTTAGGTGGCTTGTGTGGAACATGGTCAGTGAGGTTGCCCAAGCAATGGGGCAGAGCAGAGTGAGGATCTAGCAAAGTCAAGGATGAATTTTGAGTGGCCCCCATTAGGTGTTCAGGTTTAAGTGTCGAGAGGGTGGATGCATAATTGGGCTTCTGCCAGTCAGGGCTGGGCTAGGGGGTAGGTGAAGTGATGGTCCCATGTGTCTGAATAGGAGGGAGAAGATGTGAAGACTAACAGGTAGAGAGCCTGGACCTGAAGTCTCAGTGGTCTATAAACAGGAGGAGGAATGAGGGATAGAGACTGGGGGTCCAAGAGAGTCAGGTTTGGACTTACAGAGTCTAGGTAGAACAGCCTAGGTGGTGGCAGGTTCAGGGTAAGTCCCAGGTTGGGGAAGAGCTACAGTGTGGCACACAAGGTCCTTGGAGATGGGGGCAGTGCAGAACTCAGAGGCCAGGGTACAGTACACTCATCCACACTGGTACACTGTCAGAAGGAGGAAGCCAGGCCTGAGCTGGAAAGGGTGCTGTGAGCTCTGTGGTGGGAGAGTGGTAGAGGTCTTGGCTGCTACTCCCTGATTCCCCATTGGACTTTCCCATTGCCCTACCTCTCCTCTCTCTGTTCTCTCTTCCCAGATTGAAACATCCCAGTTGGAGCCTGAGATTGCTCAGGCCACGAGCAGCCGGACAGTGGTGTACAACAAGGGGCTGTGAGTCGTGGCTGGCTGGCCTGGGGACAGAGCACTGTTCCGGCTGGGGAGTTAGGAGCAGGGAAGGGCTGCATCTGCAGGGAGGGGCTGGCTGACCCCAGCAGTCCTGGGCCACCTGCAGTGGTAGGGAGACTAATCCATTTACATGTTAACATAGGGAATTCTAACACATTTTCTACAGAAAATAATCAAGTGCATTACTGGGCCTTATGTGGAATTGTCAAAACTCCACACAGCACAATTATGTATGAAGCTAAAATGTTGTAGAGTGCTCATGGGGTAGAATTAAGATCCTTTTATACTTTTTTTTTTTAGCTTTTATTTTTTATCAGAATCAAGTCTGAGCCTTGGTCATAGCTGACCAGAAGTGGCAGTGAATAGGGGGTAGGAACCAGAGTAGGCCAAGAAGTTGGGTTGGTTTGGTGGCCAGGCTGGTAGATTTAGGTTATTACAGTGGCTCCCAGGGCTGGAGTGGGGGAAGGACAGGACATGGTCTGCACACCACAGGATGAACTAGCCATGACTAAGATCCTCAGGAAGTGGCCCAGGGAACCCAAGAGCACTGGATGCTCTGGAAGATTCCATGGGCAGCTGGCCCTGAGCATAGCCAGCACTCATCCATGCCATAGCTGCAAAACCAGTTCCTGTGAGTGAAGCCCAGTGACACTGGGGCTGTGGTCACCGTTTGTTAAGACCTGACTGATTCAAGGCCCCTAGATGACCTCAGGTCCAGGAAGGACTCCCAAGAAGGAATGATGCTTGGCAGGAACTATGGGCCTGTACTTGGCCTCTGAGAGAAGCTCCTTTTTCCAGGCCGCAGGCTGGAGTTTTGGGGGCTGAGGGTGGGGCTGGAGCTGAGCTGAGTGCTGTCTGGGGAACCTCTCCAGCCACCAAGGCTGCCTGCCCCATCCCACCCTTTCTTGAGTAGAGGCTGTCCCATGCCAGTGAGTACCAGGGCCAGATCAAAGGGGAAGCATCAACCCAGGGACAGTTGGCTCTGGCTCTGGCACTAATGGGCTATGTGACCTTGGACAAGTTCATTCTCTTCTCTGAGCCTCCAGAATGAGAGGATTGGATCAAGGGGTTCCTATTGACTCTTCCAGCTAGACCTCATCTTTGCCTGCCCTGCTCAGATGCTGGTCACCCTAGGCACATCCCCCATGTGCATACTGGACTGGGAAAGGGGAAGATCCCTTTGGGAATGGCCAGCAGTTCTCCTGAGAACCTGGATCTTGTCTTTCTTTATGTGAGCCCATATCCCGGGAGTACTTGACCTTTGCCCTTACATATCCTTGGAAGTGGCATGGATGTCTGGGCCTGATGTATGGCCACATTGCTTGCCACCTCTCATTCCTTGCTGCTCCTATCACCCTTCTATTTGTGAGCAGAAAGGAGGAGAGAGCTGTAAGAGGGCAGCAGGGTCTAGGGTTGGGGTAAGCAGGCAAGCCCCTGTCTGAGAGATCCAAACAAAGAGGAAGCACCAGCCTCAGTGCACCCCTCACCTGACCCCAATTAGAATAGCAGCCCTTGGCATGCAGCCAGCTCCTGGACACCTCCCCCTGGAGATTCCATTTCGTGAAAGATAGAGATGATGACTTGTAAGAAAAGACTAGTGCAAGGCATAGCCACAGGTGGCCACCCAGCATCTTAGGGCAGGGGTGGTATGTGAGGTGGGTCTTCTGTGGACACTTATACCCTGCACCCTTGCTGCCCTGGTGCCCACCAGCTGGCTCTGTAGGACACTGTCCTGAAAGGGCCTACTGTGCCAATGAGGAGCAGCCCGCCCACACCTATCAGGAGGGAAGAGGGCATATTCAGCACGAAGGGCAAAAAAGCAGGGGGAGAAGTTGCCACCATGTTGGAGGCGCAGGTTATTTTGAGCCAATCCCACTATAATGTGAATGTGCTAGTGACTGCTGGGCTTTGTTGGTCTCTAGGCCTGGGCGTGACTAGACCCTCTTGTAAAGCTCACTTCAAGCCCACCCTACCCTTACATGTCATAAGACCCTTATTGTGCACTTTATCTTGGGACCAAAACTGCCTAGCCTGCCCCCACCCCCTTCCAGAAGCCTGACAGGGACAGGCCTTCCCAGACCCCACTCTGTGCTGGCTGCATGTCCCGGTCCCTCCCCTAGCCCTCCCCAATGGCCTCAGCATCTCATAACCTATTTGATTTGTCCCCTGGATGATTTCCATTATGCTCTCAAATGCAATTTCAGGTGAGCCAAGGGGACTGCTCCTGTGGGGGATATTCTTATAGCTCAGGGTGATGGTAACAGAGGAAAACAATGGGTCATGCTGCTAAGCCCTGGAAAACCCCTAGGGGAAACTTTTGGTCAATATCCATGTCCTACTCTGCTGAGGCCAGAGGAAAGGTCTGATGGGCAGGCTGGTTCTTGACTGGGGCAGAAGTGGGGCCTGGACCCATAGTCAGGGTGGGGCTGACCCAGCCGATTACAGTGTACACCTGCAAAGGCTCTCCAGCCCTGGAGTCCCTGCCTGACCCTCCTGGGGCACTTCAAACATTCCCTTCAGCTCGGGGATGCTCTTCTCCCAGTTCCAGACTGCAATCTGAGGGTGTGGGGTCCAGAAGCTCAAGATATCCCACTGGTTGCCTAGCCAAGCTGGCTGGTAGACCCCTTGCATGTTTTGACTGCAAGCCAGCTGGGCCTCTGGCCTGGGAGAAGAGAACAGGTCCTGAGGAGGAGAAAGGTCAGTGGACAGATTCAAAGTGGTCTTCCAGCCTCGGGCCAGCGTAAGGCCCTAACACACACCTCGGCCACTCCCAGGGGACTTTGTAGCATCTTTTTAACCTTCTCAGAAAATGTCTCAATATGTGATTTGCGTAATACTAATGATCTGTGGACAATAAATGATGGTTTAAAGCATCAGGGTGTGGCTTTGTGAGTTGTTGGGGGGAACAGTGGGTACAGAAAACATAGTGGGGAAGGGAAGGGCCTCCTGCCTGAGGACTTTGTAGGATAGCCCCAAGGAAGGTACAGACCCAGGTTCCAGGCCAGGCCTGCTGGGAGGCTTAGAGGGCAAGGGAAAGGCAAGGATGAAGACCACATGAGGGCAGAGGGGGTGAAGCATTGCAGAAAGACCCTGTGAGAGCTGTTGCCCAGTGCTTACTTAGATACCCACCTCAAGGAATTTGAGTAAATGGGCAATGTTGGTGGATTCCCAAGCTGTTTATATTCACAGGCCTGGGGGGACATTCCTGAACTTCCCTGGGACAGGAGAGGCTTCCTAGGAGGTTTGAGTCCTAGATTTGAGTCAGAGTAGAAAGGTTACTACTATCTGCAGTGTGCGTGGTACCAGCCCTGGGAACTCTGGCCCTTCCTAACTCCTCCACTGTCCCTTAAGGCCAGAACTTGGCCACCTCCTGAAAGCTCTGGCTCCTCTTCTAGTCTGCCAGACTTCCTGACTCCACCTCTGCAGAGAGGTATGGGGGCAGCAGGTGGAAAGCCAGCTTGGCCCAGCACAATTCTGTGAATCTTAGCCAGCCAGTCACTTCCTTCATTCATCCGTTCGGCCAGGCCAGAGTCAGATGTTCACCAAGCCCCTTCTCTGTGTTGCACACTGCTCTAACTGAGCCTATTGTCCCTATCTGTAAAATGCCAAGAACAGCATGCCACTGGACTGTTGGAAGGATGGAGAAACCAGGTGAGGAATGCACCCTGACTCAACCTTCCCAGGTGTGTGTAAAAGGCTGCCTCTCCTCCTGGGCACTGGGCCTCCCTAGAAGAGTGGGACAAGAGAAAGGGAGGGGGAGGGGGTCTGTTCTCAACACGATACCTCTGGGTCAGGGGGCTTCTGGTCCCTGGGAATTTCTCTGCTAAGAGCCCCACAGGCCATAGCCCCCATCCGGGCGGAAATCCTTGACTCTCAGGACAGACACAAATCCCTCCTGGGAGCTGTTTGTTGTTTTTAGCTGGTTTGGGAGCTCAGCTCCTGCCCAGCCCAGAGATCATTAACACTCCAGGAATGTGGCCTCCCCTGCCCCCATCCTCACCTGTCTGGCCTATGGGGGCTACCCTCTCCCACCCAGGCAATGGTTAGTCTGAGCAGCAGAATGCTAGGGGATGAAGACAGTGATGAGTGACCCTTTCCCAACACCCTGGGGACCTGGCCTCATTTTCCAAATGGAGCCTCCCTCAGTCCCCTATAGCTGCTGCTGTTCCTGCCGTCTCACCCATCCCCCTGCCTCTGGTTAGCTCCCCTGAACAGGAATGCCTCAGCCCTTTCCCCAGGGCCTAACCCCCACATGCCCACCCTCCCTGCAATACCAGGTGTCTCTCAGGGGAGTGCCCAAAAGTGTTCATTCTCCCCCCAACTGAGGCTGCTGCTGGCAGCTTATCTAAAGCCAGAGCCTGCCTCCTTTCCAACAAGGACACCTCCTCTGCCACAGCTAGAATCTGAGGCCCGGCCTATTCCAGTTCCCTGGGCTTCATGGAAAGTGGAAAGAGGGAAAGAGAATAAAAAAGGGACAGAGAAGGTGGACAAATGGACAGATAGGCAGGCACCTGCCCCCTCCTGGAGCCCCCAGGCAAATCCTGAGGAAGTGAGGAAAGGAAGCTGCCCCAGGCTCTTAATGTGTAAGCACGGCAGAGGGAAGGACAGTACAACAAAGGCCCTGACTCCCTCTCTGGGTGAACAGCAAGAAGCTCAGTGTTGTCAGAGAATAAAGAGCAGGATTGGAGAGGCAGTGTGGCCAGCGGCTGCAGGGCCAAAGCCAGCTGTGGACCACTGGAAGCCATGGTTACATCTGGAAGGTGGAGTAGATCCCATGAGACTGCTGGGGAGACCAGTCAGGGAAGATGGGGCCTGGGTCAGTGTGGTGGGGATGAGGATAGAGAAGTGAAGAGATTCAGGACTGATCAGTCCTCTGAGAGTCAGTCTGGGAGGCGGGCAGAGAGAAGTCAAAGAGGACCCTAGTTCCCTGGCTTGGGTAGCTGACAAGATGTTGGTGCCATTGCTCTGAGCTAAGGAACAGAGAAGGAAGAATAAGCCTGCAGGGAAAGCTGAGGCACGCTGGTGTTTAAGTTATTAGAGGTTCCTGTAAGATAACCAAGTCGAGATGTCAGGAGACAATTAAGTGCACAGGAAGGGACTGGAGATGCAGATTTGCATGCTGTCCCTTCAGAGAGAGCACTGTGGAGCTGAAGGATATCACCACGCAGAGTAGGTACGGTGAGAAGAGAAAGACGTGGGACAGAGCCCTAAGGAGCTTCCACCTCTGAGGCCTGAGCAGAGACAGGGAGCCCCAAGGACCCTGAGCCACAAAGGGAGGTGTTAGGGGCTGAACACACTCACCCCAAATTCATATGTTGCAGCCCCAGTGCTCAAGGCCTCAGAATGTGCCTGTATTTGGAGATAGGTCTATCAAAAGGCAATTAAGTTAAAATGAGAGGTTTTTGTTTGTTTGTTTTTTAAAAGACATAATCTCACTTTGTCACCCTCAGTAGAGTGCCCTGGCATCTCTCAGCAACCTCCAGCTCTTGGGCTTAGGCAATTCTCTTGCTTCAGCCTCCCGAGTAGCTGGGACTATAGGTGCCTGCCACAACACCCGGCTATTTTTGTTGTTGTTGCAGTTTGGCCAGGGCCGGGTTTGAACCCTCGGTATATGAGGCTGGCGCCCTACTCACTGAGCCATAGGCACTCCCCCAAAATGAGGTTGTTAAGGTAGATTCTAAGCCAATGTGACTGGTGTCCTTATAAGAAGTGGAGATTAAGACATAGGCGTGCTACAGGGAGAAGGCCATGAGAACATGAAGTCACCATCCCCAAGCCAAAGTGAGAGGAATCAGAAGAAACCTCTGATCACAGGCTCTGGAATTGTGAGAAGATAAGATTCTGGTATCTAAGCCACTCTCTCTGGCGTACTTTAGTATGGCAGCCCTAGCACACTGATACAAGGTGAGGGGAAGTTGAGGAAAGTGCAGAGATGAGAGGCTTCATGTAGAAGGAGATGCCATTACATCAGTAGGCTGAGAGTGGAGGAAGATGAAGATCACGGTGGGTCACTTAGGGGACCTAGAGAACAGCCTCAATGGAGTGTGGTCAGGACAAAAGCCAGATCTCCATGGGCTGAGAAGGCAGTAGGACTCCCATTGACAGCCAACACAGATAATTCTTTGATGAGGTTTGGCTGTGACATGGTCAGAGAAACAGCAATGGTGCAAAATGGCATGGAGCTGAGGGAGGGCATAAGAGGGAGACTCTTGGATAAGAGTCAGAAGAGATCATGACATAAGGGGAAGAACTACCCAGAACTGAGACCCTAGGAGAGCAGGTAGAATCTGGCACCCATGTCAAAGGTTGGGGTGGGATAGGGATAGGGTACCCTTGGTAAGAAGGAGAGAAAGTGGCGGGTGGTAGCAGGAAGCAGGAGGAGGGGAAGGGCTAGATGCAGTCAGTGTGGGGTCAACAGTGGGGATTGAGGGTAGAAGTCTAGACTGAAGCTAGTTCCCCTCCCTCCATCTGCCCTGCACCCTTCTCCACCTGCTCTCTGTCCCTGGAGGCTGACTCATATAGACTCAACTGTCAGGCTTTTGCCTTTGGGAGTCATCAGCAGGAAACTGGAGGACTGAAGGAGAGTGATGCCGGGAGATTTATCCCTCCCGGTTCCTCCTGCCTTCCATGGGCCTCTCTCTACTGAAGGCTGCAGCTCCTGCCCGGGGCCCTCTCCAGCCAGCTGTCTTCTCCAGGTTCTGGTAACGTCTTCAGACTCTTGCCTCTTCAGGTCACAAGGCCACACAAGCTCTCCATTATTACTGGCCCTGGGGTTCTATAATATCCCTTTGTGGTGTGACTTTCCCAAAATTTATTCATTGTTCCTGCCTTAAACTCTTGTTGAAGTGCCCTGTCTGAAGGTACCATTTGACTGATGCAAGGTATGGATGGGGGTGAGCTCTCAGCTGAGGCTGGGACCCCATATATCAAGGGGTGCCATCCTACACATTTGCTTGATGTCCTCACAGACTCAATTGCAAGGGCAGGTGGAGAAGCAGGGTCAAGCAGGCTTGAGATTTTGCCAGGTAGGTGCAACCATGGACTAGTGCAGCATTTTTCAACCTTTTTCATCTCTCGCCACACTTGAACCTATAGTTAAATTGCTGAGGCACACTTAAATTATGTTGATCAAAAAAAAAGTAAAGACAAGAATATACTTACTGTGCTTTGAACTTATATAGAAAAGAATTTAATTAATGATCTGTAAAAATTTTCTCAGCACACCTAAGATCCTCACATGGCACACCAGTTGAAAATCACTGGACTGGTGAAACAGGGCATGTTGGACAGAAAGCAGAGGGGCTGCAGCCAGGAGGGCCCCAAGAGGTCCCTCAAAAATGTGGAGGGAAAGGCAAGCGAGTAGGAAGAACTTGTGATCTGACAGCAAAGGATGGCTGAATGTGTAGTGGAGAGAGGGCCCAATTCTGGGCTCTGAAAAACCCTGAGAGAGGGTGGGAGGAGAGGAGGGGAAGAGAAGTTGGGGTGCTGGATGAGTTGGCCATGTAGACCCTGAGGTCTAGGGGGGCAGGAAGATCACAAGTTGGTAGCCACAGTGTTTGACAAAGGAGGGGGTGTGTCTGATGTGCAGCCCCCACTGCACACGTGCACAACACACACATGCACAGCCGTACGCCCACACACACCCACACAGTCACACTCGCGCACAGCCCACAGCCCTCCCAGACACTCCAAACACCCTCACACGCACTCACCCTCACACACCCCCCAGACAGCAGATGGGGCGCTCGGGTAATTGGTTAAACCTGTTCCGATGTCTGGCTCCGCCTTGGCAGCACCCGTCTGACAGGAAAGCTGGCTGGGCCTGCACCCGCTCAGCCTGCTGGCCACCCCTTCCCTCCCCTCCCCCTGCATGGCTGCCCTGGAGCAGGGGCTTGAGGAAAGCCCTGTGGCCCTGCTGGATTCCTCCAGGGAAGAGCCCAGTTCACCTGGTGACCAACACCCCACAGGAAGCAATCAGAGTACCCGTGAGGAGGTGTTGATGCAAGCCAAGGGCAGAGATACTAAGAGCACAGGCCATTCTATTGCAAAGGCCATGGACTGGAAAGTTCCATCGACTTGTCATGTGTAAAGACCAGTCTCTGAAGGTGAGGCATGTGGATTAGGCCGTGAGAGTTATGAACAACTCTCCGGTGCTCCCTCTACTTTGGCCGGTACAATTTGGAGTTTCTACAGGTGCTCAGAATGCCTCAGCCCATCCAACTCACTAGGGCCCAGGCCAGCCCAGTGAGGGAAACAGCAGACCAGGTTCTCTCAGGGAAGGCTTCACTGAGCAGCTCTCGTGTGCTGAGGATGCTGTTCTGCCAGTGTCCACTGTCCTCACCCTTTGCAGGGCCCTGTTCTCCAGGTGGGAGAAGCATAGGGGGAGGGAAGGGAGCAGCAGTCCTTGTCTTCTTCCCTTCTCGGCTGCATCTGTGTCTCTTCGAGAGAGACTTTGGTTTGTTCCCTGGAGAGGGCCCAAAAACTCCCAAATTAGCAAACCTGGCAAGCCCACAGCTCAGAAAATAGTTCATCCTGATTCCATGTTTTTCAGGCTCACAGAAGCCTTTATTAATGAAGTCACAACACCAATATTTACCGTCTGCAGGGAGAGGCACAACATGGGGGATGGATGGGACTGGAGCAGGGACTCCCGCCCCCCTTCGCAGGCCTGGCCTAGGAAGATTGGCAGGTTTCCTTAGGTCCTTTTCCAGCCATTTATTTGGATGACAGGGGGTGCTCTGCTGTGATCTTCCTGGACCCCTACCCTCACCAAATGAAACAGGATCTTGAGAGGAATGGCCCACCCATCCCTCTGTGACCCACTGGGGCCTACACGATGATTCTTCCTCTCACCCTCACCCCACCTGTGTGAACATGTGGGAGAGTCACTGTGTGTTTTAACCTGGACTTATGGGCAGTTAGGACTTTCAGAATGTGAGAGCTGCATTCCTGGTTGGTGGGTGGGGAGGGCGCATTGGGATGGGACAAAGCCCTTTGGTTTCTAGCATTGACTAGACACAAGCAAGGTGGGAAAGAGTAGGCAGAGATGCTAAGAGACCCCTGGGTCTATGTTCCCAGCAGAACCACCTTGTGTGCTAGGCTCCCTGCCTATGGCCCAGGGAACAAGACTGGACCTTTGACATCTTTATGATGTGTTCAGCACTGCTTCATGCAGTGCACTCACCAGCATTCTCTGTGGGAAGAAGAGGATAAGCAAAGGCACAGCACAGGGAAAACCTATGGCTACTCAGGGATGGGGTGAGACTGAAGCGGAGGGCACCAGGAGCAAGGCAGGAAGGCTAAGGGCAGGAAAGAAGAGGGGGCAGAATGAGGGGCTCAGCAAGGGGTAACTCCATTCTATTTATGGAGGGACTCCTTTGAAGTGGGCCTCATCCTTGACATTTGCAGAAGACTCATTACATCCCTACTCCCCTCAAAGGAGCAGACCTGGGCCAAGCTGGTGACAGGAAGAGCCAGGGTGCTATATCAAGGAGATGTGTTGGGAAGCCATTCTAGACTCAGCGGACTAGATAGGAGTGGATGGGATTGGGGAAGAGGAAGAAAGCTTGAGAAGACTCCTGGGTTTCCTCTACCCTGGAAAAGAGTATACATGGCTATTGCTGTTTGCCAAGGTGGCTGATCCTGGAGAAGAATAGGAGGGGAGCTAAGCCAAGCTGTGCACATGTTGGGTGTGAGGTTTGAGGGGCCCAGGTGCAGCAGGCGGCTGGCTTGCTGGGTCTGCAGCACAGCAGAGGTCAGCTAAAGACATAGACCAGGGAGAAAGAGTGGATGTGAACCCCTGGGCAGAGGGCACAATGAGGACAAAGGAAGAGCAAAGACTTGGAGTGCACAGAGGTGTATGAGGCATAGATAAAACTGAGACGAAGTCAGAGAGGCCGGGGGAGACATTTCAGAGGTACTAAAGTGAAGGCAGAGGAGGCCAGGGGAGTCAGGGAGGGATGGTTGTGGATCAGGGAACAGGTGAACACAGATGGGATGTGGCTGAGTTCGGCCACAAGGGGGTGGCCAGTGACTGTGTTTGGTGACTGTCATTAGCATCAGCAGAGTGGTAGCACAGAGACCAAAGAGCAGAGGGTTTGAGAGCATGTGGGAGGGAGGAAATGGAGACAGGTCTGGAATGTCATAAGGGAAAGTCTACGGGGAGGCAGGAGGAAAGAAACCTTAATACGTGACAAGACAAATGGACAAACTGAAGGGCAGGTGAACTAAAGAGCTCAGTGGACCTGACCTCGTAGCTCTTTCCCTGCCTGGGAAGGCCCTGAGTGCCCCGGGACAGGTTGCAGGCTCAGCTTCAAGCCCTTTCTCTAAGCTTTAATCTGCAGGGATTCTCCGAGGATGGATAAGCATCCTGGTGGGGCCAGGACTTAGGGCTGGGACTGTCAGCCTTTGTGGATGGTGTTCCCTTGACTCAGCCCCCAGTACTTCCCTTTCTACTGGTTTCTCCTCAACTGGAGAAGCCCCAGAATCCCTGATCATAGGGAAACTCCATTCCTGATCCCTGTTGAAGCTGGTGGAACCTGATTCCCACCCCTTGATAAGTTTGGGAAGACCTGGGCTTAGCCCTCCTCAAGACATAGGGTTGTCCTTCCCTATGACTAGCCTCAGTTTCTCCTGCTATGGAGCTGGAGCTAGAGACAAGGGTCCACTAACAAAGGAGAGTATTTAATAAATGGCCCTTGTCCCCCCAAGCCCTTCCTCAGGCACCCAAGCCTTGAACACACTTGCTCTCCCAGCCCCCACTGGCCATTAGAGCCGGAATCCACCATCCCAGTTTTCTTGGCTCTGGGGCTGGAGCGGGCTGCCCATGTCATTAAGAGAGACTTTTATTATCCCATAGGAAAGGGAAACACAAGGGGTCACTAAGAACTACAGCAGGTACCTGGAAAATAAATTAAAACAGGGACGCATCAAAACAAAAAGGAGATAAGAGAAACGGAGAGTGGCTGGGAGGCTGCAGTGATGGGCGGCCCACCCAGGCAGGCAAGCTCTCCAAGGAGAAGGCCGAGGGGTCCCAGGCCTCAGCCAGTCCATTTCTTGTCCCTCTGTCATTGGTGGCCCCAGGCTCCAAGCCCTGTGGGGCCGTGATCCAGGCCTCCCTGAAGCCTGGCCAGGGAGTAGCCAGAGTCCAGCTTGGGCCCACCCAGGGGCCTGACCAGCAGCAAGCAGCACTCTGCCCTCATGGGTTGTGGTTGCCCACCCTAGTCATTGGAGGTGACATCGATGTCCTCCCCGTTGGCCTGCTTCGTGGCGATGCGCCACCGGTTGATGTGATGGGAGCCCTTCTTCTTCTGCTCAGACTCGGGCCCTTCCTCCTCCAGCTTCTGCCGTTTGTACTTTGTCCTCCGGTTCTGGAACCACACCTTCACCTGGGCCAGGGAGGGGGCACAGATGAGAAACATTCAGGAAGCCCCCAGAGCAGCCACTGGGCCCTCAACACTCAGGCTGAGCTAAGAGTCAGATAGGGAAACAGGTTACACAGAGTCAGGGTTCCCAGGCCAGAGTTCTCTCCTTTGGCCAGCTGTCACCTGATGGGTCTGGAGGACTGCTGTTCCAGATGCAAATGAAGTGGGACAGAAAGAGGACACAAGAGGTCAGAAGGAAGGGTTTTTTTTTGTTTTGTTTGTTTGTTTTTGAGATAGGGTCTTGCTCTGTCACCTGGACTAGAGCACCATGGCATCATCATAGCTGCAACCTTAAACTTCTGAGCTCAAGCAATCCTCCTGTCCCAGCCTCCCAGGTAGCTGGGACTACAGACATGCACCACTACATCTGGCTAATTATTCTATTTTTAGTAGAGACAAGATCTCACTCTTGCTCAGGCTGGTCTCCAACTCCTAAGTTCAAGTAATCCTCCTGCCTTGGCCTCCCAGAGTGCTAGGATTATAGCATGCTTTTCCATTACGGGGAGCTTTTCCTATCCTTCCCAAACAAAAGGTCATAGAGCTGCTAGGCATGTGTGCTCCTATGGATACAGCAAAGCAAAGGTGAAGGAGCTCAGGCTCCGGAACCCAGCAGACCCAGGCTTTACTAGTTTCTAAAGAAGGGATAATAATCGCTCCTTCACAGGGTTGTTGTGAGCAGTAAATAGAAGAACATAAGACATACTGGATGAGTTCTGATGCTCTCCCAGAGGACCTAAAGGAGACACCAACCTCTCAGCTGGCCCCATCCTCTTTGCCATGCAAAGAGTTAGAGTGGTCCTGGCTTCCTAACTGGGAGGTGTCCACACCAAGAGCAGTGCCTGGGACAGCCAGAGCACTCCTAGGTTCACGGCACCCACTGCTGGAGGCTCTAATCTCATACACTACATATCGGTCTCCTTCCTCATGGGGAATTCCCCTCTGATATCAGAGGTGGAGCTGTGTAGACTGGAGCTGGACAGCTGAGAAGTCTTGGTCTCTTGGGTGGCAGCTCCTCATGACAGTCTAAAATCTACCACAAGGCCTCACTCTCCTTGAACAGACAAGGTCAGGGAGGAGGCAGACAATGTTCAGACAAGGTCAGGGAGGGGCAGCTCTAGACCTTCTGTCCCCACAGCATGGCTCCATCCAGATGTGGGAACAGGTCACACAAGGAATAGCCTGGAGAAACCCCAAGGAACAGAGTGAGCTCCTATTGAACACAGTGACACTCCACCGCCATCTGTGTCTGGCTGTGAGGGCCCTGACAAGATGAGGGGTAGGATTCAAACAGAGATGGGACAATCATCCCCTATGATGAAGGAAGAAGGAAGGGAAGGTCCACAATTGTAAGCCCATCTCCTCCAGGAAGCCTCCCCAGACTTAGTCTCATTTCTAATCATCCTCTCTTCTCTCCCTTCCTCCAGCATTTGCCCAGTATCCAAGACACAGGCCTTAACATCCTCTCATGCATGATCTGGGAGGCTCATCCTGGCTCCCTAACTATCCCTAGTGTTGTGGACTGGAGAAAGCCTTTGTTCATCACCTCCAACTATTACCTGCACCTGACTATGTGGTTCTTTACTTGGCCTTGCAGAGTCAGGCCAGACCCAAACCATCTTCAGAGTTGGCAAGAGGAGCCTGGGCTAATCCTTGACCAAGTCACACATGTGTAGGAGAAATCTTTCTTGGGACCCTTGGAGTTTCTTGGACTTTTGCTCCAGAGGATCCCTGGAGGAAGTGATGCTGAGAGGGCAGGGTTACGAGGCATGGATGTTTTCCTGGAAATGACAGCACATTTAAAAGCAAGCAGGTGCTGCCAACTGCAGCTGTGCAGATGGTGCGTGGCAAGGCTGTGGCTGTGAAATAGTGAAGAGCACTATTGGCAGCAGCAGTGACCCATGGGAAGGGCTGGAGGCAGTCCTTGGAGAGACTGCCCAGTCCAGCTTCTACTCCCAGAGATGAGGGGAAAGCACAGGGCTTTGCCGCAAAACCAAGCAGTGGGAGCCAGAAGCAGGCCTGGCATCTGGGCCCTGTGGGTGGTTTCGTGCCCAGGATGTGCCACCCTCACACACCATTCCCACATATTCCTCTCTGTCCCCTCCATGGAGCCCACCCACCCCAGGGCTCTTCTTCACAGTTCCTCTTTGCCAGGGCTTTTGCCATACCATCTGCCCTGCCCCTTGATTTTAGAGCACTGGAGTGAGATGTGGACAGCCAGTGCTCAGTGCTCACAGAGCAGCCAGTCAGGGACAGGAAAACTGGTCCAGGAAGAGAGGGGATGCCCAGCCTCAATGAGTAGAGAGCAAGGGTAAGGGGCTACTTCCGTCATCTCCAGGTCAGTGTTCAAGTCCATAGCCCATGTCTCACCTCAGGGAGGAGGAAAGATGCTCTGAGTGCAGGGCTCTGGATTACATGGCCACAGGGCTGTCTGGACCCTGGGTGGTTCTCAGCACAACCATTTGGCAGCCAGGCTAGTCCCTGCCCCCAATCCTGGAGCCTGCTGTGACTATGCCAGCCAGTGGGTGGGTGAGCTCACCCTGCCTCCTGTGCATGACTCAGGGCTGGGGCGTTATTCCTGAGGAGCCCAAATGGGCTGGCCAAGGATGATCACCAGGTGACAGTGGCAACACCAGGGACAGAGGGTCCTCTTTCTACTCCTTTCTCCCTCCCACACATGCCTTGCAGGAAGAGACTGACAACACTGGCCTCTAGTAGGGTGGACCTAACAGTCTCCCCTTATCCAACAACATTGACCCAATGAAGGAAAGTTTTCATGGTGGACTTCACAGACAGGATATGTTTTCAGACCAAGAGTAGCCTCCTGGCACACCCAAGTGAAAGGTGAGTCTGAATATTTTCTCCATGAAAAATACTGAGGTCAAGGAGGCAGCTCTCTAGAAACAATGACATAAACCCTCTTTCTCCCTAGACTGCCTGGCTATTTTCCAGAGAACAGCCTTGGGCTCAGTGTCCAGATGCTGTTTACAAAGCTTGTAATAACGGAGATGCATATGACTTCATAATATTAGTGAAAAAGTCAGGATGCACAGTGTTGGCACATTGTGATCACAACCACAGAAAAACAAAATCTATGCATGGGGAAAAAAGACAAGAAGGAAAGTATGGGTGACTTTTCTTTCTTCTACTTTTCTTAATTTTCTTTAATATCTTACTTGTTATCTACTGGTAACAATAGTTATTTTTTACTTGGAAAGAGAAAAGGAACTGGACTCTGAGTATAGCAGGAAGTTAAGAATGGCATCCAATGACCTCCCTAACCTAGCCAGATAACACTGGAGTCATCCCAGAGCCCATTGCCTAGAAAGGAACAGGTCATATGATATGGTTTTGGAGCCAGCTGTCAGAGGCTGTTCCTATTCTGCACATGCCTCCCCACACCTAACACCAACACACTACTCTCTCTAAGCCTCAAAGGCACGGTTGGAATGTTGGCCAGAGGACCCCCTTGCCTAACTCTGACCCCTCTGTGTGGGGAGAGGTTGAGATGAGACCTCTTTTTTCCCAAATTCTTGCCTCACTGAATGTCTCAGTTTCTCAGAGAAGCCAGATCTTTCCAAGACTGCACTCTTCTAAGTTACCCAACCTGGAATACTCTCCTTAGCTTTCAAGACCCTACTGGGTGGTCACAGATGGGGCCTGCCCTATTGCCTGTCTCTTCTTTCTTAGTGCTTTCCTCTGGTCTCAGTATAGTGACCCCAAACGTGCACTAATTTATTTGTTCACATCTGTCTCCTCACCAGACTGTGATACTCTAAAGAACAAAAGTGGTATCTTAGTTGGCTCTGGAATCCCAGTGCCCAGCCCAGGGGACATGTTCCATGTATAGTCATCCAGCGAGGCATTAGTGAATGAAGGCATGCATGTATCTATGCAATAAGGAATGGATAAATGAACTAACAAACAAGCAAACTATAGCTCCAGCCAATATTTCAGAGCTAATCAGACTGTGTTTCTGAATAATGTGCAATTTTGAATGAACGAATTCTGTATTCTTTCTTTTCCACCACTCTTCAACTATAGTCCAGCACAAACAGAAAGGACTTTGGCTCTGGGACCCTGCACACTTTCTAGTAAATATCTATCCTGACCTCAAAGAATTCAAATATCCCTATCAAAGTCTGGTAACTCTGACATGGTAAGTTCTTCCTTATGTCCCACTGTTATCTCTTCTGCCTTAATTTAAGCATATCCTCTTACCATCCTTTGACAAAAAGAAAGTCCTTGGAATAGATAGCAGCTTGGAGATATCAATCAATCACCCCTCAGCCTACTATCCTCCCTGCCCCCTCCTCTAGGGAGCCATTTCCTATGGTTTCATCTAGTGAGCTGTTCCCACTCCCAAGCTCAATGCCATGCTAAGCTCAACCCTCACCTCCAGCTCCCCACCAACTATAGCCCTAACTCTCCCTAAGCCTTCTTGTCTTGTCTCTCAGCCCATCCTGGACACTCACTCTCAGGGAGATATCACAAAATTTGCCTGCCCCTGCCCCAGGACCACATTCCCATCCAAGCTCCTCATAGAACCATTCTAACGCCCCTTATCCCCACTTCACCCACCAGACAGAACGCTAGGAACATCAGAGATACAAATTTCTTAGAGCAAAGCTGAGACTTAGAGAAGAGATGTGTGTGTCCCCAAACACATAGTGAATGAGTAACAAAAATCTCTTGATTTTTCCCTAAAATTCAAGTCATTTTGATATCTCCTCTCATCCATCCAAGGGCAGAACATTCCAGACCAAGAGATCCCTGGAAGGCTCCTTCCCATGCCTATGGGGGAAAAATAAAAAAATCCTATAGGCAGGTGACCTTACATTCTTGCCTCCTGAGACCTCCCTCTCAGGTTCCAAAATGCTGGCTGGCTTTGACAGCTCCTCATCTGTCTTAATGTGTCTACCTCAACCCCTCTCCTTCCTTCCCTCCAACCTAGCATCCTAGGAATCCCTCCAAGCCTTCTGAGTCTGAGATCTCCTGGAAGCCTTCTGCCCAAGCAGATCTCCCTTCATCTCCTTCAGCCCACAGCAGTGACCTCAAGTAGCTTTTCCTGTGCATGTTCTGCAAATGTGTGTGCATGCTTTTCATTTAGCCTGCACCACTAAATGAGGAATCTCCAAAGCCAAGGACCACCTTTCTGTGCTCTTTTCCCTTACAGCTCAGCTACCCTCAAAACCAGGAAAGGTCAAGAAACACCAGCTAATCTGTTCAGAACAAGAGGGGCAGCTGGAAATAGTGATCAATTGATCAGTCTGAAGCAGTCAGATGTTTTCTCTAACTACCCCCTAAAACTTACTACCCCCTTACATCTAATATATACCTTGGTATATAGATCACCTGACCTTTGGGCATTAATCACACTAAACCCATATGTGCTCCACATTGTGGGCACACACATTACATATACCTGCTATACACACTCATCAGACTTGCTTGGATCTGAGCCAGACCCAGGTCTGTCCACCTAGCCACCAGGACTGAGCTTTAGACAGGTGCCTCCCTGGTCATACTTAAAGGCTGGGCCATAGCAGTGAGGAACAAGTAATTAGAAATAGAAGGGAGAACCCAGGGCCCCTCCCTCTACCTCCAAGAGTGACCCACTGGCTATCCCAGCACAAATATCCCATGCTCAGCCCTAGGTCGGCCAAGTAGCTCAGGCTGCCTACCTCCCAGCACCTCATGCTGAAGCCTTTGGAGTATAGACACCCCCAAGCTTACCCACAGATATGCTTAACCCTCCTAGAAGATTTGTACATAAACTGGTGTTTGTATCACCTAAATCAATAATCAGCTGTGAAAGTGAAAGGGAAAGATAGAAGAAAAGGGACAAGGAGAGTACAGTGAAAGTAGAGACCAAGGGGGATGATTGATCATGTTAATATTCCTTTGGGTGGCATCAAGAGAAACCTGCCCATTTGTTCATGTTTATTAAGTATCTACTTCATGCTGGGAACTGAGGTGAATCCTGGGGAGAAATAGACAGGCATAGCCTCTGCTTCCCTGAGCTAAGGTACTCAGGCTTATTATTTGTTAGAATCACCCAGAGAGCTGTTCTTAAAAACATTTTCCTGGGCCCCCTCTTGCACCTCTGGGGAGAATCTCCTGGGAAGGCCTAGGAATCTGTATTTGAAGATCTCCCTGAGAGAAGGGTGCATTTGGTCTATAGATTGACTTTGGGACATAGCAGATAATTACACAAGTAATAACAGCTAAGTCCAAAGTTTACTGTGATAGGTTGGGGATATACTATGAACTCAGAGAGCATGAAGGATGGATTATATAGAAATGAAGGTAGAATATAGATGAGCCACAGAAACTCAGGGCTGGAAAGAAATCTGGGATTCATGCCATTCAACCTCACAGATAAATCACCTGAGGCCCAGAGAGAAGAGAAGACAAAGCCAGAGCCAGTAAGATAATAGAAAACCATTAACAGACATATGAATAAACTATCTGTCAGTTGCTAAATAGCTCAACAGAGGTGGAAGTTTGAGATGAATGGTGGACAAATGAATAGATAAAACACATAGATGATAAAGAGATAATCAACAGATGGGTAAATAGGAGTTATTGTTAAGAAGAAGAACATATACTTAATAGAAAACAGGAAATATAAATTAACCAGTTTTGGGGGAGGCGATTTAACGAGAGCAGACAGAAGTAGATGGCTAGATATAAAACAGCTATCTAAATTTTTTTTTTAAAACAGCTATCTGTGAGGGACAGATTAGAGAGGTCTGAGAGTCAAATCTAGACACTAGCAGTATAAATACATGGCATGGGCCTGGTAAATATGGAGAAGTGGATACTTAGTTAATTATATGAGTCCAAACCACATGAGAAGAACAGAAAGACAAATCTGATGATGGAAACATGGTGTGGCAGGAAGAATGCTGGACTAAGAGGAAACCTGGGTTTGGATCTTATTATATCACTAGCTTGACATATTATTTAAACAAAGGGAAGGTAAGAGGCTGGGTATGGGAACTGATATTATTCGAGAATCATGTTAGGTGCCTCTAATCCTTAAACAATCTATTTTCTGGATGAGGAAACCAGAGCTCAGAAAAGTTGAGTAACTTGCCCAGGTTCACACAGCCAGTAAGCAGGGAAGCAGGAATTTGAAATCACCTTTGCCTGACTAAGAAGCTCTGTCCAGTCTATCTCTCTCCTTGCCTGGAAAGAGAGTCTACCTTCCTCAGGTTCAAACCTCCCATAGTTCTTTTTGCTCTTGTTCCATATGCAAAAGCAGCTTATTTATAGATACAACAAGATTAGCCCTGAGTTTTCATGATTAATGAAATTGGATATATTACAAGATTCTATGTGGTTTTGTATATGTTTGAAACATCTCATAATAAAATGAAAGAAACAATCCATTTACTAACTGGCATTGTTAGTAGCAAATATTGACGGGCAGCTAGATTTGGAAGAAAGTTAATTAAAAATGCTCTCACTGAGCTTAAAAACTGAAAGTTTAAAAACAATGACATTATTTCAACAAGTTTTAATCTGTGGGTGGTGGGATTATAAACCATTTTTGTTTTCTTACACTTCTGCAATTGAAATTTAATAAATATTACTTTTTAAATGAAGTTAATTATAAACATCATTCCTAAATTGACACCTTGTTTTAAACAATAATTTTAAAACAGTTTGCCAGGAGGGAAAGGAGGTGTTATTTTATGAATTTATTTTAATGTATCTTTCTTGAAAACATTTTTAAAATTAATTCCGTTGTTTTGCAAGCTTTTTCTCTGAAGTTATAACAGTCCAACTAGCAAATCTGAAGATGCAGGGGTCCTGCCATGACTGCCATTGATTGTTAAGCGGGGCATCTGACAGATATGACTGCAGTAGATGGCAAAATGGGACAAGCACTTTGAGGTGGGCCACAGGGAACTGGGGATGCAGTTGGGATCTCGATTCCTCCACTGGCTCCCTTCCTACCTTCCCTGATAATGGGAGGCCAGGCCGCCTCACCACCTGGGACTGATGAAGGGATGTTGGTATAGTAGGGGGCGAGGCCTGGAGGAAAGGGTCGGGAAGGTGAGATGTCAGCGGGGAGGGAGCTGTTGGGCGGCCTGAGCCGAGCCGACCTTTTGAAGTAGTAAATCCCGAAGCTGGAAAGGACACAGAGCCCATCCAGACACCGAAATCTGCCTCCAGGGCAGCAGCTGGGCAGAGGGTCTCTCAACCACTCCAACATGCCAGTCCAGACCGGTGGACCAAGAGCTTTAGGGAGAGCTTCCAGGCAGCATTTATTTACAGCATCGTCTTTACCTACAATGAACCCAAATCTGCTGCTCTATAACTTTCATCTAATTCTTTAGTTTCTTCCTTAAATTCATTATCAGTTACAAAAATACTAAATGATAATTATAATTTCAAGTTCAAGCCCCCACACCATCGGAATTTATTGCCTTCCCACTCGACAGCCCTTCCAGTGATTGAGAACAGCCCCTGAGCGCCCAGGGTCCACTTTCCCACCACGCCCAGGCCACTCAGGTGCTCTCCGCGCACGCACCATGATTTTCAGGGCCCTCCCAGCTGACCTGAGGTGGACCTCAAACAGGTACTGGCCACTCTCTGGCTGATAGTCTGAGGACACCTGGGCTTTCTCCCCTCACTACACACGCTGGAGGGGAGCTGAGGCCTCTGCCAGCTTTGCCCAGGGGCAGCTGCGATGCCAGGGCGGGGAAGGCCAGGTCACACCCCAGCACCGTGGCTGGAGGGGGCTACAGTAATCTCGGAACTGAGTCGCTCCAGAGGACACTGGGCTGCCCCTTGCTGCCAGCTCCGCTCCCGAGGCTGCCCGCTCTTTCCAGGCAGGCTGGTCCCCTTCTGAGGGGTTTTGGAAGCCAGACCCTGACCGCACTAGTATTTACTCTGCCTCCTGTTGGTCCTTAGTGTTTGACAAAAGTCCTTGGGCCTCAGTAGACTGAACACCACGGGAGGGAAGGGGTTCTAAAGACCGGCTTTGCGGAGCCCGCGGAGAGTTGGGAACTTCTGGAACCCCCAAAAGAAAGAGAACTCGGGCAGGCTCAGGGCCGCTCCAGCACCCGCCCGCCCTCACCTCCACCAGGGCGCGGGGCGCAGCGGCAGGCGCGGGGCAGGCCGGGCGTGATGATTACCTGCGTCTCCGAGAGGCTAAGGCTGCCGGCCAGCTGCTTCCGCTCGGCGCCCACCACGTAGTGGTTCTTCTCGAAGGCGCGCTCCAGCCGCAGCAGCTGCGAGGGCGAGAAGGCCGTGCGGATCCGCTTGGGCTTGCGCGCGAAGGGGCCGTGCAGAAGCAGCCCGTCCTGGGGCACGTCGCTCGCTGCGGCCCCACCGCCGACGGCAACACACGCAGGTACAGACAGAGAGAAGGGCGCGGTGAGCCGCAGTCTGGCCAAGGTTGGCCTCCCGCCCGGCTCTTGTACACCCTGTCCTTGAACGCTTCTCCACCTTCTTCGTTCCTTCACACACACACACACACACACACACACACACACACACACACACGCACACACCCCACTTCTGCCCTTGCTTTTAACACCCCTTCCCCAGTCCACCCTTTTCCCCAACAACACCTCCCCATAGTCTTAAGAGCTACCCGGCCCAGGAATCACAGCGCTGTAGATCACTGTTGGGCCAAGAGGTGTGTCCTGGCCTGGTGAGAAGCCAGCTGGCCCAAAATCCACACTGCCAGAAGCCTCTGAAGAGACTGAGGGATGGCAAAAGTCCCTTGGCTCTCTTAATCGCCCCTTCCCAGGGAGGAATGTCCCCACCACGGGCCCCAGCAATTTGCTTTTAAGTAACAGGTCAGAAGTATCCCCTCAAAGAGCAACAGAAGTAGAGGCAGATCTGGGGGTCAGGAAGGAGATAAGAGGAGCAGCTGGCTGTTAGGCACAGCCTCACCAAACACAGATTCAGGAACCAGAAAGTACCCAGGGAGAAATCCGTTCACACCTGCTCAAACCAATCTTTCACCAAAATGCTTGAAGTGCTTGGGGTACTAACCTATTGAAAATTTCTGCCAACAGGCCCAGCTCTACCTCACCAGAGGTGAAAATAGGCCAGTGGCTAGGTCAATAGTGCAGGTAGCCCCTTGAGGTCCAAAGTCAGGCTCCATCTTCCCTTTCCCAACCTTCCCAACCTCTAGGGTACCCCCAACACCACCTGCAGGAGAGTCTTAATGCTCTCTATGGTGGGAAAAGGCCCCGCTTCATCCCTAAATAGTCTCGTGCTAAAGAAACATGTGTATAAATATCTAGATGTCATCTTTCTCTCTAATATATATAGATATAGATATATTGGTTTCTGCATGGGCGTGTGTAAATATAAGTTCCAGCCTCCCTACTGTCTTTCCCTCTCATCTACTGTACAGGATTTTCAGAGTGTGATTATCCCTTAGCAAATGATGGCCACCATGGGGACTCAGCTACCACATGCAGGAGGAAGGACTAATACCAGACTGGATGAAGCCGGGATGGGAGGTGACAGTAAGAAACTAGAAAAGCCAAAACAAGCTTCCACCCACTGTCTCAACGAACCCCCCACTAGGCCCTCACACAATCTCTAGCTTTGCTGCACATGCTAATAGATTGGAAACAGGCTCTGACAACATCACCCATGGATTCTCATGCAAGGCTACATAACAGTCCTCCTGACCCAACAACAACACAGCCCTAGATGAAATGTTTTGACAGAATTAGCTGTTGAGATCAACTGATCCAATTAATTTCTTCAGAGATGGCCACTGGTTTGACTCAATTTGACCTGTTGTTTTGCTCTTAAGACAATTATCTGGATAATTCAGTTGAAATCTCCTATCTCTGAAAATATCTATTAGGTGAAGCAAAAGCATATAATTGAGATGTTGTTGCTAAACTTCTCCAGGTAACTGTTCTTGTTCCTCTACTTGTGGAAACTGCTTGACTATACTTTCTCCAAGTCTCTGTACTTTGGACACCTATGCGGGCCAACTTTATTGCTGGAGTTTTCTGAGAAACAGGGTTGCCTAGGATTGAGGGGCTTATGTTTCAGTGGAGACTTAAGGCACTAACCTCCACTCACCTTATCCATTTCAAATGGCTGGATCTGTGATGCCACAAAAGGGTTTAGGATCATATCATAGGGCAATGGAGAAGGGACAGTCTGTCTACTTAGCCATTCAAGGTGGGGGAAGGCCCAAGGCCCTCAGGCCTGACTGTAGGAAAAGAACTTTAACCAGGAGTGGTGGAAGGTATAGGTGTTCAGGGGATGTGGTCCGGCAGAAAGGTGTAAGTGGCAGAGAATTTAGGAGCTGCTGGGGGAGGGGAAGGAGACAAGGAGAACTGAAGTCTCTTGAGTGGGGGCCAGTGTGGTAGGCCAGGGAAAGGGGGGTGGGAAGCAAATGCTTCTTACTGATATTAAAATAAATTGCTTCAAAAGCCAACATCATTATTCTGAGTCTCAGTGAAATCCCAACCATGGTTTCCTCTGGATAAGTGAACCATCCACTTTAGCATTTACCTGGACTATGCTGGACAAAAGTGTGGCTGCAATGTGGAGAGGCCCCATAGGTGTGTGTGAGTGGGATGCAGAGATGTGAAGGCAATGTGTGGCTGAGAAAGCAGAACTGCAGCCTGCCCCAGTGTGTGTGACTTACTGGCTGTTTTGTGATTCTGTGGTATGTGTCAGTCACCTGTGTGCTGGAGTCCTCTGTTTATCTTTATAAACTCAGAGTGGAGAATGAAAGCAACAAGCTTCTGTCCTGACCTACATGCTCCTTTGCCTCAAGTCTGGCTATTTTAGGAGAATGCTAGGTGGCTTGTGGTCTATCCCACTGAGAAACTGGCTCCAGTTCATTGTAAAGTCCTGTTATGGTGGACAGCATGTATCCTATAGTCTGTGTCCAGTGAAAAAACATAGGTGCCTTCTAACCCAATGTTGAAGAAATAGGAGGCTGGAAAATTATTAAAGCTGCTGAGAAGTCATGACAGGTTACTTGATTCTAAAAGTATCAGTACTTTTCCCTATAAGAAAGAGGATGTTTAGTACAAATCTAACCGTCCTGAGAAATGGCTCAATTGCTACATGTCTCTTTAAGAACAAAGGTGGTACCTTAGGTGCCTATGTACTTGAACCTCTCTGACCTTTGGAGAGTGAGCCTGAACCACCCCTGCTATAGCTTTACTTTTCCTTGACTGGACCACAATATCAGAACAAACTTGGGGTTGGGGTGCTGCCTGTTTAGACACAGTAATCCAGGCTGTGAGAAAAGGCTGTCACTTCCAACTAGGACAGGTGGAAAAGTGGAAAAGAACTGGCATATCCTTCTCAGGAGCTAACACTGAACATTCCTCCGCGCCCTTGTCCTTCCCACCGCTCCGATTTTTCTACAGCCTCTCTCAGCAGGCCTCTTCAAAGCAGCGTTTGGGAAATAGCATCAGAGACTCTCAGGAATGAGGCAGCTGGAGGTGGGGGCTAGGGATCCAAAGCAACCCGGGATGGAGCTGCAGTCCCCGCTAGAGAGTCTGCTGCCGGCCAGGGCAACGGCGGGATTACAAGGCGGAGGGGCCTGGGGCTAGGACCCGGAGAAGCAAGGCTGCAGAGATAACCTCAATCCTCCTTCTCCTGCCCGAACAAAGGCGCCCTTTGACGCACCTGACCAGTGTGGTGAGGTGTCCGGGGGAGCTAAGTCTCCACAACCCCCTCCCAGCGTTGCTCTTAGGCCCAGAAAGTTCCTGATCTTCAGAAAATAACACCGAAATAGAACCATCTCCGGGTTTTAGCCAGTTCCTCCTCTTCGGGCTTCGAGAGAGTCCCAGAGCTTCGGGGTTCCGACCATTTCGCATTCGCTTTTCCTCTTCCATAGCCTCGCTTAGTGGAGAAGTCGCTTCCCCGCGCGCCGGGACCGCGCTGCCGACTGGCGCTCCGCACAGAGCGCAGACATGTTCCTTTTCGTTCGTGTAGGGTTTCGTTTCTTGCATTAAAACGGGGCCGAAATGAGCATCGTAGAGACCCGGTTCTCTAGAAAACGCGGCGCGGGAGGGCCCGAGACGGCTCAGCTCCTAGCCCCGAGCCTTGGCCGCGACCGGAGGGCGCAGAGCGGCGGGGCGCGCGTCGGTCTTCCGCGGCAACGGTGGTGGGCCCCAAAGCCACAGCGTCTCAGGGTTCAGAAAGTCCGCCAGCGCCCAACGGATTTCCGGGTCCGAGAATGCGGCCACGCTTGGCTCCATCCGTGCGTCTAGATTCACTTCTTGAGAGAAAAATCCAATCGTTTTGTGCAACTTGACAACATAACTCGCTGGGACTGATGGCTTGGAGAATGGCGGCAATTTTCGAGAGGGTTTTGCGCAGAATTTATCCGGCCTCGCCTGGCCAAGGACGCTTAGAATCCGAGCTGGATCTCTCCCCAGGCGCCTACAGCCCTTTGTGCCCGGAGATGTGAACCATGGCGCGGCGGGCGTGGGGCGTTGGATCCGAAGCCAGCCGAGGCCACCTTCGGACTAGCTGAGCCGCTGGAGGCCAAAGAACTTAGAATAGGCTCTGTCCTCCCCTCTGAGGCCTGTCCTCCACCAGCCTCCAACCCGCTGGCCCCTCCACCGCTCAGGCCCGCGGGCTCAGAAACCGCCACAACTCCAACTTGACCCATGGGCACCAGGTTGTAAGAGTCAGACTGAGGATTGAGCCCACAGACGAAAGGGATAATTGGCTCTATTTTAAATAAAACCTCATTTTATCAGTAAAAATTGATTTTAAGTGACAGGAACCCTTGACTAAGCGACAGACATCGCACGCATTTTTTCCCTTGGATTTGAGCATATCCTGAAATCCCTGGAGAAGACTAGTCTGCTTACAAAAATTCTTGTTCAAGTAATTACATTCTCTGGTTTTGTGGGATCTGTTAGGTCAGTATCTATTGGCCAGGTGGGACTGAGAAAATGGTCTGACAAATCGGGATCCTGGGAAGTGCCATTCTGTGATAGTCAAGCGTCTCTAGCCAAAGCCTCAAAAGACCATTTTTAAAATTATCTAAATAATTTACCAAGCAGCTAACTGACTGTGTGAAAGTAGCTTAGTGTCACATTAGTTCCAGGAGCTGAGGCTCCAGCCATGTTCTTTTCATTTGTTTCACTAAAAGCCGAGTTACCTAGTACTGAGCCGTGAAACTTACAAGGTTGGGGGCTGGTCTACACTAACAAAATAAAACTGGAAGCTAAATCAATTACTGTACAAATCAGGGCCACTCTTCCAACAAACTCCAACAAATTTCAAGGAAGCAAACGAACTCCAATAAATGCAACTCTCTTTTCTTAGGGAAAGTCAGATAATTGATGAGGGAGAGAGAGAGAAAGAGAGAGACAGAGACCAGCGGGGGATCTTCATTAGC
Organism: Otolemur garnettii; assembly: GCF_000181295.1. Taxonomy (NCBI): domain Eukaryota; kingdom Metazoa; phylum Chordata; class Mammalia; order Primates; family Galagidae; genus Otolemur; species Otolemur garnettii. Next base: position 3,135,555 of record NW_003852463.1, read on the forward strand.
AACCTATTGCCGGTGCAGACTAGGGAGCTCGGACTGGCTACCTACGACCTTAAAAGCCCTGTGCCCCCGCCCCCTGTCCGGGTAGACTGTGTCGTTGGTCCCCCAGCAACCGGTTGGGCTCCTGATGGCAGCAAGAAGTGGAGAACGCCAGTTTGCTTATTGCAAACCTTCCCCATCTTGGGTCGGAGAGACACGTGTGATTCGAAGAAGTCGGGCCAAGGTTGCTGAGAAACATCCCAAGACAGCGGAGCACTCTACGCTGAACATTAACTCTCCGGTTCACCCTCCTTCCTACCCCTGCTTCCCACAGAGCTGCGGCACGCAGATGGACTTTCCCCTGCCCGGACACACCAGTAAGGGCTGATCCCTGGGAGATGGTGGTGGACGTGCGATCGAAGCACAGTATCTGGTCTAGGTGGGGCGAAGGGAGAGCAGACGGAGCTGTACTCTCTGAGCGAGTATTAGCTCAGTAGGGAAAGAGACTAAGGCAGGCCGTGGGGAGGGCCAGAAGAGGCCCCCAGGATGCGCCTGGGTTTGGCGTCCAGACAGGCATCGTTTCTACAAAAGCCTGGAGGTCCCAACCTGGCTTCCAGGGAGGGAGACCTATGCTGCAGAGGCACTGCTCTTCCCAGCTTGGGAATCGACCCGTAGCTTTCTCAGCAACAACTTCTGAACAGCCCTGCGCGCCCCCGAGCCTCCCCCGCATCGCCACAGCGCGGGCGCCGGCCGTCCGCCTCGGCGGGCACAGCGTGGGCACTCACCCTGGAAGCGGTGGCCGAAGAAGCGGTTCCGCAGGACCCAGGGGTAGAAGTGGAGAGGGTCCCGGTGCTGGGCGCCGAAGAAAGAGTGCGGGGGCTGCAGTGGGGAGGCGCCCAGCTGGTGCGCCGGGTGCATGGTCAGCGCAGGATGGTTCATGGCTTCGGGGAACACGAGCTCCGGCCCACCGTACAACGAGCGGCCGGCGCCCGCGGCGGCTGCAGCAGGGAAGCCACTCACGAAGGCCGCCTCGGCCGCGCTGGGGTGAGGGTAGTTGAGCGCTGTGGGCCGGAGCGGTTCCTCTGAGGCGGCCGCCGCCAGGGGATGGGAGCCCGCGCCCCCGCCGCCAGTGCCCCCTCCGGTGCCGCCGTCCTTGGCTACCAAGGACTCTATGGTGAAGCCGCGCTTGGCCGCGGGCTGGAACATGGTCGCAGCCGCCGGAGCTGTCTTAGGCAGCCGGGCTCTGGGGAGCGCTCCGCGTCCTGGCGCCGCCGCCGTGCGGGGTGTGCACCCAGCCAGGCACATGCACACACACCCGTACCCCTCACCTCCCCCGCCCGCCCGCTCGCTAGCTCTCGGCCCCCGCGGGCGAGCCAGGCGCGGAGCGGCGAGGGGTGTGTGAGCGAACCAGCGCGGTGTCGGGCCACCGCGCACAGCCAGGCGCGTCGGCTGTTGCGGCGGAGCGAGCAGCTCCCGGCGCCGGCACCAGCGAGGGCTCGGTTCGATGCTGTGTGCTGCCTCTACGGCCGGAGGGCTGAGCCTAGCTCCCACCCTCCAAGTCCCACCGGGACCGACCCCAGCCTCCGGTTCTCCAAGCACTGCCCTACAGGGTCTCGGCTACAAGGCGCTGCGAGGCGCGAGTTAGCGGGCACCTGCCCCGCGCTCGCCCATTGGCCGCCGCTCACCTGCCCCAAGGTGGGGGGCGGGGCGGGGCGGGGCGAGGGACGGCGGGTGGGGATGGAACCCGCAGTCGGAGGCAAAAGCAGGACTGGAACATTTGCCGGGAGATCTAGGCTTCTTGCCCGCCCGCCACTGGCTTCTCCCAACTCTGCCCTTAGCTGGGTCTGGAGGCCGCCGCTGCCCTCTCAGTCTACTTGGGAGCTGAAGAAGGCGTCGGAAGGGCCTGGGGCTCGGGGACAAACTCCAGCTTACCCTCCAAGGTGTGTAACTCAGTTGAACTCTCCCATTTGTCCCAGGATGTTTTTTCTGTTCTTGTAGAACTTGGATTCCAGGATGGGTATTTGGGGTCTAATAGGTTCTACAGAGAACCAGCTCCCTACGCCCCTGGCCTCTGGGCCCCTCTCACTCACCCATCTTTGTCCCCTGGTCCGAGGTCTGATGGTGCGGCCTTGTTCCTGAGCTTTTGCATTTTCTGAATGTCTTGGGGGACAGCTCCGGAAAGGGGATATTTTTTTCCCCACAAGGAGCCAGGAGAGATGCAGCGTGGAAGAAGCCTCTGGACTGGTTACCTCAAGCCCTCAAGGTGCAGTTTAGGACTCCCAAGCAGCTTGGTCGCCCAGCCACCGGGTGGAAGCCGGCTCAGAACAGCAGGCCTCAGCGCAGAGCAACCTTCGTCGCCTTCTCTGGCCATAGGGCTCAAGTGTCTGCAGGCTGGGCCAGCCTAGGCCCTTGAAGACATTGTGCCTTAAATTGGAGCTTGTCAAGTAGACTGGCTGTCGAAACGCAGCGGTAGTCTGACCTCCCTCGACCTTTGCCTTCCACCCACGATCCCAAAGGAGGACAACTCAGCTTAGGCCAGTTTCCATTTCGTGCACTACTTCCCTGGGTGAGAGGGCGGTTGGCAATGAGAACCAGCACTCTGCAAACTTTCCACCCAGACCTTCCAGGCCGCAGGAAATACTGAGCAGAGGCCCAGGAGAGGGCTGGGCAGTGGTGGGGAGGCCGGGACTTGGCCCTGGCCATGGCTCTGGACCTTGCTAGCGAGACCGCAGAGAGTTCCACTTCCTCGACGCTGCCCAAGTCAATCCTAGTGTCTGGAGCGCAGCAGCCTAGGCGCGCAGATCCGGCTGGGCCTCTGGCGCCCAGAATCCAAGAGGTCTGCGCGCCACCTAACTCTGCGGGGACTCCAGGCCAGGTCTTGGCAGTGGCCCGCCTAGGCGCCGGGAGCCTCAGTCCGAGAGAGCGCTCCGGGCGCCCTTGCAGCCACAAAGCCGGTTAAAGTCTATTTTCCACTCCACTGCTCAGAAAAGCCCCCTTGCGCCGACGCCGTTCCGGCCCCCTTGGGTGAGGTGGGGAGGGGATGGCGAGAGGCGCGGAGACTGGGCGACCGCACCCAGCAGTCCTTCACGCCCTGGGAAACCCAGAACCTGGCACCGCGGAGGCGTCCCAGAAACACCTTCGGAACAAATCGTTACAGAATCCTTGGCGAACGCCTAGTCTCTTTCGCTGGCTCTCCGGATCTTTCTGGTTCTCTCTGTGTGATGGGCTCCTTCTCTCTCCCGTTTCCGTCTCAGGCTCTCCATTTGCCCGCTCTTGCCTCCCTGCTCTCCTCTCGACTTTTTCCTCCTTTTATTTCTTCCGCCTCCTCTTTTCCCCACGCTCAATCTTGGAAAGGGGAAGTGCGGCCGAGTTGGGGACAAGGGTGCTAGCAGGCCACATCACTAAGGGGGCGGAAGTGCAGGAGCTGGGCAGAGGCACCGAACGAGGAGATTTTCGTTCCCGATGGAAGTAAATAACAGGGGATTTTCCTTGAGCAAGGTCCCCGCGGGGACGGGTGTTCAGTTGGATAAACATTGCTTGGCCTGCGCTCTGCCTCAGAGCAAGTGCTAGGGGCTAAGAAGATAGAAACAGGAGTGAGTTGAACCGAGCCCCAAGGCCTTGTGCCCCTAGCCAGGAAATGAATCCCTTCCGTCCAGTCGCGGCCCCCTGCCTCCTCCAACCACGGTGAAGCGAGTCAGTAAACACGAACTCGGTCCGCTGGGCAGGTAGAAGAGCTTGAGTCTACCGTGACATTCCTAGATTTGCCCCTCACTGGCCACATCTACGTTCATTCCTATGGCTCTGGTATACATGTCCATATCTAAATCAATAGACCTTTATTATAACACCACCTTCTCTTGTATACCCTTTCGAAGTACTGATACCCACCTGTCTGTCATTAATCCCATTTTAGATGAAGAAACAGACTGTAGAGGATCGATGTCTTGGGTTTGGTTACAGTCTGGGTTGTGCTGGGAGAGCCCAATAGTCCTGACCTGGTCCTGGTTCCACTTCCTTTCCACCCCTACCCGGGATGTCCCTGCCAGCTTCCCCAGAGACATCTACCAGGATGGGATGAGGTGCTGGACTCTGGGGGTAAACCTAAAGCCCCATTTGTGGCCTTCTGGATCTTTTACTACAGCCTTTCAGCTGAATCCAAATTCATAAAGAGATTTGTTCTGTGTGGTTTGGATTCTGCACTGGGGATCTGAAGGGCCACATGTGGCCTTGCGGCCAAAGGTTCCCCACCCCACCCCTCCCTTACTTTTCTGTCTTCCAATGCCCCTTTCTATGGATTTCCTGTCCTGTAATTCCCTGGTTTCCTTCTTTCCCTCCCCTTGTTCTGCATGTCTTTATCCCTAGCCTGATTTCCTCTTATTTCCACTTCCCTTAGGGAAGTGATTTTGAACCGGTGTGCTGCAACACACTGGTGTGCCATGAGAGGAACTTAGGTGTGGCATGAAAAATTTTAAAGATCATTAAATTATTTTCGAAAGAAGTTCAAAGCACAGTAAGTATATATTTTTTTACTCTTTTTAAAATCAACATAATTTAAATGTGCCTTGAAAGTTTAACTATAGGTTCAAGTGTGCCATGAGATTTTTTTTTTAAAGGTTGAAAAACACTGCCTTCATGCCTCTTCTCTCTTGTCGCTTCCCCTGCAGCAGGCTAAGAGAGGAAGTGTCAGCCTTCAGGGGGTCTCTGAGCCAGCCACTGTGTTCTGAATTCAGCATCAGTGCCTCCATCTACACTCTAGTCTCTTCCTGTGCTATCTCCCCTGCCCTCCCAAACTCTCATAGGTCTCCCTCTACCACCATCCCCTACAACTGATTTTATACACAAATACCTCCTCTCTTCACCATCAGCTGCCCACTGTAACCAAAGCCTGTTGCTCCCCACTATGTGCCCACTCTTCCTCCCCTTCTCAAATTGCTGAGCTCTTCCAGAGACAGAAAGCTGATCATGCTGGAGTACCCTACCTTCCACACATCTCCCCTGCCACTTCTCAGAGTTTCCTGCAATCCTATGCCTTGCCTTCTGTAGAATAGCAGCATGCCTTCCAGGCTGATACAGCCTGGCCCACCCAATCTGGCTGTGGCCCCCATCAACGTTTTCTCTCCCCCCTTCATCTCTGAAATACCCTGAGCTCAAATCCTGACTCTTGCATTTATTAGTTGTGAGACCTGATGCCAATTATCCTGCCTTAGCTTACACATCTGTGAAATGGCAACATCTGTGAGGATTAAATGAAGTAACATGTGGTACATAGGACCAATGCCTGACTCCAAAGAAGCACTTGGGAAAAGCCTCTGCCTTTGCTCACCAGGGTAAACTTGGGAATCATCCTCAGAACCTCATTCTCTCTCATCCTCTGCATCCAACCAATCAGTTAAGTACTTCTCTTCCTTTTCCTGTTTTGCTGGCTAGCTTCATTCTTCACAACTGAGATCATCTCTCTGGGAAGCCCCACTACCTCCACTCAGTCATGGCATTCACCTGCATGATGGGTTGTGTGTGTGCCCATCTGTCTCCCTCACTGGGCCATGATGTCCCCTCCCTCCCTCATACCCCTAATATAGCCCAGGCAGTATTTCTCCAACAGTGAAATACTATTTCAGAGAGCTTGCCCCTCTCCTCAACTTCCCAGTCACCTCTCCTTCAGCCGTCCTCTTCCTCTTTCCTCTTCAGCCTGCCTTCATCTTCATCTCCCTCCCTACAAAAAGTCTCTGTTCTCCTGTTTCCCTCAGTTTGTTGACTTTGCTTCTTCAACACTGAACTTCTTGAATGATTTTTAGTCTTTCTCCAACTCTCTCATGTATTCTCCATCCCAGCCTTTGCAACCAAATTTCAACACCCATCACATTAGGAAAATGGCTTGCAAAAGCTCCAAAACTTTAAGTATGATGTTATGACAAGACAAACATGTGCGTATGGACATAACACTAACTACAACCTCATGGAATTATGCTGCAATTGAATGAGTTATTATCCCCACCCAGTGAACTTAGAGCAGTGCTTGGCACAAGGCACTATTATTACTTAGCTATTATTCATAGAGCTGTGCTGTCCAGGACAGAAGCCAGGAGCCACATGTGGTTATTTGGTATTTGAAATGTGAATGGCCGCAATCAAACTGTTCTTTAAATGTAAATACACAACACATTTAGTATTAGGCTTAGTGGTTTTTTTATGTACAAAGGTATTAATATTTTCTATATTGATTACACAAAATAATGGATAGAATAAAATGTACTATTTATTATTTGTACTTATTTCTTTTGAAGTGTAGCTACTAGAACATTTAAAATTACATATGTGTCTCACAGTACATTTCTATTTGACAGCATTGTCATAGAAAGCACAGAAGGGCTGGGGGAAAGGAAAACAGATCTTGTAACTACTTCCCTAAATCAACTATCATGAAATTCTTGCAGTAGCCTTCCAATTCTTTCTATATGTCGCTTCCTTTTTAAAACAATAGGATCATACTGTACATAGTTTTGTAACCTGCTTGTTTATAACTAATCAAAGCATCTTTGTCTCTCATTAAATATTCTGTATTGGTGGGCATACATGCTATTTACAAATTTTTACTGTCTTAAATAAAACTTTGACAAACAACTCCATAGCTGTAGCTTACTACATGTTCATATTTTTCTATATAAATCTCTAGAAGTGTAATTTCTACAAGTGTGATTTCCAAATATGCAACATTTTAATTCCTTTAATTAATGTCACCAGTTTGGCCTCTGGAAACATACCCATTTATTCTCCCACAGGCAGAGTTTGAGAATTTCTCTTCATCTTCTGAAATGTTTATCAGGACTCCTGGTTTCCAAACTTAAGTTTTTTTTAGTTATGATTTTTCATGGGGTCTTCAGCACTGAGGTACCTTCAGCTCTCTCTCTCTCTCTTTTTTTTTTTTTTTTTGGAATCTCTATCTCTTCATTTTCTGAACAAGGTCCTTGCCTGGATCTGCCCCCCTCTGGGAGTTACTCTTTCATGGGCTCCTCTTTCTTCTCCTAACTTTATCCACTTAGGTGTCCTTGTCCAGCCATCTTCTCATTCTGCGTATCACACCATATACCAATCCATCTATCATCTGTTCCAGTGGTTCTCAGTCTTCCTAATGCCACAGCCCTTTAATACGGTTCCTGTGGGTCACAACCTACAGGTTGAGAAGTGCTGATCTATTCCCTTAGCTTCAGCCAATACCATCATGTATACCCTTTACAGGTTTGTAATGCCAACCCCATATTTCCCCCAAATCAAGTCACTAATTTTCAAATGCTTGTGAGATGTTTTTGTGGGGGTGCCTTAGACCACAAGGTGGTTCTCGACCTTCCTAATGCAGCAATGTATTTTCATTGTTAAAAGGGGGTCGCAACCCACAGGCTGAGAACCACTGCCTTAGACGCTCACCATACTCCAAAACTGAGCTCAACATCTTCTCTGACAAATCTGTGCCTCTCCCTGGCTTCCTTCTTCTGATAATAGCCAAGCCTTTCTGCAGGACACCCAAGCTCCACAGCTAAGAGGCATTTGTGATATCTCCTTTCCCCAGTCACCACCTGTACATCTAGTCAGTCTTTACACCCTTTCTTTTCTTTCCATTTTCTCTGCCACTAATTTGGGCTCCTGTTACCTTTCCCTGGTAATTCTATCATGAAGACTACTTGTGGTCTCTGCACAATTAGTTCTTCACATGGCTGCTAGATTTCTACAACACAACTCTACCCTGTTAAAATTTTTTCACACAACTCAGACCTAGGGAAGTTTTCTTACCTCCCCATGACTCAGTTTTTCACCGGCAATCTAACATATAGGGTTGTCATTACAAAATGTAAAGGGTGTGCATGAATGTATTGGTTGAAGCTATGGGAGTAGATGATAGAGAGATGATAGGTAGATTGATAGATGGCATGATAAGCAGATAATATAATGCCTACTCTCCAGAGTGTTTAGAGAATTAGAATACATGCGTAGCTCTTACCACTTAAGAGCTCACTAAGCGTTAATTCCAGTGTCACTGATTCCAGTATATTTCAGGCTCCTTAGCTTGGCATTCCAGGCCCCCGTGAGCAAGTCATACCTTTCTAGCATCATGTTTTCTGCTCACCTATGAATAGAATGTACTGTGGCAATACTGCCACCAGCCAGGACATTAATCAGAGACTCCTTACTCTCTGTCTCTCTGTGTCTCTCTGTGCATGGCCTATAGATTTACCCTCCAGGCTTTGCTCTAAAACATTACTCTAGAGCAGCAGTTCTTAACCTGTGGGTGGATCGCAACTCACAGGAACTGTATTAAAGGGCCACAGCATTAGGAAGGTTGAGAACCCTGCTCTAGAGTATGTATCAGTCCAACTTCTGAGAGGCAGAACGTTGTCAACAGTGTGTGCAGTCAAGTAAGCAGAATGTCAGCTTCAGGAGAACATTTGTTTTGTTCACTGCTGTGTTTCCAATACTTTTATTATATGGGGCATATAATAAATGCTCTTTAAAGATTTGTTGACTAGACCCCATAAAATTGAGAAACATAAATCAAGATTCAGTTTGTTTTGGGACAGTAAAACAGTGAAAGTTTTCATCACAATAGAACATAGAGAAGATTCAGCTCCTGCTCTTTGAGGTTTGCCAAGCCTCACAGGAGAGCTGGAATTCTTGTCTGACCCTTAGGGTGGGGTGCCCATGCTAGGCCTTATCTTGGAAGAAGATTCCTCCTTCAGAGACACTGACTGCAAAGAAAGAAAACCCAGAGGCTTTGAACTTGGAGTGTGCCCGATAATAGGCTAAACTCTTGGTGGGAAAGACTATAAATTCAAAGTTTCCAGTGTGACTCTATATTTTAATATGTGTAAACTTGAAGCAAATACCTCTTTCTTCTAGAAAGACCAGAATGGGTATCTTATAAATGCAGAGATAAACCACTTCAATGGATGCTTCGTTTTTTTTTTTGCAAAGATAAGGCCAGGACTTAATTCTTAAATGAAATCCATTAGAGATCCCACGGCTCAAGTGTTCTGCATAACATATAAATGTCTTCTCTGTAACAGGATGTTATCTTTCCAGATTAACTTAGAGGAATGTTTCTTTTCAACATATGGGTTTCGTCTGCTCTGTCCCTGAAAATTAGGGTTTCTTCTTGGGCATATGCATGCATTCTTATTCAAATAGCTCTCCAAAGAACTGGAAAATAAAGGTCAGGGAGGCCTATATTTTTCATCTTGACCTGAATTGCCAAAGCCCACCATGAGCTATTCTGCTGAATGGCTGCTCAGACTTTCAGTCCAGAAGAATTCCTACACTTTGGAAAAGGTACTCACATCAAATGATTCTGTACTGGTAGACTGGCCTAGTGGAACTCCAGGCAACACCAGCCCCTGGGAGTTCCAGAAGGGACTGAAACTTGGGCATCCTATTAGGCAGCAGAAAGGGCTGGAATGGGAGAACTTGCAGACCAGGTGAGATTTGGGCTGAAGCTGAGAGACAATCTCTCCTCCCTAAAAGTAGAGGGTCTGGACTATGAGGGAGGAAGTAAGATCTTGTGATTACAGGAATGGGACTATCAGCTGGGCATGGTGGCTCATGCCTGTAATCCTAGCTTTCTGGGAGGTTGAGGCAGGTGGACTGCTTGAGCTCAGGAGTTTGAGACTAGCCTGAGCAAAAGTGAGACCCCGTCTCTATTAAAAATAGAAAAACTGAGGCAAGAGGATCACTTGAGCCGGAGTTGGAGGTTGCTGTGAGCTATGATACCATAGCAGTCTACCCAGGACCACAGCTTAATACTCTGTCTCAAGAAAAAAAAAGTAATAATGGGATTATCAACCAAAAGACATGTGAGTGATGCAATGAAAAATATGGTCCTTTGTTGTAGCTCAATATCAAGACACTTCAGTAGACCCATTTCTACCTGGCTTGGTGTTCTGCAGATCTGCCCACCTACCCACTCCCCAACTGTCCACTCACACTAGTTTGTTCATATCTAGATCTGACCCCTTTGCATTACTGAGTACATACATTTCTTGCCTTTTTTCAGTTGTTGAAATAATTTGGGTGGGGTCATTTATAGATTTTCTTTATGAGAGTTATCATCTGAATGTGACATCAAATTAGTTTGATGTCCAGAGAGCCTCTCCAGTACAGGATATCTAAGAATGCATCTTACTTCAACTTTTTGTTATACAAATTTCCAAATACACATAAAAGTAGGCAAAATAGTACAATGAACACCCATATACTTGTCACCTAGATTTTACAATTAGTAATAATCATAATTGTCAATCTACTTTATCCTTTTTTCTTTCAATATTTTAAAGTAAATCACAGATATTGTAATACTTTACCCCTAGATTTCTCACTATGGATCTCTATGGGGAATTCTTTTTTTAAAAAAGCAAACTTTTATTATGTGAAATTTTGAACATACTTTGTAGAGAGAAAACACCTTATAGTTATCCCTCAACTCCATACAGTTATCACTCAAACTTGGTTATCAACCTTTAGGCAGTCTTAAAAACATCTTTTAGAATGACGGATGAGTTGGCATAAAAGTAAGGAAAAATTTTCAGTTGCCCCTAGATTATAGGAAGCTTGAATTGAGACAAGAAAGTAAGTTCTCAAGCTGGAGTTTGTGTTGGAACAACTCCTGATTCAGAGCTCGAGTTCTAAAGGGTCACAAATGAGAGGAACAGGGGACAAGGCTTGAGATTCATCCAAGGCAGGAAATCAGATCAGAGATCCCTGAAAGGTGACATCTTTACTGAGTGAATAAGAAAAGAATTTCACCCCCAAAAAGGGAGATGGCAGGAATATGTGGCTGGCTCTGTGTGGAAGTGGGGAAAGAAAACATGTTTTCCTGAGAGTCCCTACCCACAGCCCCACTCTTCCTTGAATTAGAAATCAAACATTTCAAAAGGCCCCGAAAGATTCCAGGCTGAAAATTTGGTGTTTCCTGGCAGAATAAAACAGAAAACAAATGTATTTATTCTTCTGTAGAGAAATACATTTGCAAGCCAAACCTCAAATCATTCTTCCAGATAAAGTTCCAAGAAAGATAAACTCACAATCAAAAAAAACCACAAAGTACACAGAAAAACCAACTACCATGAGGATTAGCTGAAATCACAAACTGCAGAATCAGACCTGCAAAAAGATCACATATTAATACAAATTATCATATTAATATATAATATATTTAAATTTAATATGTTATATATTTTATTATAATGGAATATATAAAATAATTATGCTTAATGTGTCAAAAAATAAAAAAGGTATTAAAAAGAAAATTAAAAATACCTATATGAGTGTAAAATGGTATAACTCTGGAAAATTATTTTGCAGTTTAAATAATGTTAAACATATACTTGGTCACCCAATCTATTTGTGGACTGGCTATTCTCTGTGTGAGAGAAAAGAGGCATATGTTCACAGAAAGACTTTTTTCCTAATCACCAAAACTGTTTATGGACACATGAATTGTCTTAAGATTTTGATGGTTAAGAATAAAGTTTTTCTGTGGACATATGCACTAAACAGTCGGATGGAATAAATTGTTAGATTCATACAATGAAATACAGTAAAAAAAAAATCAGCTATTGACACATGCAACAATATGGATAAATCTCAGATGCATCCTTGGGTAAAAGACGCCAGACGGGAAAAAGTACAAACTGTAAGATTTCATTTATGTGGTACTGTAGAACAAGCAGAATTAATCTATATTAATTGGAGTCAGAATAGTGGTTACCTATGAGGGATTATTGATAGGAAAAGTGACACAGTGGGACTTTCTGAGGTCCTAGAATTTTTTTTTTTTTTTTTGAGACAGAGTCTCACTTTGTCACCCTTTCTCAGTGCTGTGGCATCATAGCTCACAGCAACCTCAAACTCTTGGGCTCAAGTGATTCTCTTGCCTCAACCTGCCAAGTAGCTGGGACTACAGGTGCCCGCCACAACACCAGCTAATTTTTTTGGAGACAGGGTCTTGCTCTTGCTCAGGTTGGTCTCAAACTCCTGAGCCAAGCTATCCTCCTGCCTCGGCCTCCCAGAGTGCTAGGATTACAGGCATGAGCCACCACACCCTGCCATGTTTTAAGTTTTAACCTTGTATTTACTGGGAAGTACATGTAGGGGAAAATGCGTCAAGATACACACTTAAGTTTCATGCATTTTTCCACATATACATTATACCTCAGTGTAAACAAAAAGGACCCAGGTGATCTGGGAAAGTATCAAAGAGAAAAAATTATAATCACTGACATTGGAAATTCAATTAATAAGAAATTATAAGATTAGACATAGCAGAAGAGAGAATTCATGAACTAAAGAGCTGAAGAAATGCAGCACAAAGAGAGGCAAAGCGGTAAGATGGACTGAGCAGTTATGAGGGTTATATCTCAAGGGTTATTCTATATCTCACCAGTGTTCTAGAAGTAGACAATAGCGGTCATGGGGGATAGAGGCTTCATTCAAAGAGCTAATGGCTGAAACTTTTTCAAAATTGATATACCAGTTGCTATGGTTTGAATGGTTGTTTTCTCCAAAACTCATGATGAAACTTAATTCCCAATGTGGCAGTATTCAGAGCTAGGGCCTTTAAAATGTAAATAAGTCAGGAGGACTCTGCCCTCATGAATGGATTAATCCAGTCATGGATTAACCCATTAATAGATTGATGAGTTATCATAGGAGTGGGACTGGTGGCTTAATAAAAAGAGGAAGAGAGACCTAAGCTAGCACCTCAGTCCCCTCACCATGTGATATCCTCTGCCACTGCAAGATTCTGGAGAGTTCTTGCCAGCAAGAAAGCTCTAATCCAGCAGTTCTCAACCTTTGGGTCACGACCCACAGGAACGGTACTAAAGGGCCAAGGCATTAGGAAGGTTGAGAATGACTGCTCTAATCAGATGTGGTCCCGTGACCTTGGACTTCTCAGCCTCCATAACCATAAGAAATAAGTTCCTTTTCTTTGGAAATTACTCAGTTTTAGGTATTTTGTTATAAGCAACAGAAAACACCAATCCTTGAATGGAAAAGCCTGCTGAATTCCAGCAAGATAAATTAATCTACAGGGTATCCCAAAGGTCATGCATAATGTCACCAAAATTTTACAAAATATTTGTTACATATTGGCCACCTCTTTGTAAAACTTTGCAATAAATATTTTGTAAATAAAGGCACATTTAGCTACAATTTTCCATTTTCCCTATGTATGGTGACTTTATGGGCAATGTTTGGGACATCCTGAGCATATAGACAATGTAATTGCAAAACACATAAGAGATCCTATAAGTAGCCAGAGAGAAGAGATAGACTATTAGAAAGTGATAACAACTGGATTGACAACTAACTCACAATAGTGGATGCCAGGAGAGAGTGGGATAGATCTTCAAAGCACTGAGAGAAAATGACTTACATCATAGGACTGTATTTCTAGTAAAAACTGTCTTTCTAGAATAAGAGTGAAATAAGGATGTTTTCAGACAAATCAAAAATGTAAATTTCTATCAACTGACCCTCCTCATTTAAAGGAATTTTGGGGCAGAAGGAAAATTATTGTAGAAGAAAAGTCTGAGATGAAAAGATGAGTGGTGAGTGAAGTTAATACAATACAAATAAATATTGACTATATAAAACTATAATGTCCTTGTATAATTTTGTGCGCCCCCCAAATAGAACTAAATATCAAACAACAATAGCACGTAAGTTGGGTTGGGGTGGTGATCAAAGTTAAAGCACATTTGAATCATATATTTTTTCTGAAGGAGAGTAAAGATGATGATAAACTTTAGATTTTGGGAAGTTAAATGTACCTAACCAAATGTCCAGGGTACTGGATGTGGTGGCTCATGCCTATAATCCTTGCACTCTGGGAGGCCAAGGTGGGTGGATTGCTTGAGCTTAGGAGTTTGAGACCAACCTGAGCAATAGTGAGACCCTATCTGTACTAAAAATCGACAAACTAGCTGGTTGTTGTGGCAGCTGCCTGTAGTTCC
>NW_003852463.1:3149599-3177316 GCF_000181295.1 Otolemur garnettii
AAAAAAAAAAAAAAAAAAGAAAGAAAGAAAGAAAAAAGAATGTCCCAGGGTAACCGCAAATGAAATAGAAATGGGGTAGTATTATTCTAAACTAACAAAAAGTACAATTTTAAAAACTTGGATGAAAAATAATTAAATAACAAAAAAACTTCTTAATAAAAATGATAGTCATTATAAAAACCTTAAATCCATGGTTTCTAGGCTATAGTAGAAGTATGCCACAAGGCTGAAAGAGCCCTGCTTCGGGACATTAATCTGGTTAGAAAATAACTGAGAAAACATGGAAAGTGTCTTAACAAGAAGTGTTAGAGAATCTGTCATTGGCATTCTCTTCTTGTAGATGGAACACAATCACTGAGCAATTCTAAATAAATACTTAAATCACAGGAATCTAAAAAGTGATGTCAAAACAAAAGTTTGAGTTTCTATTTTTCACAAAAATTTCCAAGACTTTAACATCAAATTATGATGCCAATAGTAGTAGTGAAGAGTAATCAAATATTTTATTATCAAGAATAAATCAGGGTTGACATGAGAGTGGGTATAGAGAGCAACACATTTCAAGCCAAGATTCTGCACATGGTTTGAAATTTGGAAGGACGTAATAGGTCTTATCCCAAACTACCTCTAAAGTACAAAAAATTCAAAGCGAGTAAAAGCATTAAACAAATCTTAATAATTGGATTTTTCATGGATGGAGTAGAGCATTATAAAGGATATATGATTTTGTTACTCTAGTTGTTCTGTTAAAATAATTCAGAAATGAAAGAGCAATAAAAACTTAGAAAAATTCCTGGAAATTTTCAGAACACTAGAAAAAATGTGAAATGAATTTATACTTGGTGTAGTTTTGTAGTAGAAATATGCTTTCTGAAGACATTGTGTTTTGTAAACTATTATCTGATTAACAGAAATATGATGAGGAAAGTGGGATATATCTGAAGTTGAAAAATATTTTATTTTGGGGCATAGGAGATCTAATGCATGAATGAAGCAGTGTTCTGAATCCCAAATCAAAAAGAAATATAAAGAAAACTTGTCGGCTCGGCGCCTATAGCTCAACCGGCTAAGGTGCCAGCCACATACACCTAAGGTGGCGGGTTCGAATCCCCAGCCCGGACCCGCCAAACAACAATGACGGCTGCAACCAAAAAATAGCCGGGCGTTGTGGCGGGCGCCTGTGGTCCCAGCTACTTGGGAGGCGGAGGCAGGAGACTCGCTTGAGCCCAGGAGTTGGAGGTTGCTGTGAGCTGTAATGCCACAGCACTTTGCCCAGGGGGACAGCTTGAGGCTCTGTCTCAAAAAAAAAAAAAAAGAAAAAAAGAAAACTTGTCAGTAATTAAAGTTGGTTTCTACAAATTGTGCAAACTTGTTATGAAACTTGGACAAATGACTTTTGGTGCTAGTTTTCTTATCTGAAAAATGGAAATCAACCATAGAACCTACATGAATGTATACGTGCAAAGCACTAAAAATAGTGCCTGGTACATAGCAACCATTTAGAATTATTAATGAAATAATAAATATGGGCATTGTTTTCATAAGTTGCTCATAAGATACAATGCAATAACTATAATGGTCCCTCGCTCTTAACCTAGGCAACGTCCCTGCAGAAAATATCCAAGGGCATCTAAATTAAGCAGCCATTCGTGGGTGCCATGGATGTGGATAAAATCATTAGAAGGCTCTTACGCTTCATTATTATGGAAGCTGATTTTAATAAAAGGCATGGCTCTGTCTACACTGGAGCTGCTGACACAAGTGGAAGATGTAATGTGTTGCTACAACGTTTATGGAGGATGAGCCAAGAGCTTTGTACACACATTGTCATATACGTCTTGGGGATTTAATGGTGTTGAGGTTTGTCGGGATATGAAAGAACTCTGAAGTGATCTCAGTCCTGTCAATTCTTTGTATGACACTATTCATGCATCTCTGAAAAGCTGGCAAATTTTCAAAACATTTGTAAGCAGAGTGAAGGCATAATATACAGGAAGCTCTGGGGTTGTTGAAAACATGTTGGATTATTGGTTGTGATTGAGGGACTTGTGCAGATTATCCAAAAACGGCAAGTTGTATCAAGCTATTCTTGAAATGCACAGGTGGCTGGTGCAGTAAGGTCTTGGCTGACTTTGATTTCCAAATTTGAATTCACCGTTTGTTTACAAATTTTAACAAAATTTAAACAACGAACTAAGCATTGCAGGCATTTTTTTTTTTTCCTAAAGAGCTTCTAATTGAAACCATAGACATTCTTCTCTTTCCCATCAAAGACTAAAGCACTATTTCATGGTTTGTCACCTGAGAGAAGCAATAAATATTTTAAAACCATTTGAGAGAGAACACAGAAACTATGCCAATAAGTAATCTCCAAAGGCTTTAAAGTGGAAAAAAAAATTTGTGAAGGGAAAAAATGTTCATCATGATTCAAGTAATACACTTTCCCCTACTACATTAGAAAAACAACTTAGTAAACATGTTTATTTTCAATAAGTGGTGGCCATATTACTAAACTTGTGTGTTTCAAAAACCAGTAACAGCAAAATGAAAGAAATTTTAGAAACACTTTTTCATGAGACAGAATGTTAAAGGAAAAAATAGCTAGACACATGCCAAAATGTTGACTGTGTCTGCCTGCTAGGTCCACACTCCACTCATCCCCTACTGGTCCCAGGTGCCCCTATGGCCCTCCTGCTGGTCACAGCCTATCGAGTGATTGTATTGGGGTGGTCCCCTTGGGCTTATCAGTGAATTTGATTTGGGGCCAGGCTCAAACAACTTGAGGTTCTGTCTTAGGCATTTGAACTAAGTGACCCAGAGGAAAGTGGCATTTGGTAAAGGGAAGAGGGGTAGGGAGTGAGTATGCAAATCAGGGAGGTGGGACAGTGCCCCAGTAGAGAGACCATCCCATTTTCAGTCCTGTCCCCCACACCAAAGGCCTGATGAAGCACACTCTTCATCGCAGAACTGCTCTACCCTGTCTGTCTCCCTGAGGAGCTCTTAAGACTTTCAGAGCTGTCCTTGCGTCTCAGTAGATGTTCTCCAGGAAATGGATTAAGGATGTTAGGACATCCCCCTAGTGAAGGGTGTGACAGGCACGGAAGACACTGTAGGGGAGAACTTGTGACTAGATCCCCTGGATGGTGATCGCTAGTGGCTGGAGAGAGGCCTAGAGGAAGACTGTGGGAAGTCTCAGGAGCCTGGTGTGGAGGACAGGGGCCTGACATTGTACAGCAGCTCTGTGTAAGCCACAGTGCTTCAAAGACTCTGTGCTCTAGCCTTACCTGCCACTCTCACAGACCATAGGCCACCAGGCTCCTGGTCTGTTTGTCCCACTCCCCTACTCAGTGCTTCTGTTCTTGAGGTTTTGCCAGTAGTATGCCTCCTTCCTCCTCACCAGTGTCAATCCTGCTCAACCTCTGAGGCCTGTTCAAGTCACACTTCATCCAGGCAGCCCTCCCTATGCTCCTTCCCCTAAGTAGTGCTCTTTGCAGTTATCAGACCACCACTTACACTTGCATTTGTGTAGCTTAGGAAAAGCATGTGGAAGGACTCCCAGCACTCTGGCATGAAAAGAACAAGGCCATCACTGTCCTTGGTTCCCACACCCAAAATCCAGGCCCTCCTGACTTCGTTTTTGCCTCACTCTATGGCCCACGCTGCAAAAATAGAGGAGAATCATTAGAGGTTTCTTTCTTCTGCATCTATGTCTGGATTTCCAGTACCTCTTTCTCCAAGACCCAAGAACCTCTGATTTCAGCTATTCTTTCTCCTTCTGCCTCTACAAAGGCACAGGGATGGTCCTCCCAGGCTGCAGCCCACTACACACCCCTACCCAGTCCTGGGGACAGCCCCGTCTCTGCCCCATCCTACAACATCAGCCCAGGCCCCCAGCCTCAGCACCTTGCTGCCAACTACCCTTTAACAAGCAGGTGAGCACTCAGGAATGGCAAGCCCAGGAGCTTCAGTGCCCTGGTGAGGAGCCACTTGTTATCTCAATGAGCCGGCTGACAGCTCTTCTGGACACCCTTCTCTTTGTCTAGGGATTCATCACAGATTTTGTCTCTTTACCTTCACCTTTGAGTCTGCCCTTCCCTCCTCTCCTTGCTGCCACTGGCAGTTGAGGTCTCAATCTTGCTGTCCCACCACCACCCATTGTCTAGGAGCCTGACCTGAGGCCTTGATAGGCCACAATATCCTCAGTGCTGACTCTGGGGTTGGTGTAATTTCTGGTTACTCAGACATGAACCACAAAAAGGCCAGGAGATGCCAAGCCAAACTTTCTCTTACTGCATGGAAACATCATCTCTTTTCCTTCAGATCAATTTATGCTTCCTTCAGGAAGTCTTCCCTGACTGCTCTACATCTAATTCACTTTAGAGTATCCAGTTCTCACCAGAGAAATCTGAAGCTCACCAATGACTCCGTAGCATGTGCTCACATTTTATATCTCCATAAGACCTTTAATAAACATATAGAATAGTGTGATTATGTGGTATGTGTTTCCAACATTTAATAGATGAATACCAAGCACCTACTATGTGCCAAGCATTGTGTATTGTGCTGAGGGTTGAACAGTGAACAAGATAGAACATGGTCACCCCTTTCATGGAGCTTAGCACGCAACAAGTTGGCTAGAATACAATGATCACCGGGCACTGATGGTATACTGTGAGGGGGTGACAGGGAGGTATCTTGGGAGCACATAGCGGGAGCACAATATCAAGTTACCAACCACTGCTTGTCCTAGTCAGACCCCATTTGGGGAAACTCTGGCCCAGACAGTTGTATTCTGTCCCGTGTGAACGTACCATCTACCATGCTGTCTCTCCATAGTTTACCAGACCAAGGATGAACAAGTGATCCACAGGCGCCAATCTGTAGCTGGCCAGTGACTACAAATGAGCTCAAAAACAGGCCCTGGGCCAATTAGATTCTCACATTTAGAAATCTGAACTAAGAGACGTGAAGAGAAGTTGCAGTTAAATGTGTGCTGGGCTTTGCAAGCAGGGCTACATGTGCCTGGAGTCACAGAGAGCAGAGGAGAAGTGTGAGCAGAGGCTGTGTGCTGGGAGGGGGAGAAGGGAGCTAATGGGGTAGAGACAGTAGGCAGCCCCAAGGGAGAAGACCTCCCCTGCTCACCCCAGCAGGAGAGATATCCCCAAAGAAGGAGTAAGGGGTAGGCAGGCATGAGGAGGGACTGAGTAGGCCAAGGAAGGTGCTGAGGGTATGCAGGCTGGGGAAGATTAGTCAACCAGGAGAGGACAGGGAAGGGGTGTCCTAGAGGTTCAAATGTTTGTTTTGGTATGACTAAGCCATCCAGGGATAGAAGCCACACAATTGTAATAGCCATAGCTATTACAATCAGGAGTAACATGGTGGAAATTTAATAGAAGTTTAAACAGCAGAACTACATTTGCTTTGAGCAGAATAAATATATCTGTCTTTCTTCCTTTTTTCCTTTCTCCCTTTCTCCCTCCCTCTTTCCTTCCTTTCTCTCTCTTCTTCCTTCTTCCTTCCTCCATCCTTCCTTTTCTCTCTTTTCCAAATTACACTATCTTCTTATTACCAAGGTAATGCATGTTCACTATGGACATTTTTCAGGCTACAGAAAGGCCAAAAAAGCTAGGCCCTGATAGGCCACAATATCCTCAAAATCTTATCTCCCCAAAACCACTATTTTGAACTTACTGTTATTAGTAAGAGATAATAATTGTTGGGCTCTTTCTAAATACAAGACATTGTTCTAGGACTTTCCACAATTTTATTTACTACTCACATATTCATGACCCTATGAGATGCATTCTCTTTTTTTTTTTTTTTTTGAGACAGTCACTGTCACCCTTGGTAGAGCACCATGACCTCGCAGTTCACAGCAACCTCCAACTCTTGGGCTCAAGCAATTCTCTTGCCTCAGCCTCCCAAGTAGCTGGGACTACAGGTGCCCGCCACAACACCCGTATATTTTTTGGTTGCAGTTATCGTTGTTTAGCTGGCCTGGGCTGGACTCGAACCCACCAGCCTTGGTGCATGTGGCTGGCGCTGTAACCACTGTGCTACGGGCACTGAGCCAAGATGCATTCTCTTTCGAACTCAATCTAGCAGAGGAGGATACCATTTAAGTAGGTGGCAGAACTGTGACTTGAATCCAGCCAGGCTGACTCAAGCAATAACCAGTGTTAAAATTTTGATATATGTGTTTGTGGTCTTCTAAAAAAGATCATAAACTAATATGGGCTCCTTTTCTGTTTCTATTTACAAAATACATTTTGAAATAAATTCAAATAATAGTCATACTTTATATTGTTCAAGTCATATATTTGTGCTAGAAAAAGTAAAAAATACAGATGATCTTAGGAAAACAAAAATAATTTGGAATCCCACCACCCAAAAGACTACTGCTTACATTTAAGCATCTAGCCTCCTTTCCTGGAATGAATTTAGGATTAGGAACACAGGTGCATCTCCTGAACCCTGGAACATCACCAAGGAGTCTTTCAGTGAGCTGGGAAATCACATGAGCATTCAGCAGTTAGGTGCAAAATGAAGGATGTAAATTGTGTTTGAAACCACACTGTTAATGCTGAATGTTGCCCAAAGTCTTTATAAACCACCCTGGTGGCAGCAGAAGGAGACACGGGCTGGGGAGTCAACAAAGCTAGGCAGTCCTCCTGAGAGGCTTGAGCTAGGGGAAGTCATGGCCTATGTAGGCCTCAGTTTCCTCATCTGTGCACTGAGTGGCTGCAATTCTAGGAATGAGTGGCTGACAGCAGAGAGCTTCATTTCTGGGTTATCTGCTGTATTTTGGATGATTCCTGACACAGTTCCCACCCAGCTCTGGCACAAGAAACAAGAGGGCCGGTATTATGAAAGGGCTGGGGTCAGGGAACACCAAAGGCTTAAGGACTCCCAAACGAGGGTGTGAGCTCTATTTTCCTGGAGGGCTGGGCCAGCCAAGCCGATTAGGGGCCCAGAGCAGCTGTGGGCCGAGGGAGGCCGCTGGGAGTGAGGGGATTCAAACAGCTCTTTCCCACCCTCTCCCCCACCAGCCTGCTCTGTGTAAAAATTCCAAACTCCCAATCAAACCCCCTTCTCTTTTCTCCTTTCATTCACCTGCCCATCTTCCTCTCCTCTTCTCTCCTTTTCTATCCAAACTCATAATTAATCGCTCAAGGCAAAAGTAATGAATGTTAATTGGCCATCTGTAGGAAGACTAATTAAAATCTACCACGCTGGGGTTTCAAACATACCTATAGCAACGGAGTGAATCGGGAATGAGGCGAGGAGGGACTGAGGTAGCAGCTGAAAGCCTGCAAAACACCATTGGGCTTAGGTGTGAGGGAACGACGCCAGAGAGGGGCCGAGATGCTGGGGAGAGGGAGAGATGAGAGAGGAAAAAAAACTTCTTCGACTTGCTGCCGCCACTGCAGGGCCTGGCATTTTGTTGCTATTCTGTTTTGTGTTCAGCAAACACATGTACACATTCCTTCTCGCTGGACATAGCTGAAGTTTGTCAACACGCAATTGTTGTCCCTCAGTCACAGGCCTGAACACATCCATTTATCCAGGGACACCTGCCCCACATCAAAATCAAATGCACACACACACGTTGGTTATGGCTAAAGCTCTTCTACAGCTTTGCACGCGTTCCTGTGCACGAGGTAAAACCCTGTCACATGTGCACATGTGCACAGCCAATTATGAACTGAAAGTAACCCAGGAACACAACATGTGGTTATTCACAATCACTCAGAGTCAGATATATGCACACTGTTGATGCATGTGTGGTTTAAACGCAAAAACTCACTGTTATTCAGATACAAATGCTGATGTGTGCTCACAGCAGTTTTCAAAGTTACACTCACATTCACATGGGCTTATAAGTATGTACATACACGCCCAAACCCACATTTGCAGGCACACACTGTTATCTGGCAAGTTTTACATCAGAACACTTATACACAGGTACACACACAATTATGCCCCTCTGCATACAAGCAATGCTAAATGTTCAAGCCCCTGTATGACTAAGGTGACAAACAGTTACACACACATGCACATGTGCATGGGTGGGGCCCAAGGCAGGCCCACGTGTAGTTCATATACACCCATAATGTGTACACAGAGACCTCTGGAGAAAGCATGACCCTGGTGACAGCCTCTGCCTTCCTGTAAGGATGGGATACAGATACAAAGCTGTTTGCCTCCTCTCCTTTCTCAGAACACCCTGCTGTGACACCGTGAGCAGCCAGTGACTGCTTAGAATGTTCTGGCCAAATATTGGGCAGAAAGGATTGTGGATGTGAGGACAGCATGAGAGATGCTGGGTGTTACCATGGGCCCTGATCAGGCCAGGTCAGGGGCAGGGTGCATCCCTGTGGGATGGCTGGTAGGGCCTTTGTACTCATGTCCTGAAAGGGTCAGTTCTATGGCTCGTGAGAGCCCTAAACTGGGTGGACATGACATTATGGAAAGAGCACCAACATGGAGCTTGGGTCCCTTCACAAAGGGTCTCTCTTTCTTCTTTCTTCTATTTGGAGTGTAAAAGCTGACCTTCTTGCTGAAGGGTTTCTAGGGCCTCTTCCTTATTGCTGTAAAATCTCTCTAGGATAAGCTTAGGTTAAAGCAGGGGACAGTGCAATCACAAAAAAGACTGTTCTGACATTTGGGGGCAGGGAAGGCATTGAAAACCTAGGAAGGGTCACCAGAGAGAAGGGTACAGGGTTCTACCCAAGGATCTTCACGAGAAAAGGCTAAGCATTCTCATGTCCCCGGGGCTTTCTGCCAATCCTCTCTTCTACTGGGGGCTCGGGGTCTGAGGTTTGCAGACCCTCTGCAGCTCCGAGTCAGTCCCCAAGGCCCATCTTCAGGTCTAGCAAGGAGAGGAACAGGCCGGAGGAGGGCCATCTGCTTGGTGCTCCAAAGGGAACTGGATGCTGGGTGTCCCCAGAAGTGGCAGTCAAACAAATGAACTCCCTCTACACCAGGAGCAGCTGACGCATATCAGGACAGGTGCTCACCACCACCTCTGGGTTCCAGGTGGCACCACTACCTGATGTCCCCACCTGACAAGTGAGGAGACCCAGGTGCTCTGTGAGAAGTGACTGCCTTGGACCACATGGCTGTAAGTGGCCACAGCAGACCACAGAAGCCAAGTCCAGGTGGCTATCTCCCAAAGCTGGGTGGGCCCTGGGGCTATCCCTGTGCAGGGAGGGTCTCTGGGCCCCCGGGGATCTCCCTCTGCCAAAGTAAGGCCTCAGAATTCTCTGGGAGGGACAGATATGCGTGCGCACACATACATACACATATACATACACACCACGCTCTCACACTCACACACACACACACACAACCCTATGACAGCTTCTACATTTGGAGCTGACAGATGTGCAAGGTAACAGCTCGGCACCGCCTGTGCAGCTGAGGCCCCAGCGTCGCGAACGGGATTATTTCCAGCAAGGCTCAGGGCGGCTGCGTGAGCGCACACCCGGGTGTGTGTGAGTGTGTGTGTATGTGAGAGAGAGAAAGAGAGTATGAGTGTGTGTGAGCGTGTGAGGCTGCGTGGCTTCTCCTGCAATCTTTCTCCCTCCATCTCTGTCTCACTAGATTTTAGAATCTTTCCCTGTGCCTGTTCCTTCCTCCCTCTTCCTCTCATTGTCCTGCTCACCCTGTTGCGGTCTTTGACTCAAGCTGCGTCTCTTCTCCCTGTGTGCCCCCAGAGAAGAGAGGAGACTGCCTTTTCTCAACTCCCCCACTTTGCCCTGGTCCCTTTCCTGTCCCACCTAGGCTGGCCATGAGATTGGACTCTTAGAGAAAGCCCATTTTATTCCAGAAAATGACACAGCTGTCTCTGCCTTTTGCACAGGGCTCTTGCTCAGGGGCTATCCCGGGCTGTCAGAACAGCCCCCCAGCCTTGATCACTGTCTTCAGGCCTGGTCTTCTCCTAGCTTGCCCTGGCATCCATCATTATGGGCAAATTAGCATTTTAAAAGCAGACCTCTTATGCCTCCCAAAGTTTTCTGTCTCCATCTCCACATTCCCAACCCCACCACAGACTGAGCCTAACTGTGACCCTGTGTTGACCCCAAATCTGGCCTCACAGTGACCCTGACCCTGGCCAGAGATTGATCCTTAATTCTGACCTTAGCCTGACCCCAACTCCTTTTTTTTTTTTTTTTTTTTTAATAAGTTGAAGCCTTTGCTTTTTAAAATTTTTTTGGCTGGGGCTGGGTTTGAACCTGCCACCTCCAGCATACGGGGCCGGCGCCCTACCCTTTTGAGCCATAGGTGCTGCCCCTGACCCCCACTCCTAACCCTGACTCTGTCCTACTAACTCATCTCCCTCTTCTGAGAGGTGCTTCATCCTTTGATTTCTGCCAATACCACTTGGGCACCCAAGGCTCACAGCTCACTTCTTAAAGCTCTGATGCAGGTGGGAACACACCCATATCCACTGAGTTAGAATGTAGGCAGGGGGCCTAGAATTAGAATTTAAACAGGGAGCCAGTTCACTGTCCCTCAGATCATTGGAGGGCTGGACTGCGAGCCCCAGGACAAGTCGGCTGCTAAGCAGGATAGGCAGCGGTGGCAAAAACACCTGGCAGGCCAGATAAATGTCCTAGATGGGCTGCATGTGGCCTGTGGGCCGTAGTTTGAGGATGTCTGATCTAGGGTGAAGGAAAGTAATGAAAAAAAAACCTCAGCAGGTGATTCTGACACAGCCCAGCCCTGCCCACTTCCATGATGAACACATGTATGTGTGTGTGTGTGTGTGTGTGTGTGTGTGTGTATATAGGGACTCCCCACTCAGGAACACCCAGGCTGGGTGGGGGCGTGCACAGTGTGGCTCACAGCCAGAGGTCTGACTTCCAAGTGAAGCATCACCCTCCCGTCTCCTCCCCTCCTTTCCCCTCCTCCTCTCACTCTGTCACCTTGGGTAGAGTGCCCTGGTGTCATAGCTCACAGCAACCTCAAACTCCTGGGCTTAAGTGATCCTTTTGCTTCAGCCTCCCAAGTAGCTGGGACTACAAGTGCCTGCCACCACACCTGGCTAGTTCTTTCTATTTTTAGTAGAGATGGGGGTCTTGCTCTTGCTCAGGCTGGTCTTGAACTCCTGAGCTCAAGCAATCCACTGTCTTGGTTTCCCAGAGTGCTAGGATTACAGGTGTGAGCCATCCTGCCCAGCCCACCCAACCCTTTCAAATGCACCCGCAGGGGTGTTCACTTGCTCTCAGGTTCACTTTTTCATTCATTGCTTATCACTCAACAGCGCCTCCAACATGCTGGGATCCACACAGCCTCTTGAGACCCAAGCCTCTAAGGCCTGGAATCAAGATGGGGCTTGGAAAAGGCAGGACCCAGCCACTGCTGCAGGTCTGGGCAGGAAAGACTTTAGCAGCCACTGAACCAAGACCTGCACTGAGCGTCGGTCAGACTCCTGCGGCTCCTAGAGGAGGTGATAGTCTGGGAGGGAGTGGAACCCAGGCCTCTCTTTTCTGTGCCCCGAGAGACCACTAGATAGTGCTCAGAGTAGTCAGCTAAGGAATTGCTCTGAGCTGCTGGGGTCAGCTGGGAGAT
The DNA here is from genome assembly GCF_000181295.1 of Otolemur garnettii. NCBI lineage: Eukaryota > Metazoa > Chordata > Mammalia > Primates > Galagidae > Otolemur > Otolemur garnettii. The sequence continues at coordinate 3,161,177 of NW_003852463.1, forward strand.
GGGCCAATAGGTGAACCCCCAAAGCAAGAAAAGTATTTCCTTCTGTCTCCCTCTTTTCCCCCAGCTCTTTACTAAAAATAGAAGTTAAGGACTCTCCCAGCTCCCACAAAGGACTATTAGGGCTGAGGATGCCATTTTCTACTGGTGAAATAAGAGACACAGAGTGAGGTAAGGGGACTTTTGCCAGGAAGGAATAGTAATTCCCAGCCTGGAGGAGGGAAGAAACTATGTGCAAAGTCTGAACATCCAGCACTGCTCCTTATCACCCAGCATTGCTGGTGGGAGGCCTCAGGACAGGGCAGTGAGGCCAAGGAGGGCTCACTCCATCCTTAGAACCCTGCCCTTCCACCCCTCCTCCAAGTTAGTGTGAGCCCTCAGCTAACATCCCAGCAAGCTGTCTAGTGGCTTCTAGTCCACAGCCTAGTAATCTCTGCACCACAGATTACTGAGAGGCACCATGGGGTAGAGAAGTGTCACCCCAGGTGGTCTGTACTCAGGCAACTGCAAGCACTCTTTATCCACTTCCCGTTGACACAAGGAGTGCAGGTGAAGGAGCACAGGGGGACATACTCACACAGAGGCATGGTCATTTGCTAAGTGAGTCAGAAAGACACACCACGTTAGCGCAGGAGGCTATGAGAAAGGATGTGGGTGAAAGGGCCAGAAGGCAGCATCCCAGAGCCCAGGAACCCGGGGTGAGATGCAGGAGATGCGAAAGGCAGGTCCTGGGTGGGTGATACGGAGTGAGGAGGTAGAAGCAGCTGGTGCCTCCAGGCTTGGCTGACAATGGACTCAGCATCAGCCTGGGTAAGGGGGCATGTGTGTGTATTCATGGGACAGAGAACAGAAAGTGAGAGTGGGGGAAGCTGCTGATTAGCCTAGTCCCAGCTGGTTGTGCTCAGGACCCTATTGGGTGGGCCTGGAACATTCCCCTCACCCACCAGTGCAGGGATATTAAACACTAAACCAAACCAACCTCCCAGCTCTCTCACACCAAAGACAAAGAAAAACCTTATTTGTCTTTTGGCTAATCTGTGGCCATGCTCAGCCCAGCAGCTGGGCTCTGCATGTGGAGGCATGTACCTGTGTGTGCTTGCACATGTTTATGTGTGTGGTAGCCAAGGCCAGGTCATGCACTCTGGGAATACAGATGGTTAGCCCCTGGAGTCCCTGCCTATGTCTTAAGATTGGCACAAAAGTTTTCCTGCCCCAGTCAGGAGGCTGAGTCCAGGCCTGGGAGCAAGTTTTGGGAAATCGCTGTAGGTAGATACCACGAGTCACTGAGGAGGTCTTGGGACTGACCAGGGTGAGTGATCCTGTCCCCTTTCCAACAACCCAGCTCTCTGAGTCCCCCCAGAAAGTCCTGGACTACAGGGAGAGACAGGCCTAGGATGTACTTCCGTAGCTCTTAATCCTCTGGGTTCAGAGAAGACAAATGTCAGGCATGGGAGGGTCTCGCCACCTCGTGGGGACATGTGGTACTCCTCACTAAGTCCCTGGCCAACCAGACTGGAAGGGACAGAGGGAAAGGACAATGATTCACAGGCATTGAGCTGGCATTGACTACTCTCACACTCCCACAGAAGCCAGGAGCAGGGTGAGGAAATCCATCTGCCATGGCATTAAGGGTAGCCCATACTGGCCCATTCCCTCCTGCAAAGCTGAGCTTGATGCCACATGATGCAGCCTGACCACATTTGAAACACCTCAGAGCAGTGATTTTCAGCTGGTGTGCCATGGCACACTGGTGAGCCATGAGAAGATCTTAGATGTGCTGTGAAAAATTTTAAAGATCATTAAGTAGGCTTGGTGCCTGTGGCTCAAGTGGCTAAGGTGCCAGCCACATACACCTAAGGTGGTGGGTTCAAATCCAGCCCAGGCCTGCCAAAACAACAATGATGGCTGCAACCAAAAAATAGCCAGGTGCCTGTGGTCCCAGCTACTTGGGATGCTGAGGCAGGAGACTTGCTTGAGCCCAGGAGTTGGAGGTTGCTGTGAGCTGTGATGCCACAGCACTCTACCCAGGGCGATAGCTTGAGGCTCTGTCTCAAAAAAAAAAAAAAAAAAAAAAAAAAGATCATTAAGTAATTTTTGAAAAAAGCTCAAAGCATGGTAAGTATATTCTTTTCTTACTCTTTTTAAAAATCAACGTAATTTAATTGTGCCGCATAAGTTTAACTATAATAAGTTCAAGTGTGGTGTGAGATAAAAAAGTTTGAAGAACGCTGTCTTAGAAGAGGGTTTATAGAAAGGAATCTTGGCTTTCATCTTCTCTAAGGAAACTGAAGCCCAGAGAGGTAGTGGCCTCTGCCTAACCCCCCTACAACATCTCTAACAGAGAGGAAAGTGGGGCCAAGAGTTCCTGAATCCAAAGCTCATGCATTTTCCAGCAAGTTCAAGACAAGTTGTCCAGACCAAACCCATCCCCCACCAAGGAGGCCTGGAATAGAGACAGTGCAGGGAAATTTTGCCACAAGTCAGCAAGGGGAGAATGTCTGGGTAGGTCAGAGGAGAGGTGGGCGCTAGGTTGATCTGGATCTCAGTGTTAAGAGACAGTAAATAAAATTAGCATTTATGGAGTATTTACCACAATGCTAGTGTTCTGAACACTGACAAACATTGGGTTGCTTAATACTCATAATGACCCTTTGGAGTAGGTATCCTTATAATCCACTTTTTTCAGATAAGGAAACCTAGGTATAGAGAAGAAAACCAACTTGTCCTGGATTACCAGCTGGTAAGTGGCAGAAGGAATCTAAGTCCAGTGGTTTTGACTCCAGTGAGGATAGGAGGGCAGAATGCTTTGCTGAATAAACTAAAAGCATGCTCATAGGGGACCCTGCAGCCCAGGGAGATACCAGCTCCATCCAGCCCAGGGCCTGCCCTCTTCGGTAAGCACTACTGCTGTTCTCCAGGAGGCCTGGCCTCACTGCGCCCTCTGCTGACCACAAAGAAGACCAAAGTAGAGTTCTGTGTGCACTGAGGCAGGGCTGAGTCCTAGAGTCAATTGGCAGGGGACCATGCTCCCTCCTCCCAAATATGGGCTGGGGCCAGGAGGCTGGCTGTAGACCATCCCATTGTGGAGCTTCCAGCTCAATCTCTGTCTACAAACCTGCCGGACTGGCTTGGTTGCAGCCCTGATTTCTCAGGGATTCCCTCTCAGAATTTTGCCCATCTTCTCCAAAAGCCAGATGAACAATGCCAAGAGGGCCAAGAGGAGCTGCAATCCATTAAGTATTACCATGCAGAAAAGGGTAAAACTGGAACTCCAAATAAGAGCCAAGGAAAAGACCTGCCCTCAAGGGCTGTGGGGAGGGCAGGCTGTGAGTTGGGCCTTGAAGGATGAATACTCTGAATAGCCCAGGCGTGAGGAAAGAACAGTAAAGACTGGAGGCAGTGTGGGTAAAAAAATGAAGAAAGAACAAGCACCTAGCCATGCCCATCTTTGAGAACTTTGGACCTCAGCTTGCCACAGAATGGAGCTCAGTGAGAAGAAGACCACAGACCTGGGATAGGGAAATAAGGCAAACTTCAGGGCTGCTTTGGCCTAGTGAACCAGGCAGTTAGTCATGGGCACTGTATTGGAAGAGAAAGCAGGCATTAATCAAGGACAATAATTCACATTTTATTTGCTGTGTACAAAGGCTCTCAGGTGTTTCTTCCCCTCGCTCAGGGTAGAGAGAGGAGGTGGGTTCTGAAGGAAGCATCAGAGTGAAGATACCTAGTTCAACAGGAGGTCCTGCTACCCTGAGCAAGGGGCATTAGTGTAGGCTGGAACTTGTCCTGTCTGCACACACACACCCCCCCCCACATGGGTCCTATTTGACACCAGCTCCTTCCCTCTTTTTCCATGTACTGGAAGTGGGCAGGAGACCCAACCTCCCCTCTTCAGTGTTTCAGTTCCTTTTCCTGCTCTATTCCTGGAGACAGAGAACACTAAAAACACATAATCTCTCTCCTAAGCTTCCTCATAACCCAGGGTGGGAAACAGAAACTCCAGACAATGGCAGCCTAACAACCTCAAGTCCCCACAGCTGGCTGTATTTGCTAGCAAGATAGTAGGCATAACTGTTTATCTGTTTAAGGCAGGGTTGGTGGTGTCTTTGTGTCAGGATGACTTTGGGGTGTTCCTGAAAGTGGAGTCAGAAAGGCCTAGGAAAGGACATGGGCTTATTTATCATAGAAGTCTATGTGGTCTCCAGACTTGAACTCGTCCTTCTGTAGCACACTCAGCAGTTTCTGGGCTGATACCCTGCAATCCACAAGCTCCCCACTTGTCTTCAGCTTCTGTAGCCTTTTTCGCAAGTCTGGGTCCACAGAGGTCTCCCGGGCCAACTGCTGCATGTCTGTGTCCAGGGGACCTAAGGGATAAAGAGCAGAAGAGAGGACATGGGTAAGGCAGGGGCAAAAGATCACAGTCCTCACTATACATGGGGGTGGGGAGGGTGGAGCTCAGTCAGATTTGGCCAGAAACACTTCATCTTGGCTGAAATGTGAAATGTGAGGTTAGAGTTGCCAAAGCTCAGTTTTGTCACTACTGAGTTCCAGACTTAAATTCCAGAATTCAGTGAACATGGACCATTCAGACAAACTGTGTCTAAAACACCAAGTTTCTCATCTCCTGTCCAACCAGCACCACCTACCAACTTTTCCATTTTTATTAATGAAGTATTCTCCTATACTCAAACCCTTTTGCTCCTATAGCCAACTGGGCACCAGGTAGAAACCTACCATATCTGTTATACATATTCTGATAACCAGGCCCTTTTTACAACCTTCATTTTCCCCCTGCTTCAACTCCTTCCGTAGCCACCTGCTCAATTTATTTTGCTAAACCAACATTCTGCCACTCAAAATTCCTAAATGGCTTCCCAGTAGTCTGGCCTAGTACTTAGGACCCTTTTCTGCTCCCCTCTGAGCACACCTCACCTGCGAACAAATGAGAAGACCTATTACTCTAATAATGAGCCTTCTCACCTTTCCTGTATTTATGAGGAATGCTTTCACTTGCCAACATCAAAGTAGCTCTCAAGGTCAATGCCCAGTTCAGCTACCTCCAATAAAGCCAGCCCTGACCACCCCACCCAAACGGAATCATTCCCTTATGAATTCTAGGTACTCCATTCTTCACATAGGAATTACAGTATCTCAGAATTTGTAGCTACTTGTCCTCAAGAGGCAGAAAATCACAGAATCCCAGGGTTGGAAGGAAAATCCTAGTCCAAGATCTCCTTCTGACCACTTGTGCATCCCTGATAAGAGGGCTTGCTACCTTTCCAAACAGCCCATTCTATCTTTGGACATTCACTAGAACACTGTTTCAGAGACTAAAATGAAAACCAGGCTGGCCACTGCCTTTGTTCGTGATCTGGAGACCTCCCCGAATCTCAGCTCTCTCATAATGCCCAGGGCCATCCCTGAGATCTAAAGTAGCGAGGTGGCATCCTGGAGTGTGCTTTTCTCCTGGCTGTCTTTTACATTTGGACACTGTAGTGTGCTTGAGTCCTAGGCTGAGTTAACAGTGAAGAACAGAATGGTGGGTGTAAGAATAATTGTGCGTGTTGGGGTAAGGCTGAGTCCCAGAGAATATGAGGAAGACCTTGGAAGCAAGGTGAGATCCCAGCCCTGCTGCATCTGGGCTTTGAGTAGGCCATTCTACCTCTCTGCCCCATAGTCCTGATCCTATCCCAAAGTGGGATAGATTACTGGATCTCTACGTAAGTTGCTTACTGAAGTTCTTTCACTACCTTCTAATTGCAGCAACTTCAAGCTTAGAATAGAAGTCTCACTACTAAGAAGAGGTTCTGTGGGCGGTGCTGTGGTTCGAAAGAGTAAGGCGCTGGCCCCATAGACTGGAGGTGGTGGGTTCAAACCCAGCCCTACCCAAAAACTGCAAAAAAAAAAAAAAAAAAAAAAGCAGAGGGCTCTGTGGCATCATAGTAGGGTGGCCAGAACTAGGCCAAGTGTCACAGACTCTTTTGACTTTCATGAAAACAAAGGCTCTACTCTTACTTTCTTACTTATCCCAGCACCTTCCCACTCCACCATGTTCCAGCATAGTTCAGCCTGGGACAGTGAGCATGCAACCATGTCCATCTGCTCCTCATTCAACTAACATGTACCTCACACTGTCTTAATGCAGTGCTCTGCTAGATGCTGAGAATGAACTGCTGAAGAGTGCATGGTCCCTGCCTTCAAGGCTTTCCTGTCAAAAGGAGGGAAGGAGACAAGTAAATACATGACGACAACACAGTGTGAGTCCTATTTAACAATTAGATAGTACTTCACAGATAAGGTTCATTTTCACATGTACTATCTCTTTTAGTCTTCCAAAGGATATGAGAAAGGTAGTATCCTCCCTATTTCACATGAGGAAATGGGCTATGGACCAGGAATTCCAACCCTAGTCGTCTCTCAAAGTCCATCTAATACCTGAGACTTTCCTGCCCCACCCTCCAGCTCAGGACCTTCCCATCCCAGCTTTCTGCCCTATCCCTGGCCCTTGCCACTTCTAACTTCCTTGGAGTCTATATCCCTCCTTGAAGGTAATCACAATTCAGAGACAACATACTGTATGGGTCCTTTTCTGCATGAGGCAGATTAGGCCCCTTGCTAAGATGCCAGAGAAGCAGCCTGTTCTGACAGATAGGAGTGACAACATCCCCCACCTACCTGGGGCATAGCTCAGCACCCGCACACCAGGTTCCTCTGCAGCCAGGACCTGGAACATCATGTTACGAGCAGCCTTTCCTGCACAGTACAGTGCCCAGCCTTTGAAGGGCTGCAGGGCACAGAGGGATGAGATGTTAACCACTGTCCTACTGAGGTCAGGGCTGTCCTGAAAGGCCTTCAGGATGCCAGAGGTTAGGCAAAGCGTAGAGGTCAAGTTCAGAGCCCAGTAGTTGTTCACTTCAGCTGGATCACACAGGTCCACGAAGCCTTTGGACACATCCCCAAGACTGCCTGAAAAACCAGATCTTAGTAATAAATTAGAGCAGGTGTGCCCCAAATTCCTCCCAATATCCCTTCCCATCCAGACCTAGAGGAAGAATCTGCACAGCACTTCTGAAGACACTTACCTCTTCCCTGCCCTGCAGACGGACACGCCCGGAAAACCCACCCATCCAAAGCTGCAGACTGAGAAAGAACCTGCCTTTCCCTGGGAGTGTTAGAGGTGTTTGGAGAAGTAAATTCCTTGTTTGGGAATCCCATGTTCTGACTCAGGCCTCCGCCAGAGGGCGCAGAGCAAGACAATCAGGAAATTTCTACAGGCGCTTGAGAAAACCCGGCTAGCCAAATCCGGCAAAGGGAGGAAGGTTGTACAGACAGTTCCGGGTCTTCTTCCTGTTCCCTCGCCCCCGCTTACTACTCAAGCTGGAAAACTAAGACTTGGGACTTCCAGGAGCCTTACCTTACTTCCTAGGAGTCACCCTCAAATTCCCCAACGGTGGGGGAAGTGAACGCTTAAATGGGGAGTCCGCCCCCAGTCCCCGGAATCTAACCTGCGTTGTTGATAAGCAGCAGTCGCTGCAGCCCCTCAGGCCTAGAAAGCTTGTGAAGGGCTCCCAGCAGCTGCTGCAAGCCGGCCTCAGTGCCCAGGTCGGCGGACACCCCCACCACGCGCAGGCCAGGCCGCCCCGCTCTCAGCTCCGCCTCCAGCTGCAGCAGCGCCTGGTTGTTGCGGGCGCTCAGGACCAGCACGGACTCAGGTGACAGCAGCGAGGCTAGGAGGGGGGCCAACGCCCGGCCGAAGCCGCGGGAGGCCCCGGTCAGCACGCACACAGCACGTCCCAGGCCACCTTCCATGCTGCCAATCTCTACGGAGGACCCTGGGACCCGGAGCGCCGGGACGTGCGGCGGCCGCGGTGGGAGGAGACGCGAGCGTGTGGGCGGAGGCCCCGCCCGGCGGGGGCGGGGTGGGAACTTGAGGCCCAGGACCTGGTTTCCTTGGCGCCTGCTGGCAGAAGTGAAGGCGCGGGTACCGCCGGCCAGGTTGGGTGGGATGGGGCTGGACAGAAAAGGGCCTTGGGGCGCAGCCCACAGGAGAAATCCCAGCCAGCTCCCAGCGCTGTCTTACTCTTTGCCTATCCCTTTAGAGTACTCAATCCCTGGCTGGGACACATGCTTGAAATGTCCTCCAAGTTTCAGACCCAACTTCTTGTGCAACTGACTTGCTGCCAGGCTGGCCCTCTGCTCGGTGCCATGCATCCCTGGATATTGCCTATGAAATCCCTGGATGAAGCCCATGGCCATTCAGGGATTTGGGTCCCTGTTGGGGTTCGGTGACAGCACTCTCTGGGTAACAGGAGCTTCCCCTGAGAGAACCACAGTTCCTTCTCCAATAAATGTTAAAACATTTTTCCTTTTTACTAAGTTCAGGACAACTCGCTGCTCTGGCTGGGTCGTCTTGCCTCTTGATATTTCTCACTCCTTTCCCTAAAAGTCTGTGTTCCCTTGGATTCTGCACCCACTCAGTCCACCTAGATAGCAATTCCATTCGCGCAGCTTCAAGGTTACACAGATGATCACTCAAGAGTGTACCCCGAGGCCTCTGCTACAGAAAATGCGTTTTTTTTTCCAAGGAGAGAGGGAAGATGAGACAAGGTGGTATGTATCTATCTACTAATTTTTTTTTTTTTTTTTTGAGACAGAGTCTCATTTTATCGCCCTCGGTAGAGTGCCATGGCATCACGCAGCTCACAGCAACCTCCAACTCCTGGACTTAGGCAATTTTCTTGCTTCAGCCTTCGGAGTAGCTGGGACTACAGGCGCCCACCACAATGCCCGGCTATTTTTTTGTTGCAGTTTGGCCAGTGCCGGGTTTGAACCCGCCACCCTTGGTATATGGGGCTGGCACCCTACCCACTGAGCCATAGGCACTGCCCCTATCTACAAGGAGTTTCTTTACGATTTCATTTTTATGGCCAAATAGAATTCCATTGTGTATACAAATACGTAAATTATATCAATTAGAAAATGGAATCTGGTCAGAGTTAGGCACTGGCAGTAAGTAATCTCTAATACTCAGCCCAACTCCCCTCAGGGAAGTTCCTTCCCCTGGGACTAGCCAGCAAAGTTGCCTTCCAACTATCTTTGCCAACACCAAAGAAGAAACAAATTGGACGAAAACTTCTCAATATAGATGCCTCTCGCACTTAGCACAAACTTTTTTTATTTTTTGAGACAGAGCCTCAAGCTGTCCCCCTGGGTACAGTGCCGTGGCATCACAGCTCACAGCAACCTCCAACTCCTGGGCTCAAGCGAGTCTCCTGCCTCCCCCTCCCAAGTAGCTGGGACCACAGGCGCCCACCACAGGCGCCCCGACAGCGCCCAGCTATTTTTTTTGGTTGCAGCCGTCATTGTTGTTTGGCGGGCCAGGCTGGATTTGAACCCACCACCTTAGGTGTATGTGGCTGGCACCTTAGCCACTTGAGCCAGCACACACTTTTTGTAAAATGTACAGTTCAAACTGTACATCCACCATGCATCATAACCTAAGAACAAATGAAACTGCAAAGAAAACTTAAACTTCGTTTAGTTCTTTCTTTCTTTTTTTGAGATAGAGTCTCACTGTGTCACCCTCAGTAGAGTGCTGTGGCATCATAGCTCACAGCAACCTCAAACTCTTGGGCTTAAGTGATTCTTTTCCCTCAGCTTCCCAAGTAGCTGGGACTACAGGCACCCACCACAATGCTGGGCTATTTTTTGGTTGTAGTTGTCATTGTTGTTTGGCAGGCCAGGCCTAGGTTCCAACCCTCCAGCTCTGGTGAATGTGGCTGGCTCCCTAGCTGCTGAACTACAGGTGCCAAACCTTGTTTAGTATACTTGTTGTTAATAAGTATTATTTTGAAACTGTTTTATGTAAGGTAGAACAAGGAAGTAATTACATTAATATTAGGAGACAAGATTTTAGAGAAAAGAGATTGAGTATAAGTTCAAGAAACTTAAGGAGAAAATCTATAAAGTTAAATTTGAATTGGAAACCAGAGAACACTACCATTTGCTGGGTGTCATGGCTCATGCCTGTAATCTTAGCACATTTGGAGGCAGAGGTGGGAGGATCATTTGAGATCAGGAATTGGAGACCAACTTGAGTAATAAATCAAGACCCTGTCTCTACTAAAAATAGAAAAAAAAATTAGCCAGGCATGGTAGTGCCTGCCTATAGTCCCAGCTGCTTGGAAAGCTGAGGCAGGAAGATTGCTTCAGCCAAGGAGTTTGAGGTTGCAGTGAGCTATGCTGATGCCACTGCATTGTAGTGTAGGTGACAGTGAGAGTCTGTCTCAAAAAACTAACAAACAAAAAAAGTTTTCTTTTTCCTCAAGGTCATTTTCCAATCTTCCATCGCCCAGAAGCGATGTAAGCAAACAGCAGGTTAATTCTAAACTTTTAAGACAGAAGAAGCCAAAAGCTTATTGGAAGCAAACTGGCTTCCCTTTAGCTAGCCTAGCATTATATGTAGTCTCAATGGCCCTTGGGGTGCACTTACAAGGGCACCAGCCAATCAGAACAGATCCAGGCCATTATGCTAGAATGTAGAGAGGTGGGCTAGAAAGGGCAAGGCTTTGGGTGTTTTGACACAGATAGGATTCTGTATATGTGCATGCCCTTTGAAGCTGCCCTGCTTTTCACTTACCTATTGATGTTGAAAGATTGGTCTAAAGCAGGGGTCCTCAAACTTTTTAAACAGGGGGCCAGTTCACTGTCCCTCAGACCACTGGAGGGCTGGACTGCGGGACATTCGGCTGCTAAGCAGGACAGGCAGTGGCGGCAAAAACACCCAGCGGGCCACGTGCCGTAGTTTGAGGATGCCTGGTCTAAAGCTAAACTCTCCTCTATTGGCCTGACAGACAACTCTTTAAACAGTTGTATTATATTACTTTCTCTCTACTCTTCCAGACCTTAGAAGACAAGATGGTGAAAGGTCAATCCCATCCATTCAGTCGACAGTTATTGAATTTCTACCATGTGCCAGACTTTGAAGAAAAGGAGATGACTAAAAATCAGACCTAGTCTCTTCTGAACCTAGCTGCTTCTAGGAGAACCCATGTGGAAACAGCCCCCAAGGAAAATGTGGTTTGCCTAGACTGGGGGAGAACCTGGAAAGTTCTTCCTTTCTGAGGAAGATGATTATCTATCCCACACCTTCCCCCACTGCCAATCTTACAGGTAATATTTCAGGGGCAACACAGTCAGTAGGTTTTCTTTAACAATAACACAGTAAATCTGTCTGAACATTGGAGTCACTGAGGGACTTCGAACTTCTTTGTCCCATGGGCCTGGTCTTAGAAATTTTTCAAAAATTTCTCCAGGTGATTCTCATGTGCAGACAAGTTTGAGAAAAAAAAACACTGCAATAGCAATCAGCAGTAACATTATTTTAAAAATACAAATCCTGGCTCGGCGCCTGTGGCTCAAGTGGCTAAGGCGCTAGCCACATACACCTAAGGTGGCGGGTTTGAATCCAGCCCGGGCCCGCCAAACAACAGTGACAGCTGCAACCAAAAAATAGCCAGGCATTATGGTGGGTGCCTGTGGTCCCAGCTACTTGAGAGGCTGAGGCAGGAGACTTACTTGAGTCCAGGAGTTGAGGGTTGCTGTGAGCTGTGATTCCACAGCACTCTACCCAGGGGGACAGCTTGAGGCTCTGTCTCAAAAAAAACAAAAAAACAAAAAAAAACAAATCCTGTAAGGTAAGAAATGTATAAAAATAGTGCTAAAAGCCTAAGTCTAATGAAAGACATGAGTAGAGGAATGGGTGAAATTTGAATAAGATCTGTGGCTTAGTGCCTGGCATTATGTCATTTCCTGATTTTGACCAGTGAACTGTTGTTATATAAAGAGAATATCCTTGTTTTTGGAAATACACAGAAATATTCAGAGGTAAAAGGGCATCATATCTGAAACTTACTCTCAAATATGTAGGGGGAAACTTGGAATGAATAAAGCAAGTGCGGTAAAATGTTAACATTTAGAAAATCTGGGTTAAGGGGATACAGGAGTCCTTTATGCTATTTTTTCAATTCTTTAAAAGTCTGAAATTATTTCTAAGTAACAGAGTTTTTAAAATGAACTGTGCTTACAAGTCAAGAATAAAAAGACAAATTACTCAACAACTTTTTAAAGAATACATAGGATATGAATAGACATTTTCCCGAAGAAGTTATGCAAAGTTATACATTGCCCTCCAAATTAAAGAGACAAATCACAATTTACTGCAGTAGAAGCCCAGAAGCAGGTACTTTTCAGGAACTAATACCAGGATAGGAAAGCTCAATCTATAATTGATGAATGAATGGACAAGTTTGAGAATTTAAAACTCCAAGGGGTGCCCTGAATGGAGCCTCATGTTTGTAATCCTAGCACTTTGGGAGGACACGGTGGGAGGATCACTTGAGGTCACAACTTCACAACCCACTGGAGCAACATAGCAAGACCTTGTTTCTACAAGAAATATTTTTAAAATTTAGCTAGCCTGGTGGCATGCACCTGTGGTCCCAGTTACTCAGGAGACTGAGACAAGAGGATCATTTAAGCCCAGGAATTTGAAGTTGCAGTGAGCTATGATGATGTCATTGTGTTCCCAGGCAACAGAGTGAGACCCTATCTAAATAATTAATTCCATCCATCAATCAATCAATAAAACCTGGGAGGGGGGCAGTCTTAGAGGGCTCTCCACACTTCCATGTGTTTTACCTCCAGGAACCCTATGAGGGTTCTTGTAGTGTAGCTAGAGAAAAAGCTTCTTGTGTTTCTGGCAGGTGGAAGGGAAAGTAGCTATTTTTTAAAACATCCAGAACATTCTGTTTTTCTTAACAAGGCCTGATCTCAAGAGAAACTACTCACCAGAGCCTAACCTACTTGGGTTTTACCAGAACCCAACCAACCTAGGGAAAAGTAAATAAATGCCCAGTTCCAGCCTGCTCTAGCTTTCCATATAGGAGAAGAATAATACCCAACCCCAGCACTCCCTAGCTTTCCTGTCTCTCCTAAGGAGGGAAAATAAAATATAATACAGGAAAGATTGTAGAGACCCGCTGGTGATGTGCTGTGGGCTCTGCAGGATGGCTGCAAAAGTGCAGATAAGTTACATGAACCCAGGCTCATGTTCTTGCTAAGTTCCCACACAAGCAACAAGAGAGGGTGGTGGCCTGTACACAGGTAAGGACAGAATGTACATTAGTTTCCCAGGGCTATGGCGCTGACCACAAACTTAGTTTCTTAAAACAAGGCAAATTCATCCTCAGTTTTGGGGGTCAGAAGTTGAAAATCAAGGTGTTGGTAGAGATATACTCCTTCTGAAGTCCGCAAGGGAAAATTATTTCTTCTGGTGGCTCTAGGCATTGCTGCCAGCAATCTTTAATGTTACTTGGCTTGTAGCTGTATAACTCCAAAACCTGCCTCTGTCTTTACATGGTATTTCTATCTATGTCTTTGTGTGTTTCTGTCCTCTCCTCTTCTTAAAAGGACAACTGTCATTGAATTTAGGACCCATCCCAAATGCAGGATGATCTCATCTTAAGAACCTCAACTTAATTATAGTTGCAGATAAGTTCAAGTATTTTCCCAAAAGGATCTTATTCACAGATTTTAGATAGACATGCCTTTAAGGGGGCACAACACATTGTATTGTGGTGTGTGACACAAAACCAGGGCATTCTCTTTGAGAAGTTTGCTAGACTATTGAGCCCCAAATCTTGGCTTTTCGTTCAATTTAAAAAGCTGATATTTTTGAGAGATACACACCAAGGAAGCACCAGACACCTTCCAATGGATACATTTATGAAGATATGTTTCTGTCATTCTAATAATCACTTTTATGACATGGCATTTACTGGAATAAGTAAAGATTTTGGAAAAGAATGGGGAAAGTAAGGTTTCATGCAGTTAATGGACTTTCTGCGTACCTTTGAGTAAAGAGAAAGGGGATGGGAAATAAAAGCACACAGAGAACAAAGGTATATTTGATAAGAAGGGTGGCAATCAACCGCACCTAGGCTGGGGAATAGAAATTGGGCTTTCCTCCCTGCAGCAGCACTCCAACTTCAGGAGGTCACTGCTGGACAGCGCCTGCCCTTCATTAGAGGCTTGTGAGAAAGGGAAAGAAATCAGCCACTGTTCTGCCCTTCTCTCAGTTGAAATCATACTTTTCTTTATTTCTCAAACTCACCTTTTATTTTTTGCCTCTTTTAATTGGAGATTCCTTAATAAAGTTGCCACCTGGTAACATCTGATCTATGTGTATATTTTTAGTTTCATTCATTCATTTACTTATGTACTCATTCAGCAACTATTTATTGAATACCTACCAAGTATTAGGCTTTGAAGACACCTCATGCACATCAAATATAGGTGCTAAAGATACATAAGATTACAAAATAGGCAAAAATTTATGTCATCTTGAAGCTTGCGTTTTTGGAGAGAGAAACAGAGCAAAAAAAAAAATTAAAACTCATAATATGTTGGATGGTGTTATGATTTTAATGTATCTCCCAAAGTTTGTTTGTTGGAAACTTAATCCCCAATGCAACTGTGTTGAGAGGTGACACCTAATAAGAGGTGATTGATTCATGAGGGGTCTGCTATAATGAATGGGTTAATGTCTTTATTATGGGAATGAGTTCCTTATCATGGAAGTAGGGTCATGATTGATTGTTTTAAAAGCAAGGTTGGTTCATTCTTGCTTTTTTTTTTTTTTTTGGAGATGGAGCCTCAAGCTATCCCCCTGGGGAGAGTGCCATGGCATCACGCTCACAGCAACCTCCAACTCCTGGGCTCAAGCGAGTCTCCTGCCTCAGCCTCCCAAGTAGCTGGGACTACAGGCGCCCACCACAATGCCTGGCCATTTTTTTGGTTGCAGCTATCATTGTTGTTTGGCAGGCCCGGGCTGGGGATTCGAACCCGCCACCTTAGGTGTATGTGGCTGGTGCCTTAGCTGCTTGAGCCACAGGTGCCGAGCCCATTCTTGCTCTTATGTGTTCTCTTGCCTGTCCACTTTCTGCCATGGAATGATACAGCATGAAGGCCCTTACCAGAGTCCAGCATCATGCTCTTGGACTTCTCAGCCTCCAAAATTGTAAGCCAAATCAACTTCTATTGTTAAAAATTACCCAGTCTTAGGTATTCTACTATAGTAGCCCAAATGGATTGAGACAAGTGGTGACAAGCTTCAAAGGAGGATAAGACAAAGGTGGTAAATATGGAGTTCTGGGTGGAAGGTACTTGCAATTTAATATAGGGTGATCAGAGAATGTCACTTTGAAGGCATAATATTTGAGAAGAGAACTGTAGGAGGTGAGAGAGTGACCCATGCAGTTATCCAGAGAAAGACTATTTCAGGCAGAGAAAACAGCAAGCTCAAAGGCTCCTAAGTGGGAGGGTGCCTGGCTTGTCTGAAGAACAGGAAAAGGGCAGGGCTGTTTTAGTAGTGTTAGCAAGACAGAGAGAATTTAGAGAGATTAGAGAAGTCATGGAAGGCCATATTTGCATAGAGCCTCATAGGCTGTTGGAAGTCTTTCCCTTTTTGTATGAGAGAGATGGGAAAGCACTGCAGGGATTTGAGGAACCCACAAAAGGAGACAGATATAGGGTTCCCAAAGGAAATAAAGGACACCCAGTTTAATTTTCATTTCAGATAAAAATGAATAATTTTTAGTATAAAAATTATTAGTGCATTCTTGTATAAAAAGTTATTTGTTTATTTGAAATTGAGGTTTAACTGTACTTTTGTTTGCTAAATCTGACATCCGTAGCCTGAGAAGCTGTGGCCATGATGGTAGGAGAAAAATCCAGAAAGTGGGATGTCTTGGAAGTATAGTTTAAAAAGTGCTTTAAGAAGAAATGTATTATCAACATGTTGCAAACTCCTGAGTTCTGGGTAGAAGGTACTTGCAGAGAATTGATGTAATAAGTAAAGGAATGTGGGCAGAGAATTGATGTAATAACATGGAAGTCATTGGTGGCCTTCATGGGAGAAGTTTTGGTGAAATGTTGGGTGCAAAAGCTTGGCTGAAGGCTCGGTGCCTTTGGCTCAAGTGGCTAAGGCGCCAGCCACGTATACCCAAGGTGGCGGATTCGAATCCAATCTGGGCCCGCCAAACAACAATAGCAGCACTCCAACTTCAGGAGGTCACTGCTGGA
>NW_003852463.1:3178390-3183765 GCF_000181295.1 Otolemur garnettii
AGTAGCTGGGACTACAGGTGCCTGGCACAACACGTGGCTATTTTTTTGTTGCAGTTTGGCTGGGGCCAGGTTTGAACCCACCACCCTTGGTATATGGAGCCAGCATCCTACTCACCATAGGTGCCGCCCTAATTACATATTTTAATAGAATCTTAATGAAACTGTCAAGTTTTGTTACTAGAAGAAACAAGCAAGAATAGTTAGGAACTAAATACAGTGCCTGGCACTAGATTGGACCCTGTCCTGGAGGTGAGAGAAATGTTATAAATAATATTATTGGGTCAAAGGGCAAAAGTGAAATATGAACAATAGATTAGATAGAAGTATTATATCAGTGTAAATTTATGAAGTTGATAATTGTACTATGGTTGTGTAAGAGAATATTTCTAGTTTCAGGAAGTGCACGTGTCAGGGTACTTAGGAATAAAGGGCTATGATGTACAGAATTTCCCTCAAATGGTTTGGCAAAAAAGTTACGTGTGAGGGAGAAAGACAAGATGAAATAATATAAGAATATTAGCAATTGTGAATCTGGTTAAAGGATATATGGGTGTTCTTTTTACTACTTTTATGTTTACAATTATTTGTAAATTTGAAACTATTTCCAAATAAAGGGGGAAAAAAAAAAGACTGGACTGGAAGAATCTGAAAAGAAGAGAGTTAAAGAAGATTAATCTTGTCATAAGCATACTATCAAAATGGTATAGTTCTGGCACACAAATAGAGATATTGACAAACAGAAAGAAAAATCCAGGAAAAGATGAAGAGCATAGGGAAATTTAGTTTATGATAAAGGAGGCATCTCAACACAAATAAACTGTGTGACAACAATGGGATATTTATCTGGAAAAGATAAAGTTGGATTCATATCTCACACTATACAACAGTATAAACTGCAAATAGAGCAAAGATTTATATAGAAGAAAACATAAAAGGAGTAAAATAAAACATAGACAAATTTCTTTGTAACATTGGAATGGGAATGGTCTTTCTATGATTCAAAATCCAGAAGCCAAATAAGAAAAAATATAAAATAAAAAGACAAGGAAAGAAATAGCAAAAAGAAAAAAAAAAGATTTAAAGAAGAAGAGGCTGATATATTTTAACCATAAGAAAATATTCTTAAGGCAAAAAAAAAAAAAAAAACAACCAAGTTTTAAGGCAGGGAAAAATAGAAAAATTTTGTAATTCATAAGACTGACAAAAGGCTAATCTCTTCAATATATTAAGAGCTCATTGAAATCAAGACAAAAATGACAACTCAATATAAAAATAGGCAAAGGACATGAACAGAGAATTCTCAAAAATGCAAATGACTTTAAACATATAAAAGATGCTCAATTTCACTTAAACTATCAGAACTGCAAGTTAAACCAAAATTGGCATGCCATTCTTGGCTATGAGATTGTAAAAAAAAAAAAAACCCAAATGTTTGATGATACATAATTTTAGCAAGAAACTTTTGTTTTGCTGATTAAGGTCCAAAAGATTATAAACCTAGGGAAGGAAATTTGGAAATACTTGTATCTTTCAAAGTTCCAATGCTTCTACCCTCTGTCCAGTAGTACCCACTTCTGGAAATTTACCTCAAATACACTTCACCTATGTGAAATAACTTATGTTCAAGGTTATGCGTGGCATCATTGCTCATTATAACAAAAGACTGGAAAGGGTCCAAATTTTATATATAGTGACCTGGTTAAATATACAGTGTTTCCCAAAAAATAAGACACTGTCATATATTTATTTTTTCTCAAGAAGACACATGAGGGCTTATTTTCAGGGAATGTCTTATTTTTATTAAGTATAATACAACAATCTACATTTATTCAAATATAGTTAAGTCATCTTCTTCTGGAACCTGACAGGGGGACCCAACCTTGTTGGTAGGGCTGGCACTAGTGATGCGTGAACTCCTTTCCCCTAGCCATTCACATGTGTGCAATAGGATGCCTGCGACCACAGTTACCACATGTGCACCTGTACAAGTGCGAATGGCTTGGAGAAAGGAGCTGTGGCAAATAAAAGGTATTCCAGTCTTTCTTGCCGCTCTGCACCAAAATGCAGACCTTACTAGGTCTAGGTCTAGTCTTATTATCAGGGCAGGGCTTATATTTAACAAATGCATAGAAATCCTCCTAGGGCTTATTTTGGGGGTAGGTCTTATTTTCGGGGAAACATGGCACAATGGTACTTCTAAATAATGGAATAATATGCATTTATAAAAGTGAATAAAAATGACTTAGATTCTGGGAAGATGACTGACTGGTAGCAATACTCATCAGAGGCTCCTGAACAAAGGAAGAAAAACTGGACAGAACCAGACTCTATGAAGCCAAAGATAGGGAGCTGAGCCAAGAAAGAAGTTCGACAAGCTGTAACTCCAAGGAAGAGCATTCAAGAAAACAAATTACAGGTACAAAGCCTATTGACTAGAGGATGGGAGACCCCTCCCACAAGCAGGAGGCCTACCGCAGCCTATCTGCCAATGAGCAGGGAACAAAAGACCTCTCATTTTACCTTGCTGGAGAGAGCTGCTAAACTCCAGGTCTCTTTCTCCAGGGAAGTCCCACTTATGAACCTAGACACCACCCTGCCAGGCATAAAATTGAACAGATGTTTTTCCCCACAAGTCCAGGCTCCCAGTCCACCCTTTCCCCCTCACATGGTGGACTGAAGCTCTGCTCTCTGCAGAGCACAGAGTTTTGGTTTTGTCCTGAGAGACCTGAGCATAGTGTGAACCGCCAACCATCAGGACAAAATCTGTGACTAACAGGGAAGAAAGAGGGTGTGGGAAGAAAGGGACACTCAGTGGGAGGAGGAGCAGTCCCCTGGTTATGACTATGCCCAGACAGTGGTAGTATTGACCTTTGTTTTGGGCTGTGTCTGGCGGGACGGGGTGCAGAACCCCGGGCTCTGATAGCACCCGCAGCAGGAGAGTGGTTGCTCCATGTGGACTGAGTTTGTCAGACAAGGCTGATTCATGCTGAGTCTGCGAGCTGAGGCTTTATAGGCCTGGACTGCAACTTGAGAGCAAGGGTGTGGTCTCCTGATTCCAACAGAACCCTTGAGCAGTGTCTTACAGGATGTGAACCAAGCCCTGAGGGCTAGGGCATACTCTACTACCTCTAGTGGGGCTGGCGAGCAGAGGCTTACCAGCTGAGGACTGAGACCTGCAGGCAGAGTGTGGTGCCCTGACCCCAACAGGTCTGGCAAGCAGAGGCTAGCTGTGTGTGGACTGAGACCAGTGCCCTGACTCCAACAGAGCCTGCAAACAGAGGCTTGCCAGGCAGTGGACTGAGACTGGCAGGTGGGATGTGGTCCCCTGACTCTAACTAGTTTGGCAGGCACTACTCCAGGCCCTACTCCAGAGGCTAGTAGTGTGTGGACTGAGTCTGGCAGGGGGGAGTGTGGATCCCTGGCTCCAATTGTGCTTTGAATCCATTTGTTTTGAATTGTCCTTGAATCCCTCTCTGTTGGGGAGGGTTTGCACTGCCTGACACAAGTTGGTTGGAACCCGTGTCTGGGGCTGTCTACTCTGGGACATTCTGAGGTTGACCTTTGAAGTTCTGTAGTGGAAAAGAACTGAAGGGTGGGGACTGGGTGCTGCAGCTGTTTGTATCTCTTCACAGTTGAGATTTAAATCTAATAGGGTGGTTTCTAGGGTAGGGTACAGGTTGGCTGATATCAAAACAGAGCTAGCCTGCTCTATCTCACCAAGTAGGTCCTCAGAATCTTTAGCCAAAACTCCAAAGGGGGCCTCTTTAAGGTTGTAGGAGATAAGCCACAATTACAAAGCCTAGGGCTTTGGTAAGGGGCTATCTCTACTACCTGGAAACCCTAATTCAATCACCCTATCAGTTCCAATAACCAAACAGTACAAAATAAACATGGTGTGGACTCAACAAAAGAACTCTGGCAAGATGAATAACCAGAGTAGATCAACCCCACCAAGAAATGACAAAGGAGCTACAACTGAACATGCCATGCATAGACAAATAGCAGCAATGTCAGAAACTGAATTCAGAATGTGGATTGCAAATAAGATCAATAGGATGGAAGAAAAGATGGAAATTGAATTCCAAAGAGTAGTTCTAAAGTTGTCTCAAGTCACCCAAGATATGGACATAATGAGAAAAGAGATAGCAGAGCTCAAGGAAATGAAAAAGTTAGTTGAGGAGCTTCAAAATACAGTGGAAACTCTCACTAATAGAGTTGACCAGGCAGAAGAAAGGATCTCTAAAACTGAGGACAAAGCTTTTGAACGTTCCCAAACACTCAACGAGGTAGACAAATGGAGAGCAAAAATTGATCACTCCCTGAGAGAGTTGTGGGATCACTCCAAAAGATCAAACATTCATCTTATAGGAATTCCCAAAGGAGAAAAGGATGGTCCTAAAGGTACAAATGCTCTACTCCAAGAGATTTTGGAGGAAAATTTCTCAAACATTGCAAGATTCAGAACTTCAGATAGCAGACAGTTTCAGAACCCTAGCAAGACTCAATCCAAATAAAGCATCTTCTAGACACACTGTGATTAACTTTACCAAAGTGAAGATGAAGGAGAAACTTCTGCAAGTAGCCAGACGTAAGAAAAGCATCACCTACAAAGGGAGAAATATCAGAATAACTGCACATCTCTCAGCCCAAACGTTTCAAAACAGGAGAAGATGGTCATCAACCTTCAATCTCTTAAAACAAAACAGCTTCCAGCCCAGGTTCCTCTGTCCAGCTAAACTGAGTTCCATTTGCGATAGAAAAATCAAATACTTTAATGACGTAGTCATGTTGAAGAACTTTGCTGTAACTAAACCAGCTCTCATGGATATTCTCAGACTCATCTTCCACAGCGACAAGCGCAATGCTCTACCTCCAAAGTAAACTCACCCAGAAATTTTTTGAACAAAACCTAACTTCCACAGTAGTGAAAGGATTAAAAATGTCCACTGGACATCTGAAAATCATGACACCCAAAACACAACCAGGCTTATCAATTCTCTCAATGTGAACCGTTTTAGTTGTCCTCTAAAGAGGCACAGGCTGGCTGACTGGATATATAAACTCAGACTGGACATCTACTATTTACAAGAATATAACTTACCTTAAAAGATAAAAATAGACTCAGGGTGAAGGGATGGACTTGTATAATACAGGCAAATGGAAACCAGAAAAAAGCAGAGGTTATAATTTTAGTAGTACATACAGTTGGCTTTACACCAACAAAGATAAAGAAAGATGAGGAAGGTCACTACATATTTCAAGGGAAACACCCAACATGAAGAGATTTTGATAATTAACATTTATGCACCCTACCAGAATGCTCCTTAATTCATAAAGCAGACCCTAATGGATATGAACAACTTGATATCTTCCTG
>NW_003852463.1:3188528-3211096 GCF_000181295.1 Otolemur garnettii
AATAAGCAACTTCTTAAACAAAAACATAAATGTACCAAAGTAAAAAAGAACAAAGACAAATTATATCAGAATTTTAATTTTTGTAGACTTGCTTCACATTTTAGCATTCACAACACGAAACAAAATAATTTTCAAGAACTATATTTAATTTGTAATTATATACTCCATTTAACTTTGAATCTTTCCAGAAAATATCCTATTTGGGAATTCTGTGCTTTTTTGTGAGAATGGCTTACAGTATGGAGATTATCAACTTTTCCACCCCAGAAGTTTAGGAGGAGGAAAATTCTAAAATTATATGAAACAATAGAAACAACTCTGACCCAGATATAACAAGAAATATAGACTATGAATAAAAAAGAAACTTTCAGAGAATAACGAGGTATCCCAAACCCATTATGATTTTAGTAATCAAATTTCAAAACAACAGACTTTATAAAAATGTTTCAAGAAGATATTTCCTTCTACTTTTGAGTCTATGCAAAAATTTAAGCAGAAAGCTTGACAAAAATATTGCTATAGACTTCCAGCTATTTTTAGTGGTAGAAAATGAAGGATTTTTGACATTTGATGAAGATATAAAGTTTCTTCTATAAAATGTGTTACTAAAAACAGTTGCTAGAATTAAAATCTGCTGTGTATAAAAAGGTTAATGATATTATTAAATGTGCTACTTTTGTACCCTCTATATCAGACATTTAGATGTTCAGAAACAACCAGAAGCCTTTAAAAAAAAAAAAAAAAAGATAGCACTATGGCTTACTGGCAATAAACAGAATAAGAGCAGACTTTTTTCATATTCTTTTTTGGCCAAAACAAACTAAGTGATAAACAAGATACTTTGGAACTGCCTTGTCAGGTACTCGTTCTCAGTGTTCAAAGAAGAAAAAATAGCAGTTATTACACATTAAGAAATTTCCTTGACCAAAAGAAAGCCTTGATATTTTACCTTGTAGAAAGCAATAGTAATATAGCAGGACTTTCTAACAACCCATGATGGCTTGTGGAGAAAGGAATTTACTTGCTGGAAACTGCTATAGAAGTAACCAACTCAGTTGTCTTATGAGGACAACATTCCTTTCACTAAAACCTGCTGTAAAGATCTTCCTATCAGTCTACCATGGTGACAATTTCAAAATTAGTGTGCACGCAATAAAACTTGAGATACAGATGTAAATTCAGAATTCAAAGCATACCATTTCATTGTGTCATTTGAAGATTCAAGGTTTAAAGACAAGTAGTTCCTTGAGTAATTGTGTGAAACAGCAAGTGCATGAAAAAAATATCATAGATAAGAATTGTCTAAGAGGGCAACTATCTTAAGTATGATTTTGAAAGTGTTCATAAAGTAGTTTCTTTCAGCTGTGCACAAAGCTTCAATTTGTAAAACTGCCATAATGAAGATGTACCATCACTATCAGCTTAATCTTTAATCAAGCAGCTGAAAAGATGATGTCAGGTACCATTGAAGAGAAAGGTTCCATAACACGGTAGTAACGTCACCATCAGCAGGATCAGAGTGGCAGAGCAAGACAAAAGCTATTTTGGACTCAGCACCTGTGGCTCAAGTGGCTAAGGCGCTAGCCACATACACCTAAGGTGGCGGGTTTGAATCCAGCCCGAGCCTGCCAAACAACAATGATGGCTGCAACCAAAAAAATTAACCAAGTGTTGTGGTGGGTGCCTGTGGTCCTAGCTACTTGGGAGATGGAGGCAGGAGACTCGCTTGAGCCCAGCAGTTAGAGGTTGCTGTGAGCTGTGATGCCACAGCACTCTACCCAGGGGGACAGCTTGAGGCTCTGTCTCAAAGAAAAAAAAAGCTATTCTGCTCTTTTCCCCACCTCAGTGGAAAATAAGCATCTATTTAGTATTACAAATATTCAGAAAAATATATATAAATATTCAGTATAGCAGTTACAAGAAAAAACTGACAGTGTTGACGAATTATTTATTTACTTATTTTTTTGAGATAGTGTCTTACTTTGTCATCCTCAGTAGAGTGCTGTGGCATCACAGCTCACAGCAACCTCCAACTCCTGGGCTTAGGCGATTCTCTTGCCTCAGCCTCCTGAGTAGCTGGGTCTACAGCCACCTGCCATAATGCCCGGATATTTTTTGTTGCCATTTGGCCGGGGCTGGGTTTGAACCCACTACCCTCGGTATATGGGGCTGGTGCCCTACCCACTGAGCCACAGGCACTGCCCAGGAATTATTCATTTACTATACTGGAAAATTGTTAAAATATTTTCATTAACCTTGTAATAGTAAAATTCAAAAATGTAATATTTCTTATATATCTAAATGTTTATGGCAATGACTTAACATGCAAATGTTGATGGCAGCATTATTCACAATAGCCCCAAACTGGAGACAATATGAATTTCCAACAGCTGATCAGTAGATAAATACAATGTGGTATATACATATAATACTTAACAATACAAAGGAACAAAACATGCCACAACATAGGTGAAATTCATGAAAGAAGCCAGACATATATAACTGCATATTGCATGATTCTACTTATACTAGCTCTGACAATTAAGTTTGTGAATTTGCCACCTAAGCACAGTACAAACAACTCAGAAAGGTTTCATAACCTTGGTGTGTCAGTGCCTTACAGCTATGTTCCTGTCAACATGTGGCAATGTCTTGCTGAGTGGAGTTCATTATTGTTGTTGCATGTTTTTGTATGCTGTTGCAACAATGTTGGAGCTTGAATTAGAGCAACGAACGTTAAATGTCTCATTAAATTCATCAAACATAGAAGTGAAATCAGGGACATGTTCATCCATGAAGAAAACAGCAGTGTGCAAATGGATTAAACATTTTCCTGAGGGGAGCAAAAGTATCACTGATGAAGAGAGGTCAGGGCAGCCAGTTACAAGCAGAACTGATGAAAACATTGCAAAAGTTCTTTAGGATGTGCATCAGAATTGTCAGCTGACTGTGAGAAGTATAGCAGACCAAGTAAACATTGATGGAGAAACAGGAAAATCTTAACTGAAAATCTTGGTGTGAGAAAGGTGTGGCTCTTAAATCACAACAATGCACCAGCTCACACAATACCATTTGTGAGGGAATTTTTAGCCAGTAAACAAATCACTGTTTTGGAACACCCTCCCTACTTGCCTGATCTGGCCCCCAGTGACTTTTTTCTTTACCTGACGATAAAGGAAATATTGAAAAAAAGACATTTTGATAACATTTAGGACATCAAGGGTAATATGAGGACAACTCTGATAGCCATTCCAAAAAACAAATTCCAAAATCTCTTCAAAAGGTGAACGAAGTGCTGGTGTTGGTCCATAGCTTCCCAAGGGGAGTACTTTGAAGGTGACCATAGAGATATTTTGCAATGAGATATATAGCACTTTTTCTAGGATGAGTCCAGAAACTTGATTGTCAGACCTCACATGACGTTTCTAGAAAGGGAAAAACTATAAAGACAGAAAACAAATCAATGGTTATCTCAAGAGTCAGGGTGGAAGCTGGGTGCAGTAGCTCACGCCTGTAACCCCAGCACTGTGAGAGGCTGAGGCAGGAGGATTGCTTGAGCTCAGGAGTTGGAAGCTTGTCTGAGTGAGAGTGAGACCCTGACTCATGGAAAACAATGGAAAAACCCAGCCAGGTGCTGTGGGGAGCGCCTGTAATCCCAGTGACTTTGGAGGCTGAGGCAGCAGGATGCCCAAAGCCTGAGTCTGAGGTCACAGTGAGCTACTATGCCATTACACTCTGTTCAGGGCATAAGGTAGAACTCTGTCTCGACAAAAAAAAAAAAAAAAAAGTCAGGGTGGAAAAAGAATTAACTGCAAACATGAGGAAACTTTCTGGAGAGATAAGGGGGCTCCCAGGATTACAACAGTAAATGTTATAGTTTTAGCTCTTAAATTTAGGCTTTCCATCCATGCTGAGTTAATTTTTTGTTTTATCTAAATAACAAATATTTATTCCTCACAGTTCTGGAGATTAAAAGTACAAGATCAGGTGCCTTTGGGATTGGCGTTTCATGAGGGTTCTCTTCCAGGCAGGCAGATGGCCACCTTGTTATGTCCTCACAGGCCTTTCCCCTGCATGTGTGCACGGAGGGAGAGAGCTGTCTGGTGTCTCTTCCTCATCTTTATAAGATACCAGTCCTATCGGATTAGGGCCCCATTCTTTTTCATTTTTCTGATGTTTTAATTATGTTAAAATACACATAAAATGTACCACCTTGACTGTTTTTTGCCCACTCTTGCCTTATACAGGCTGTTTGAAGCTACTCCAGGAACTTAGTTGTCAGAGGGCGAGAGTGGGTAGGTAGCTGCTACTGTGGTAAGAGCTGAAATTTACTGAAATTAATTACACATTACTGTATAAGCCTTCCTCCTAGAAGTTGCAAGCCTTCAATAGACCCTATTCTCAAAGTAATTTTATGAGCCAGGCTCTGCCAATGTAATTTTTGTCCTGGTGCTTCCCTGAATCCTGCATTAATTCTTGTATTTGGTGTGAAGTAAAGATTCAGCTTTATTTTTCTCTTTTTCTGACATGTGGATATCCTGTTTTCCCAAAAGACTGTTGAAGATACTATTTCCCCATTGAATAATCTTGGCACCCTTGTCAAAAATCAATTGACTATAGATATGAGGATCTATTTCAACTTTATTTCATTGGCCTATATGTTCATCTTTATGCCAGTGCCATACTGTTTTGATCACCATAGCTTTGTAGTAAGATTTTGAAATTGGGAAGTGTGAGCTCTTTAACTTTTTTCTTCTTTTTCAAGATTTTTCTGGTTATTTGTAGTCCCTTGAAATTCCATATGAATTTTAGTAAGAGATTTTCTATTTCTGAAAAAATAAAATAATAAAAGAAAAAAATGACAGTGGGATTTTGACAGGAATTGCATTAAATCTGTGTATCACTCTGAGTAGTACTGTTGTTTAATAATATTAAGTTTTCCAATACATGAACATGGGATGGTATTTTTCTACCTATTTAGATCTTCTTTAAGTTTTTAAGCAAAATATATTGTATACATATTGTGTCTTTTTAGTTAAATTTATTACAATTATTTCCTTTTTTTGATGTTTTAAAAATAGAATTATTGTCTTTATTTCTTTTTTGAAACAGTCATTGATAATGTATAGAAAACAACTAAATTTTACATGTGTCCTACAACTTTGCTGAATTCATTTACTTGCCCTATCGTGTGTGTTTATGTTTATGTATGTGGAAAGAGATACCTTTGTATTTGCAATAGAGAATACCTATTTTTCAATTATGTAAGAACATTTTTAAAAGTTCATCATGTACATAAAGATCTCAATAAATTTCTCAAATTCTCTTACCACAATATAACAAAATGAAAAAATAGAAATAAAAAATTGTCAAAAAAATCACCCGGAGGCTCTGTGCATGTGGCTCAAGCAGCTAAGGCACTAGCCACATACACCTGAGCTGGCAGCCCAGGCCTGCCAAACAACAATGATGGCTACAACCAAAAAATTGCCAGATACTTGGGAGGCAGAGGCAGGAGAATCACTTGAGCCCAGGAGTTGGAGGTTGCTGTGAGCTGTGCTGCCACAACACTGTACCCAGGGTGACAGCTTGAGGCTCTGTCTCAAAAAAAAAAACCCTGGAATTCTAACACCACTTTTCCAAATAACTCAGATCAAAGAAATAAACATCTATTCAGAAAATAATAATAGGAAGTAAACTATCTTGAGGTTTTTTGTTTGTTTGTTTTGTTTTTGTTGTTGTTGTTTGAGACAGAGTCTTACTATGTCGGCCTTGGTAGAGTGCACTTAGCCATATGTCTCAGCAGAGGGTCTTTCCTTCCTCCACTGTGCCTACTGTACCCTTTTATGGAGAGTCACACATATTCTTCCTCATAGGTTAGACTAGAGCCCACTGCCCATAGATTTAAAGGTAACCTTTAAAATCCTGCAGATTCTACCCCTGTACAGCCTAGATAGGGAACAGTCCTTGAAGATGACAGTATGACAAAATGAGCATAAGGACAAAGTGAGTTCCTATAACAGACTGACAGGTGCTTATGCCTTTGTGTGTATGTGTGTGTGTGTATAAGTGGGAATATTGTTTTCTGTGAATTCTGGAATGACACTTAATTGTTGAATCAGATGATTGCTAAGCATCCAGTCCCAACACAGAAGCACATTTTTATGTGTTCCACAATCGGTGATGAACATACATTATAAACCAAGGATTTTGATTAATTCCAACTATGCACCTGATGTTAAAAAAAAGAAAAGGCTCTCAGAAAGGAACTAACCTGATTTCCTCATTTACTTGTGTGAATCATTTGTAATTAACTAAGCACCATATGCCAGGAACTCAGTACCAAACAGTCATTTTCTCATTTAACCTCTTATCATGAGGGAGGTACTGTGATTACTGCCACTAAATAGGGCTTACTGAGTGGTTAAAGTGATTTGCCCAGCAACACACAGCTAGCCCAATACAGAATCAGGAGTATAGATGAAGTTTGCATGGCACCAAAGACACTAGTATTATTATTATGCCCTAATTTCCCATGTTTTAAAAGTTTTTTTTCCTCCATACTTGTTGTATGCATACAAAATATGATATGTATGCCTACCTTGGTCTGTTTTTGGCCCTAGCAATGACCTGAAGCCCCAGCATAGCCCCAGAGCATGGGACACCACATTGTGGTATGACTGCCACAAGGTGGCAGCAGAATCTGAAAGTTTTTCATTGACTGTCCCCAGCCTTTCTTGACTTTCATGTGTCTACACAGGCAGGGGAGGTCTCCTGTTCTCAAAGTCCTTTGGTCTCTGGTCTGCTTTCCATCATTCTGCTCCACTGCCTCTCACAAAATGAGCAACACAATGCTTGCTTGTATTAAAACACTGCTGCTGCTAATCCACAGTGAATCTTCTGTGGTTGAGTCCGGGTCAAGATATAATAAAGCAACTACTGTGGATAATGAATGCTTAGAAATTTAGTTATTTTGTTTCTTAATATGTTTATTTTGATTTATAAATAATATAAAGCCTTCCTGAGTTGTCACCTTATCACTTTCTGCCAAATTTTAGCATCTAGTTTTAAGCAAAATCTGTGGACTTCCTAGAACTAGCAAAATCTGAGGCCTGGGAAGCCATCCCCAAAGTGAGAAACCTAAAATTCATAAAAACTTCCCAACATTGCTTAGTAGATCTGTCTCTATCTGTCTATAATTGTTATCAATTCCTCTGAGATTTGGCATGAATTTGCCATGGTTTGTGCCTTTTATTTTTATGTTTTTGTGGTACCGTATAAGGAAGTTAAGAGAGGCTGCATTGAGGACTAGAGCCAGAACACCCTTTCAAACACAGCTGGGCTGAATGTTTGGTAGTCCTGTGGAACAGCCCAATATTGAATTCAAAGGTTTCTGAAGTTGTACCAGGGAAGTGGCATCTTCCTCTCTCCTTCCCTCTCATCCCCACTTTACACTTAGTGCTCACTTCACGCTATCTTCAGGAAGGCAAGGGGGTCTGCCTAGATAGAACAGTCTGTGGTGCTGGGAAAGACTCTCAGGCCTATAGCCCCAGCAGGAATAAAGAAGGATTATATAGACCTCGTTAAAAAAAATTCTGCCACGTGCCTATAATTGCAGCTCACTTGAGCCCAGGAGTTCAAGTCTACAGTGGGCTCTGATAGTACCACTGTATTCCAGCCTGGGTAAATGGAGTAAGACTCTGTTTTTAAAAAGA
Organism: Otolemur garnettii; assembly: GCF_000181295.1. NCBI lineage: Eukaryota > Metazoa > Chordata > Mammalia > Primates > Galagidae > Otolemur > Otolemur garnettii. The sequence goes on from NW_003852463.1 coordinate 3,196,244, forward strand.
GAGAGAAAATTCTACTCTCTTTCTGCATATTTGGTTGCAGCAGAGGGTAACCCCCACTGCATGATTCTCCTTGCGGCCCGCTCTCTTCCATGAGGCTCTTACTGACCAAAGAAGCCCTTTCAGGTAAAGGTTCCTGACCACAACACTCTCCTGCAGTGGATGAAGCCCCCACCCTGAAAAGTCCCAATTGTCACTGCAGCCTCCCTCTTATAAATTTCAAACATCTGGGAATTTCTGCTCTTGCAGTGTGGGCTGGGCAGAGAAGAAGTAGCCTGCCTTAGCACCTGGAGACCCAGCTCTGAAGGTTGTTCTACTCCTGACAGGCCTGTAGGGGTTTACCTCCTCCTCTGTACTTGACAGTTGAGAGAAATCACTGTCATTTATTTAACAGCCCACAGGAGCTCAGGGTGTCTCAGCCCACTCAGGATCCCTTGCAGGAGGAGCCAAGCTCAGTTATACCACCCCTCAGGGATAACAGTCACTGCCTTGAACAAGAAATTCAGCCAGAAGCATGCAGAAATTTGAGCAAAGTCAGGAGTGAGGAGAAAGCCATAGGAAGGAGAGGAGAAAAATCTAGCTATTGCTATTGAATATTTGGTAGTTCAAAACATTTTAAATTTGGATTATCAAGGGTGAATTAATAAGGGAAGAGGAGAAAAGTACAACTGGGCAGGTGAAACCCCTACTAGGGGTGGGCCCAGCAATCCCTATCTTAACTAGTCCTCTTGGTGTTTTTTTCTTTTCTTTATTTTTTTTGAGACAAAGTCTCACTACATTGCCTTTGGTAGAGTGCAGTGACATCACAGCTCACAGCAACTTCAAACTCTTGGGCTTAAGCAATTCTTTTGCCTCAGCTTCCCGAGTAGCTGGGACTGTAGGCATCTGCCACAACACCCGGCTATTTTTTGGTTGCAGTTGTCATTGTTGTTTAGCAGGCTCAGGCTGGGCTCGAACCCACCAGCCTCGGTGTATGTGGTTGACATCCTACCCACTGAGCTATGGGTGCTGCCCTCCTGGTGTTTCTGATGCAGGTGCAAGCTTGAGAACCACTGGTTAGGGCACACCTCTCACCCAAGTTTGGCCACTTCATGTGTCTCTTCTGGGATGTCTTGTCTCCTATGGAGAAAAATGGAAATAGCTTGGGAAAACCCTTTTTTTTTTATTCTTGTTGTTGCTGTTATTATTTTTTACAGATGGGGTCCTTCTGTGTTTCCCAGGCTGGTCTTGAGCTCCTAGTCTCAAGTGACCCTCCCACCTCAGCCTCCTGAGTAGCTGGGGTTATGGACATGTGTCACGGTTCCCAGCTTCTTTCTGTTTTGATGGAACATGGTCTTAGTAGATTCCTGAAAAAATATGCATGGGAAGTAAATTTATGAGATCTGAATAGTTTTATTTTGTATTTATCCTTTTGTCTTTCTTTCTTTCTTTCTTTCTTTCTCTTTCTTTCTTTTTTTTTTTTTGAGACAGAGTCTCACTCTGTCACCCTGGGTAGAGTTTAACCTCCTGAGTAGCTAGGACTATAGGTAACTGTCACCATACCTGGCTAGTTTTTCTATTTTTCAGTAGAGATGAGGTCTCTTGCTCAGCCTAGTCTCAAACTCCTGAGCTCAAGCAATCCACCAGCCTCAGCCTCCCAGAGTGGTAGGATTATAGGCATGAGCCACCATACCCAGCCTCTATATTAATACTTGGTGAAAACAATAACCTATAATTCTAAGTTGAAAATAATATTTCTTTAGGGTTTTAAAGGAAAGCATTCCTTTCTTGCCTTATAACTTGCAACTAAGAAATCCCATGCTATTCTAATTCCTAGACTTTTATAGGTGACTTGTTTGTTCTTCTTTGGAACTTATAGAATCTTTTCTTTATCTCTGTTATCTTGAAATTTTAGTAGAGTGGTTTCCATTAATTTTTCTGGCCATTTGATGAGCTCCTTAAAGCAAGGGATACATATGTGATGGCTACTTTTAGGTGTCAACTTCACTGGATTAAGGGATACCTAGATAACTGATAAAGAATTATTTCTGGGTATGTGTGTGACAGTGTTTCTGGAAGAGCTTGGCACATGAGTCAGAAAACTGAATAAGGAAGATCCCACCTCACATAATGTGGGTGGGCACCATTCACTCAGCTAAGGTCCTAGACAGAACAAAAAGGCAGAAGAAAAGCAACTTTGCTCTTTCTTCTTCTACCTTCTTCTACACCTCTCTTCTAGCTTTGAACATAAGAACTCCAGGTTTTTTTGCTTTTAGATTCTAGGACTTGCACCAGTGGTTCTTCCTAAGTTCTCAGGCCTTTGACTTCAAAAATGAGAGTTATCCTGTGTCTGAGGCCTTCAGACTTGGGCTGAGCCATGATACCAGTTTTCCTGGTTCTCCAGCTTGCAGATGGACTATCATGTGACTTCTCAGGTTCTAAAACTGTGAGACTCAATTCACCAATAGACCTCTCATCTACAAGGTTAGACAATTAAGTTCATGAACTTATCCTAGTAAAAGCACTACATATCCCATTGCTGAATATCACTATGGTCACCTTTGAAATGCTGCACTTGGGAAGAAGCTATGCACTGATGCCAGCACCTAGCCCACCCTTCAAAGCAATTTTAGAACTCTTTCTGGAATGGCCATCAGAGCTATCTGAATACCAAGTTAGAAATTAAGTTTGTGAGCTCATTCTAGTTCTTTGAAGGGCAGACTAGGCATTGGCAATGGTGCACAACTTCTCAATGGTCATATGCAGCAATGAACTCAAAGGCGACCATGCTGAGAGTCAGCAATGAGGTCTGTAGCACTTTTTCTAGGATGAGTTCACAAACTTAATTGTCTAACATCCTAATTGTCTAACTTTGTAGATCAATGGAATATAATTGAGAGTCCAGAAAAAAAAGAAAAACCTATGCATTAATGGTTATTTGATTTCAATGAGAATAATAAGACCATGCAATGAGGAAAGAATAGTCTTTTCAACAAATGGGGCCAGGAAAACTGGATAGTCATCTGCAACTGCCCCCCAACCCCCCCCAAAATCCAAATTTGGACCTTTCACATGATATACACAAAATGAATCAAATACCTATATATAATGTCCAAACTATAAAACTCTTTTTTTTTTTTTGAAACTTCAAAAAAGCTGAGAGCCTCAAGCTATCACCCTGGGTTAAGTGCTATGGCATTACAACTCACAGCAACCTCCAGCTCCTGGGCTCAAGTGATTCTCCTGCCTCTGCCTCCCAAGTAGCTGGGACTACAGGTGCCTGCCACAACACCCAGCTATGTTTTTTTTTTGTTTGTTTGTTTTTGTTTTTGGCCAGGGCTGGGTTTGAACCCGCCACCTCCAGCACATGGGGCCCAGTGCCCTACTCCTTTGAACCACAGGAGCTGCCTCCCAGCTATTTTTTGGTTGCAGCTGTCATTGTTCTTTGGTGGGCCAGGCTGGATTTGAACCCACCAGCTCAGATGTATGTGGCTGGTGCCTTAGCCACTTGAGCCACAGGAGCCGAGCCTATAAAACTCTTAAAGAAAATATAGTGGTAAATTTTTGTGGCCTTGGATTTATCAATGGACTCTTAGATATGACACCAAAAGCACAAACAACAAAAGAAAAAAGTAGATAAATTGGACTTTATAAAATTAAAAAAAAAACTTATGCTCGGAAAGACACTATAAAGAAAGTGAAAAGATCCCCCACAGAAGGGAAGAAAATACACTAGCATCTTTGTAAGTTGACCACCCAAGGGACTGTAACAAACTGGTCAACATATGGAGGAGGTCAACACAAAGAACTTCCACTGAGTACATGTGGTGCATGTCCAGTCTGTGCAAGTTAGGTCAACTTAAGGAGGTGGTCAATGTAAGGAGGTAGTCAACTGTGGAGGTTCTACAAATTATGTATCTGATAAAGAACTTGTATCTAGAATATATCATGAATTCCTACAGCTTAATAATAAAAGACAACCAAGTTTAAAAATTGGCAAAAGATCTGAATGGACATTTCTCCAAAGAAAACTTAAAATGGCCAATAAATGCATGAAAATATGTTCAGCATCATTGGTAATCAGGGGAATGCAAATCAAAACCATAATGAGATACCACTTCACCCCACTAGAGTGAAATGAAAGGCAGATAATAACAAGAATTGATGACAATGTGAAAAAATTGGAATCCTCATACAGTGCCGGTTGAAATGTAAATGATACTACTTCTTTGGAAAAGAGTCTGACGGTACTTCAAAATGTTAAATGTAAATTTACCTGACAATTCTCCTCCTAAGTATATATCCAAAAGAAATGAAAACATATGTTAATACAAAAACTTACACATAAATGTTCATAACAACTTTGGTATTCAGAATACCAAAAGGTAGAAACAACCCAAATGCCTATCAATGAATGCATGGATGTGGTATGTCCATTCATACAATGGAATATTATTCAGCCATAAAAAGGAATGAAGTACTGATACACTTTACAACATGATGAAGCTTGCAAACATTGTTATATGGCAAAACCAGATACATAATGTCACTTATTATATGATCCTGTTTATTTGAAGTGTCCAGAATAGGGAAATCTATAGAGATAGAAAGTAGATTAGTAGTTGCTTAGGGCTGGAGAGGGGATGGGGAGATTGAAGAGTGATAGCTAAAGGGTACAAGTTTCTTTTTGAGGTGATGAAAATATTTACAAATTAATTGTGGTGATGATTGCACAACTTTGTGAATATACTAAAAACTATTGAATTATAGTACACTTTAATTGTGTGAATTGTATGGCATATGAATTTTATCTCAATAAAGCTGTTATAGAAATAAAAACAAATTCTCATCCAGTATCATGACTATGTTCTCCTTTACCTAACTTCCTGAGTATATAATTATTAGTGGTGCTTTTTTTGGTTTTGGTGTTTTTTTGTTTAATTGTTTTAGTTTTCTTCTACTCCTTGCATCTGTTTCCATCAAGTTGCCTTTTTTCCTATTTATTTTTGTCTTTGTTTTTGATGTTGGAGGCTTTCCTCAAATGTCTGGTGGTGTTTGTTCACATTAAAGAAGGAGCATTAGAGAGCTGATTAGAAGTCTCATGAGTGTGTGCGTGTGTGGGTATGTGCATGAGTGTGTATATGGTGTGCACATACTGACCAGCAGGCCAGTAAGAGTGAGAGTACCCTACAGCCTCTCATGGTAGAGTGAATGGCGGGGGTATTTAGGGGAGGAACACAGCTGCTGCCTTACGGAACTGAGATGTCAGCACCTGAGTCCTCTTAGGCTGGCCAGATTCTCCTGAGAAGATTCCCTAATCTGGAGCATAAATTCATGAGCCTGGCCCCGCACTCCAGGAACTGAGCAGAAGACCACATAATAAGTCCTTATCCAGAGGTATGAATGTCAGGATTGGGAGGACTGGGAAGGAGGGCTTATCTTGCCATGGGCTCAGAGTGGAATCAATCCCTCCTTTCTGTAATTTGGTATAAAAATCTCTGTCCTATCTAACTCATAGAGTTGTTGAGAAGGTAGAAGCAGATAAAGTATGTGAATCTGTTCCAAAAATGGTAAAACACTATTTGGGCACATTACTGAACACTGGGAAAATATCCCAGTATATGAATAAGACTGGACTCTTGTTCTCAAGGTTTCAAAATAGAGGAGACAGACAAGTAGACAGATCGTTACAACTCAGTGTGTTTCATGCTGTGATAAGAGTTGGCACAGAGTCTAGGGAGAACATGTGAGGATCTTATTCCATGTTGCTGTGGGGAGAGATCAGGGAAGTCTTCCCAGAAGTTATCTTTAAAGATGAAAAGTGGCTAATTAAGTGTAGAAGGGAGAATGATCTATAAAGCATAGGAGTATGAAAGAGAATAATGTGTTAGAGAAACTACACGTGTTTTCCTATGCCAGGTATAGGTTAGGTTCTACACCTGTGAGGTTGGGTGCTGTGGTTTGCATGTGTTAAAACTCATGTTGAAATTTAGTCCCCAGTGTGGCAATTTTGGGAGGCCGGGGGTAGTGGGAGGTGCGTGGATCTTTAGGACAGATACCCCTGAACAGATTAATGCCCTCTCTCAGAAAGAGCAAGTTTCTTGCTCTCTTGGGAATGGTTTAGTTCCATCTTCAGCCTTCCAGGAGCAGAATTATGAGTCAAATAAACCCCTTTTCTTAGAAATTACCCAGTCTCAGGTATTCTGTTTTAGCAACGCTAAATAGACTAAGATACTGAGGGTGCAGGCAGAGTCAGTAACAGTTCAGGTACATTCTCCTAAGGGTCTGCGTTTGAATTTTATCATGAAAGTGGCTTTAGACTTGATCAGGTTTGCATTTAAGATATCCCTTCCTTCCTCAGTCAGTGTGGAAAGTGACATGGAGAGGATGATGTTAGAGGCAAGGAGGCCAGTTACAGGATTGTTGCAATAAGTCAGAAAGTAGAATGATCACTAGAGAGGAAGGACGGATTTGAGGGATATTTAGGAGATTAAACCCATTGTTCTTGGCGAATAACCAAGTAAAAGGCATCTGAGCTTGCTCCCTGGTTTCTGGTCGGAGCAAAGGATGGGTGGTGATATCATTCTCTGAGAATGGAACACAGGAGAAGTAGATGTCATTCATTTGTTCTATAAATATGTACTGAGCACCTACTTACTATATGCTGTCCAGAACACCGAAGTCAGTAAAATAAATACTACCTTTACCGCTGGTGAGCTTATAATTTAATGAGGTAAACAGGTATTATAAAATGATCAGGAAATTATGATTATGAATTGTGGAGAGAAAATATACCTCATGATCTAATTTGGATTTGCTGACAAAGGCAGGCTTCCCTGAAGAAGTGAGGTTTGCAATAAGGTCTGAAGGAGGAAAGGGAATAGAAGTGAAGGGTAGGGGGACAGTGGAGGGAGGTGTACCCCAGGCTATAGGGCCAGTGTGATGGACAGCCACGGTGGCTTTGCACTGGCTAGTGAGGAGGGAGTGGTGCAAAATAAATTACAGGATGGGGGAAGGGAAAGTTGGGTTTTTATTAATATCATGATAGCCACGGATGGCCATTTAAGAGTTTGAAGCAGATTAATGACATAATCAGATTTGTGTGTTTAAAAGTATCCATAAAATGAGTTTGAATGGGATAAGCATGTTAGGAGGATAAAGCTATGGTCTAAATGTGAGATGATGGTGGTATGAGAGGGAGAGAAGGCCTTAAAATCTGGGGGTGAGGGATGAAAGATGTGTTTACAACACAGGCTGAGGCAATTTTCCTGTGACCATGAGCAGCTTTCCACACACACCAACACTACGTTTACACTTTTGCTCCTCATTCCCAGTGGACTTGGTACTTCGCTACTTGCACAAACACATGCATGCCCATATCTCTGCTCTTCTGCCTCTGTCAATCCTTGGAGGGAAAGTGTTCTCTGTCTATCATCTCAGAGGGAGAATTTGGAGTAGATTTGGGCAAGGAGATAAACATACATGGGTGAGATGAGAAAAGTGAGGTCCCAAGGTGTGGGTCACTCTAGCTCAACAAATCTGTGACTTTGGCTGGCCAGGCTCTCCCCCAGAGCCCTGGAGAAAAGATAGCCAGCTGCTCCTCTTCAGACCCGGTTCCCTGGGCCCTGGGCCCTGGAGAAGCTGCACCAGAGTGCCATGGCAACGGAGGTCAGGTGACAGATGGAAGTCCCCCACCTCCATGCCCTGAGGACCTGGTGCACCCCAGGTGGAAGGAGGTTAGGGAGTTGGACCCATGAGCTTTTTTGCAGGGCCACTAAGTTGTCTTGGTGACAGACACAGCTGAGCTGTGGTGTTTTTTGACTCAGCATTCACAAACTCAGCTTGAGAGGAGGGGTGGTGGGGTTAAGGGGAAAAATGCCAGAGTCCACCAAGGAAGGAGCCAGGTATAGAGAGATAGAGAGAGAGAAACAGAGAGACAGAAAGAGAGAGAGAGAAGAGAGAGCAGCTAGTTGCTGGCTTCCAAGTGACAGTCAAAAGCAAGAAAGTGCTCAAAAAATAAGACGGGCGCATGTCAAAAGAACACAGGAACTGACATAACGGAGCTCCCAATGACCAAAGCTGAAATAATTTGAGCGATAAGATGAATAACACAGTATTGGATTATTACCCAAAATATAAATGTACATATATCTGCTGTTACAAAAATGCATGTTTGAAAAATAATTAAATAAAGAAGGGTGAAGAAGAAGAAATCCTTTCTCAAGAATTTCATTTAACATAACATTATATATATATATGTCCTCTTCTAGGACATGGAGCTGAGTTCCTCTTTAACCCATGAAGATGGACTTGACTTAATGACTGGATTCCAAAGTAGAGTTTGGAAAGAAAAAATAGCAACATTATGGTGGAGAAACCTGACATTGTCTTAACCACATGATGTCATATGAACATTGTGTGCATTTATGTACCCACTTCTATGATGCAGTAAGAAAGCACTTCACCTCTGTGACATTCTTTCTAAAAATTCATAACCCCAGTCTGGTCATGGAAAAAACATCAGCTGAACCTGAACAGTACTGCCTCAAACCATCAAGGTCATGAAAAGCAAGGAAAATATGAAAAACTGTCATAGATTGAGAAGACTAGGAGAATGATGACTAAATACAATATGGGATCCTGGATTGAATCCTAAAGCAGAACAGGATAATCATGGAAAAGTCCAGGGAAATCTGAATGAAATCTGGAGTTCAGGTAACAGAAATGTCCCAGTATTGGTTTCTCAGTTTTTTCAATGTACCATGTAATATAAGATGATAATAGTAGGGGAAACTGAAACTGGGCAAGAGGTATAAGGAACTCTGTACTATTTTCACAAACTTTCTCCAAATCTAAAACTATTCCAAAATAAAAATTTTTATTAGACCAGATGTAGTGGCTCTGCCTGTAATCCTGGCACTCTGGGAGGCCAAAGTAGGTGGATTGGCTGAGTGCACAGGTTCAAGACCAGCCTGAGCCAGAGTGAGACCCCCGTCTTTAAAAATAGCTGGGCATTGAGGCAGGCCTCTGTAGTCCCAGGTATCGGGGAGGCTGAGGCATACAATGATACTTGAATGATATGTCAAACTTGTGCCCAGGAGTTTGAGGTTGCTGTGAGCTATGATCCCACAGCTCTCAACCAAGAGCAACAAAGTGAGACCCTGTCTCAAAAAAAAATTATTAAAAATATGTATCTAAGGCTCGGTGCCTGTAGCACAGTGGTTACAGCACCAGCCACATGCACCAAGGCTGACAGGTTCAAACCTGGCCTGGGCCAGCTAAACAACAATGACAACTTCAACAAAAAAACAGCCAGGTGTTGTGGTGGGCACCTGTAGTCCCAGCTACTTGGGAGGCTGAGGCAAGAGAATTGCTTAAGCCCAAGAGTTTGAGGTTGCTGTGAGCTATAATGCCATAGCACTCTACTGAAGGTGATATTGTGAGACTGTGTCTCAAAAAAAGGAAAAAAAATGTATATATATAATCTAGGAGCTTATTGAGTCAGTACATAGAGAGTTTTCTCATTTTTTTTATGGCTGCATGGTACTCCATTGTGTAGATTTACTATAATTTATTTAAGTCTTCTACTAGTGGGTATTTTGATTGTTTCTTTTTGCTATTACAAACAATGGTACTTGAATGATATGTCGTTTACACATGTGTGAGGATATCTGGAGAATAAATTCCTAGAAGTGTCATTGTTGAATTTAGAAAATATTGGCACTTGTCATTTTGATCAATACTGCCAAATTACCTTCCCTAGATGTTGAAACAATTTATACTTCCATCAGCAATGCAGGAAACACCTCTTTTCCTCACACTCTCCCAAAATAGATTAAGACCAAACTTTAAAAAAAAATCATTATTTTTGCCAACATGATGGGTAAAAATTGATCTTTTGGTATGAAATTTGAGTCTTCTTATATTTAGGGCTAAGCATCTTTTCATTTGCTTCTAAGGCTTTTTTTCTCCTTCTCTGTGAACTGTCTGAAGTGGATATTTTTGTAAAAAATATATAAATACTCCCAAATCTTCTACACATTAGAAGTTCCCAGTACTTCAATAAATTAGAAAATGCAGAATGGTGATGAACTTAGCAGTTTCCAGGGTTTAGGAAGTGGTGATTCTCAACCTCTGTGGCAGGGGGCACTTACTTCTGGCTCTCTCAGCCTCCTTCGGGGCTGTCATCATTCTTCTGGCCAAGGTTCTCTCTCTTGCTTTCCCCATGGTAGTCTGCTCCCTGGGCCGTAAAACTGCAATAGGATGCTGAATGGGGTTCTTCATGCCACCTGCATATGGCAGCTAAGGCTCAAAGCTGGCCACAAAACACTCCCTACAACAAACAGAAATGCTGAGTACTTCATATCCACAAAGAAAGTTGTCTATAATTTAAACCAGATCTCTCTTCTAGGGATTATGAAGAAATAGATAAAATGGCCCTACCACTCACAACAATTAATACCCCCATATGAGGAGGGGGGCAGGTAGGAGGAGAGGTCAGTTTTGTGGGACAACATATTCATTATAAGGGATGATTCTCCTGGCTTCTCTTCCCATAAGCAAAGAAAAGGGGAAACTCCAAGAGGACAAGTCACAGAGCATGGGGAGAGAATAGCATTCCATTTCTGAGGGTGGTCAGCTAGACAGTGGAGTCCCCAATCTTGCTTCAGCTTATCTATGCAGCAAAGAAGAGCTAGCAGAGGGGAAGAAGGGGGAAACAGTGAAGCTACCCACTTTGGTATTGAGCTGCCTGAGTGTCCTGACAGGCAGCACCTCCCACCCCCACCCCACGCCTCCATGGAAGGGGCCCTGGGGCCCTGTGTATCAGGGGATCAGGTGCTGATTCTCTGTCAGCCTGGTCCTCCCCAGTGTCTAAGATGCCCAGGGGCTTGTCCATGTAAAACCTGTGCCTCATCTTCTAAAATGTGGTCCAGGCAGCCAGGACTCCAGAATTTCCTGCCCAATTGTGTCTGAGCTCATTTCTGGCATCCAAGTGGGTCTCTTCCTTCCCATCCTGAGGACATGCTGCCACCAATACATTCACCTCCTACGCCTATGGAATAGCCAAGGAGCTGCCGTTTGTACAGTGTGGATGGAGCATGGACCTTCAAAGCGTCCACAAACATACGAGTCCTAATGGTCAGAGTCCAGGTTATGGTTTTCCCTCCATCTCTACGTTTTGACACAGAAATCTGGGAGTTTAACCGTCTAAATTCAAATGTAGGCTTCTAGGCCATCATAAATGAAAATCTGTCAAGGTATGAGGATAGAAGATGTCTTATTTAGACTGGCTCACAACTTAAAATCATTAGACATTTGGTATGTGGGGCTCCATGTCTGCCCTCTCTCCAGACCTGGCAATGTCAGGTGTAGGCTGCAGGCAGGACCCCGTGTAGGAGGACTGTCCACTGGCAAGTGACCCTTGCATTTGGGATGATGTGACCTGTCCCCCTGAGGTGGGAAATGTTGACCTACATCTTCCATGTGAGTGGAAGTAAAGTGGGAAAGGCCCCGGGAGTCCTGAAAAGAATTCTGGGTATTGCAACTCTATTAAAGATGGGGTGAGGGGCTTCCCAGAAGCACCCAGAAGACATTCCTTTTGCCTTTTGGTTTACTGTAAGAACTGGGTTACACAATTGCTCTAGGGAAGCTGGAGCAGTCACATATCTCGCACTGTATCTCACAAAAAGGAGCAAAATTGTCACTATTATCTCATGATCTCAAATCAAGCTGCATATTATCATCACCTGGGCAGCTCTTAAAAAATACCAATGACCAGGCCAAAAAACACAAGTTATTTTTCCTCTTCTTCTTTTTTGTGGTTGTTTTTTTCTTCCAGCTTTTGGCTGGGGCTGGGTTTGAACCCACCACCTCTGGCATATGGGGCTGGCACCTTACTCCTTTGAGCCACAGGTGCCACCTTCTTTTTTGTGTTTTAAACAAATAGGTTCTTGCTTTGTCAGCTATGCTAGAGTCTAGTGGCTAAATCCCAGTTCACTGTAACCTTCAACTCCTGGATTCAAGCAATCCTCCAACCTTGGCCTCCCGAGGATTATAGGTGTGAGCCACTATACCCAGCCCATGGGTGATTTTTAAAAGAAATTATTGTGGTAAAATATATGATGAAATTTGCCATTTTAATCTCTGCAGGTGATTCTAATACACTTGAGGACTGAGAATTATTAGACTACCAGGACTAATTGCTTAGGGCGCAACACTCTGCCTTTAACTACATCCAAGTACTTTTAGCAAGGAAGAAGAGAAGAGGCTAAGAATGTCTGTGTTACCTGTCACAGTGTGTGAAGCCCAGTCAGTTCTACGGCCTCTGTCCCCAGAACTGGGCTGCATATAATTTTGAAAGATAGTGTTGGAGTTGAAGAGAAATATTCCTGCTAAAAGAATAGTAAAGAGCAGCAGAGACATTTTGGGTTTGAAAATGCTCTCTACATATTGGGGTACCTGAGATGTAGCCCTTGAATTTCTTTTTGTGTGTGTGTTTTCTTGAGACAGAGTCTCACTGTGTCCCCCTCAGTAGAGTGCTGTGGCATCACAGCTCACAGCAACCTTAAACTCTTGGGAGTAAGCAATTCTCTTGCCTCAGCCTCCTAAGTAGCAGGGACTACAGGAGCCCACCACAACACCCAGCTATTTTTTTTTTTTTTATTGCAGTTGTCATTGTTGTTTAGCTGGGCGGGGCAGGTTCAAACCTTCCAGCCCTGGTATATGTGGCTGGCGCTGTAACCACTGTACTACGGGCACTGAGCCAGTTCTTAGATTTCTTTTATCTGTGCACACTCCCTCAGGAATCCCATCCGGTTTTGTGGATTTAATATCACTTACATTTTTATGACTCCCTAAATTACATCCCCAACCCTAATCTCACATGAACTCTAGACTCATGTATTTAACAGCCTATTTGACACTGTAACTAGAATATAAAATAGACGTGTCAAAATTAACATGTTCAAAATTGATTCCCAATTTCACTGCCCTCCTCCCCAACTTGATCTTTCCCAAGTCTTCTGTATCTTAGAAAACAGAAACTCCATTCCTCCAGTTGCTCAGGCTAAAAACCATAGAATTATCCTTGACTCTACTCTTCCTCTCACACCATATGTCTATTCCATCAGCAAAATTTGCCAGCTCTACTTTCCAAATACATCCCAAATCCAAATGCTTCTCACCACCTCTGTGGTGAGACTGCCACTGTGGTCCAAGCCCTCATCATCTCTCGCCGAAACAGTCACGATGGCCTCCTTCTAATTTATGTGCCCGCTTCCTTCCTTCTGGTCTTACAATCTGTTCTCTACATTAGGCCAGAGTAACCTTCTAACATTTAAGTCAGATCATACCATTCCTCTGCTTAAAACCTTCAAAACTCCCACTAGGCCCCTGGTTACTTCTCTGTCCACGGCTTTTGCTTCTCTCCACCTCACTCATCTTGCATTGATGTTCCTTGACCTGCTAGTGTGCATTTGGTTTAAGGTCTTCGCAATTGTTGGCCCTTCAGTTTCTCATCTGTTTCCCCCAGAAATCCACATGGTTCTCTGCCTCACTTCCCCTTTCATAAATATCTCCCAAGATCACCTACATAAACCAGCACTGCCTTCTGAGTTAGTTCTCTCCATCCTTCTTACCCAGCTTCATTTTCTTTATAACACTTAGCACAACCTGACAGCTTCTATAATCTTTTATTTATTATCATCTCCTAATACCTAATAGAGTGCCTGGCACATAGATAGTGTTCAGTACATTTTTTTATGAAGTGAGTGAGTAGAGCTGGAGGAGAAATGTAATGCTAGAAATTAGAAAGGTTAGAATGGGGCTAGAGTTTAGGGCCATGCTAAAGATCTGAGTTCAATTTTGATGGCAATAATCATTAAGGATTTATAGGAGTGTGCATAGGCAGAATAGTGAGCCCAAGTGATGCCCACATCCTCATCCCTAGAATCTGGGCATATGTTACCTTGTGTGGCAAAAGGAATTTTGCAGATGTGATTAAGGATTTTGAGATGGGAGATTACCCAGGGTGATCTGGTGAGCCCAATGTAGTGACAGAAGTCCTTATAAGTGAGGTGGATGTGGGAAAATTAGAGTCACAGAAGGAGATGTAATGAGAAAGCAGAGCTCAGAGCAACAGGACTCCTGGCTTTGAGGATTAGAGGAGACGACAAGCTGAGGAGCACAGTTAGTTTATGTAAGCTGCAAAGATCAAGGAAGTGGATTCTCCCCCAGAAAGATTCTCCCTTGCTGAGATCTTGATTTTAGTCCAGTGAAATCATTTCAGATTTCTGACCTACAGAATGGTAAGATAATACATTTGTGTTGTTTTAAGCCATTAAGTTTGTGGTGATTTGTTACTGCAGCAACAGGTAACTGATACATAATAATAGTAGTATAATATTTATATTTTAGGAAGGTAACTCCATCATATCTTCACAACCTAAACCTCAAAACGCTTATACCTGTACTCTCCTCCCCAATAAAATGGATGAATATTGATGCTCCCATCAAAGCAAATGTTAACTGTCAACTCCCCAAAATACCGTCATAAAAATCTGTCAGATTGAACTTCTATTTCTTTTTTTGTTTGTTTGTTTGTTTGTTTTGTTTTGTTTTTTTGGCCAGGGCTGGGTTTGAACCCGCCACCTCTGGCATATGAGGCTGGCGCCCTACCCTTTTGAGCCACAGGTGCCACCCAAGTTGAACTTCACTTGTTTGACTCACTGCAACAGGGAGAGGTTGCTAGAACCTTAGTACTGTCTCAAAATGGGGAAATTAGGACAGGATATTTACAGGGTTTTAGGGCTTGGTCTGTATTTTGCAAGGTGCAGAACTGGTTAGGATTGGACAGAGTTTAAAACAACTTTGGATTGG
>NW_003852463.1:3211454-3214960 GCF_000181295.1 Otolemur garnettii
CCACCTTAGGTGTATGTGGCTGGCGCCTTAGCCGCTTGAGCCACAGGCGCCGAGCCAGATTTTCTATTTTTAGTAGAGATGAGGGTTGCATTCTTTTGCTCTTGCTCAAGCTGGTCTTGAACCTGTGAGCTCAAGCAATCCACCCACCTCAGCCTCCCAGAGTGCTAGGATTATAGACATGAGCCACTACGCCCAGCCTTATCAAATCTTGGTAAACATTTTAGCTAGTTCACCATCTTATCTTCCAGGAACAGGTATTTTCTGGAGCAATTGGTTATTTTCACATAATCTCAGTGTTGTTTAATACAAGGACAGCAAAGTATGCCCTGTCACAGTATTGTTAAATATAGGATCAGGGAATTATTTTGGGATCAATTCACCAAAAACTCTATACTAGTGGTCTAAGTTCCATTCCTTCTCTTTACTTGAAGACTTTCATCCTCCACCTTGCCTCTTTCTTGAGCACTGTCATTTATCTTACTTTACTAGATCATTCTCATCTCTTATAAAATAAAATAAAATAAAATAAAATTCCCCCACTGGCCTCTTTTACATCTGCCCTATCCTTGAAAGAGCTGTCCATGGTGATTGCATTTGCCTTGTCATCTTCCCTTCCAGTTGGCTCTCTCTCATTTGCCCTTGATTCTCATGCCACATCAGCCTTCTTTAGGTCCCTGGAACACTCCCAACATGTTTCTGCCTTAGGGCTTTGTACTCTCTGTACCCTTTCCCTATGCCCATCCCTCTCTCCCACTGTCTTCACATGGCTGCTTCTTGTCATTTAGAGATCAGCTTAAATTTCCCTTCTCAGAGACACCTTCTGTAACTATCAATCCTGAAACCACTTACGTAGGCACTATTATGTCACTTCATTAAAAAATATTTACTTGTTTTTATTGTGGCAAAATACATGAGACATTTATCACTTAAACCATTTTTACATGTAAAATTTAGCAACATTTTAGTGGACACACATTGCTGTGCAACCATTGCCATCATTCATCTCCAGAACTTTTTCATCTTCCCAGATTGAACTCACGTACCTGTTAAAAAACAATGTCCCTGGGCGGCACCTGTGGCTCAAAAGGGTAGGGCACTGGCCCCATATGCTGGAGATGGTGGGTTCAAACCCAGCCCTGGCCAAAAAAAAAAAACAAAACAATGTCCCATTCCTCCCTCTACTCAGCCATTGGCAACCACTGTTCTACTTTCTGTCTCTATGAACTTCACTATTCTAGGTACCTTATCATGGTGGAATCAGACAATATTTGTCTTTTGTGTTTGGCTGATTTCACTAAGCATGTCTTTTTCAAGTTTCATCCATATTGCAGCATGTGTCAGAACACATCTCTTTTTAAGAATGAATAATATTCCATTGTACTACTTTTTTTCTGTTTATCTGTCAGTGGAAATTTGGGTGTTTCCATCTTTTGACTATTGTAAATAATGTTGTTATGAACATTAGCGTGCACATATCTGTTCCTGCTTTCAGTTCTCCTTGGGCATAGACCAAGAAGTAAGTGGGATTGCTGGATCATATAGTAGTTCTATGTTTAATTTTTGAAGAACAGCCACAGTGTTTTCCACAGAGGCTGTATAATTTTACATTCCCACCAGCAGTGCGCAAGGGTTCCAATTTCTCTGTATCCACACCAAAATTTGTTGCTTTCTGTTTGTTTATAGTAGCCATCCTGAAGGGTTTGGGTGGCATGTCACTCACTCCATTTTAATTCTTTAAGTAGCCTCTCCCTGCATGTATGTGAATTTTACACACACGCACACACACACACACACACATTTTTCTCCCCCAACTGTATTGTAAGCTCAGTAAGAAGAGGAATCTTATGTCTCTTGGTTATCAGTGTATCTCCAGCATCTAAGAGTTCTTGGAAAATACTATCAACAACAACAATAACAGTTATAGCAAATACAACAGCCAGCACTTATCCAGCACTTACTATGTGCCAGGCACTGTCTTATAACAATATAACAATCCTATAGGAGAGGTAGTATTATTTCGTTTTCAACTAAATGTCTCACATACTTATTACTGAACCAGCTTATTAGTCAGAACATATAAACAAAGAGATAAATCATTTTCCCACTGAAATGTATCTGACTGTCCAGATAGTAGTGACATTTTCTGTTTATCCTATGGTAAGACATAGTGGCCCTGATACAGCATAAATAGGTGTTCCATATCGTGTGCAGTTCCTTATAGACCCAGCTTGGTTTTTCTCTAGTGTCTCCTCTTTGAGTTGTACCTAATTTTATTACTAGTTTTTATTCAAGTCCACTGGGGAATGTGACAATTTTGCTTTTGTTTCTTGGCCAGAAATCACTTGATTCTGAAGGTCTTGTGAGAACACTTGGCAAGAAATGGAGTCAATTGCATATAGCACAGTGGCAGAGAAAGGGAGAGAGAGGAGAAATATTATTATTATTATTCTGATTTTGCAGATAGGAAAATTGAGGTACAGGGAATATAAGCAATTTGCTCAAGGTCACATAGTTAGTGTCACTGTTGTTGCTCAAAAAGTACATTTTGAATAGAAGAGCAAACCAGTGAATGATGGGGAAGGAGGATTTTAGGAAAATGAATTGGTAAACTATTATAAAATCCTGGCACAAGACATTACACTTTGACTTGTGGTAGTAGCAGTGGTGAAGACAAGGAAAGGGGGCTCTAAGCTACTGTGGAAGTAGAATTATTGATAAGATTTCATGATGAAAATGAATATTCAGGAATGTCTTGTTAGTGTTCAGGTTGCCTAGGATGGGCACATGGGTGGTGAGGGGCCTGAGAGGCAGAGTTGAGGAGAGTCTGTACTTGGAAGGTAAGGAAAAAACTAACCCCAAACATGCCCGCTTAGCCCGTACATTTTGGAACTTGGTTATTTTCAACTTAACACATTACTCTATCTGTCTTTGTGAAATTTTCTATTTGGTGCAGAGCAAAATAACATATTGAGTTTCTAATTTGACTTCATTCTCCTGATTTATTCTTCTTTTCCAAGGAGGAAGTTGGGCTTTGGATGCCACTGGCAGACCATTGGCATGGTGAAGCAAGTTGTTGGAAGGAAGTCTAAATTTCTTGGTGATTTGATGGTAGGCTTGGGAAGTGGGAGCATGCTAATATCTGGAGAATTAGGCTGAAGCAGAAAAAGAAGGGAGGGAAGAGCCCTCCAAGATTTGGGAAGTTCTGAACAGGAGAAAACCCTAGCCTGCCCTGATGGGGCACTGTAGAGATGGTGGGACTGTAGAAGGGAATGGCCACCCAGTGCACTCCAGACACCAGAAGACCTAATCCCACAATGCTTCCTAAAGAGAACAGTAGTCTGGGAATTCTTTTTTCTTTTCTTTTCTTTTTCTTTCTTTCTTTCTTTTTTTTTGAGACAGGGCCTCAAGCTATCCCCCTGGGCAGAGGGCCGTGGCATCACAGCTCACAGCAACCTCCAACTCCTGGGCTCAAGCGAGTCTCCTGCCTCAGCCTCCCAAGTAGCTGG
>NW_003852463.1:3215139-3217755 GCF_000181295.1 Otolemur garnettii
CCTGGACCACCAGGACTTAGAAAACAAGCATCTTAGTTGAGGCCCCCTCTGAATGTTCCACTCCAACAAAGCCCCCTGGGTCTTTTCCTAACCCTGGATTAAGACTAAATTTCCCATTAACCCAGCAGAATGGGGTTTGAAGGCAGATTTAATTGATTGAAGGGAACTGAAGTAACGCACTCTTTGTTGCATATCCAATTTGTAAAGTAAAGTTTATACCTGCTTTGTGTGTGCTATGCCTGCTTCCCCAAATAGATGATGAGATGCTTTCTCAATGTAGAGATCATTTTATATCATTCATTTTATCAACAAATATTTATTAAGCACCTACAATGTGTCACGATTTGGGTACCAAGTATACATTAAACAAACAACTCAGATATGGCTTAGCTTTACAGCTTAGTGAGGGAGAAAGAAAACAAACAAATAAATATTATTTAATTAGAAATTGGAATGATTGATACAGAGGAAAATAATAGAGTTTTTAATCTTAACATCAGAGTGTCTAACTCAGAAGGTGGCCCTGAAGCCAGTGCAGTCACAGTGAGAGGAACTAGCTTCACTAAGTGTGCTCATGCCCCTGTACCTCTATTGGAGCAGTATCTTAACCTTGGTCCTGGGCCTAAGGTTGCTTTGTGGATTGCTGAGACCTTTCCCATCTTTTCAATTTTTGCTTTTAATACCTCAACTGCCATGCCCAATTTGTTAGCCATATTCAGTTGGTTACAGTCTCTGAGGAGATACTGAGGAGATAACCAGCTTAAGACTACCAACTCTGACTTGTCCTGCAGGTCTCAACATAAACATAAATTGCAAAAGCCTTATCTTGGTGGTTTTGATGGCCTGAAAAGTGGCTAAAGGGGTGTGGACACAAGAAGAGTGGTACAACATGAAATCAAGGGTATTTGGGGGAAAGTGTCCAGGACCATGGTATAAAGTTTGGATTTTGTTCTAAGTGCAATGGGAGCTGTATGAAAAGGTTAAACAGAGGAGTGTCTGTTTAATTTTTGTTTTGAAATACAGTCTGTTGTGCCAAGTATTAAGGTAAATGACTATTTATTATTGATGACTACTTGCTGAATTGAATTAAACTAGTGGTTGGTGGATGGAAGGAGAGAGTCCTCTAAGAAGATGCCATCCTTACAGCTAAGAGAGACTGGCAAGTTAAAAACCCAAAGGTTCAGTTTGGAATCCCTTTTAAGGGTCTAACTAAAAAAGTGGAGCAGCCCCGTGACAGTCACATGCTGCAATAATTGACAAGTTGCTCTAATTTCCTCCTGCCCAACTTTTTCCCTTTTCCAGTCTGACAAAATCACTGGGGAGTATTTTTTTTGGCAATCCCCTGTGTTTCTCAATTTAGGTTGATGTGTCAGAGATTCTAGGCAGTTAATGAATAGAGCAAAGTCCTGAGTGAAACTCATGATTTCAGAGGACAAAGTTAGGGTGAGGAACAGGGAGGAAAGCTGTCCATACATGGAAAGAGATCTCTGGGCAAAGGAAGGGAACACCAAAACCAGGGTCACAGAAGTTGTCTCAGACAGGGACATGTGGATGAGGTCTGAGCCCTATGGAAACATGAGTGATGTCATTGTGAAGCTGGACCCAGGGTCCCAAAAGAGCAGAAGGCTGGCATCATCACACAAGGGACCCAACGAGCTCAGACTTCAGGGAGGCCTCTTCGTAGCCCCCCAAGGATGTGGGAACAGCAAACATGGCCAATAGGGCCCTCGGGGTTGAGCTGCGTTTATCACTGTTTAGTTTTCACTTTTTTCCTTTAGTCTCCTGCCAGCATAGACTCCTGCCTTGACACTGGAGAGAGAAGAGGAAGGGGTACTGGTGCTCTGCATGCAGGAGACTTTAGGCTTCATAGGGAGAAATATTTCTTCCCCTAAGAGAGCCCCCTACTGGGACAGACCCAATTCCCTGAGGAGCTCATGGTATAGTTGTAGAGACAGACTTGCAAACTAATAGAAGCAATTTTTAAAAGTGTATGAGCTTTGAGGTTAGGCTTGGTTACCTATCTCCATCTTTCACTTCATTTTAATCATCAGAGTTTGGGCAAGTTATTTAACCACATTGGGCCTCAGTTTTGTAATCAATAAAGTAGAGACAACAATTATTTTTTTGGTGTTGTTGGAGACAGAGTCTTGCTCAGTGGCCCTGGGTAGAGAGCCATGGTTTCATAACTCACAGCAACCTCAAACTCTTGGGTTCAAGTGATCCTCTTGGCTCAGCTTCTCGAGTAGCTGGGACTACAGGCAAACCTGGCTAGTTTTTCTATTTTTAGTACAGACATGGTCTCACTGTTGCTCAGGCTGGTCTCAAACTCCTGAGTTCAAGCAATCCACCCACCTCAGCCTCCCAGAGTGCTAGGATTACAGGTGTGAGCCAATGTGCCTGGCCCTGTAATATTAATATTAACACTTATTTTAAGTACTTTTCTTTTTTTTTTACTGTTGCTTTGGCTAGAGTGCAGGGGCATCACTGTAGCTCACTGTAACCTCAAATTTCTGGACTCAAGGGATCCTCTTGCCTTACCCTCCTAAGCAGCAGGGACTATGGACACCTACCATAATGCCTAGCTAATTTTTCTATTTTAGTGGAGACAGGGTCTTA
>NW_003852463.1:3217858-3226423 GCF_000181295.1 Otolemur garnettii
GTCAGGTGTGGTGTCACAGCTTGCAGCAATCTCCAACTCTTGGGCTCAAGTGATTTTCTTGCTTCAGCCTCCCAAGTAGCTGGGACTACAGGTACCCGCCACAATGCCCAGCTATTTTTTTGTTGCAGTTGTTGTTTAGCAGGCCCGGGCCAAGTTCAAACCCATCTGTCTCGGTATATGTGGCTGGTGCCCTAACCACTGAGCTATGGGTGCAACTAACCACTGAGCTACAGGTGCTGAGCCTCTCTAGCAATCTTCTTGTCTCAACCTCCCAGAGTGCTAGGATTATAGGCATGAGCCACTGTGCCTGGCCTATTTTAAGTACTTTTCATCTATTAATTTAATTTAACCTTATGAGGTAGGTACTATTATCATCCCCATATGATAGATGAGGAAAATAAGGCATGGTGAGATTAATAACTTGCTCAATTACACAATTAAAAACTGATAGAATCAAGATTTTTATCTGTACTGTCTGACTCGAAAATCTGTGCTGCTCACTACTCTGCTCTAAGAGACACAGCTATCCTGGGGGTAAGAAAATGGTAAAATCATGTGGTAACTCCTGGGACAGAGGTATACACAGGAGGCTGAGTGCCCAGAGGGGAGAATGAGATCATATTGGGAAGAGTCCCCAGAGGAAGAGAATCAGTGTGTTGTTCCAGGTGAAATGAAGAACATTAGCAAAACAATGTCAAGAATGGAGGTAAGTAGACTGATTACAATAGAACTGATGTAAAATGCAAGGACTTGAACTAGGTAGATCAAGGATAGAGAAGATAAAGAAGAGTGAACAGAGGAGAGAAATTAGCAGGACTTGGTTGTCTACTGGATGTAGGAGATGAGGAAAAAAGAGGAATCTAGAAAGCCGACTACCAAGTTTCTGGTGAGAGGACCTGGGTGTCATTAATTAGCGAGGTTTGAAAAGTGAGAAAGTATAAAGTCAATTTTGAATATATAGAGTTTGAACCACCTAGGAGACATTTAAGAGGAGATATCCATTCAACAAAATAGTTAGAGACTTCAGTACCCCTGCTTTTAATAATGGATAGAAAAACTAGGAACAAGAGAATAGAAGGCTTGAACAACAGCCAAGTACACATTCTTCTCAAGTGCACATGAAACACTCTCTATGAGACCATATCAATAAATTTGAAAAGACTGATATGATACAAAATATGTTTTCTGCACCACAGTGGAATTAAATTAGAAATCAATAATAGAAGGAAATTTGGGAATTCACAAATATGTGGCAATTAAAAAGTACATTCCTAATGACCAGTGTGCTGAAAATAAAATTACAAGGGAAATTAAAAAATATTTGTAGAGCTGGACCTAGAATCTACACCTGTAATCCTAGTACTCTGGGAGGCCAAGGTGGGTGGATTGCCTGAGTTCATAGGTTTAAGACCAGTCTGAGCAAGAGTGAGACCTCATCTCTAAAAATAGCTGGGCATTCTGGCAGGCGCCTATAGTCCCAGCTACTTGGGAGGCTGAGACAAGAGAATTGCTTGAGCCCAAGAGTTTGAGATTGCTGTGAGCTATTACACCATGGTGACAAAGTGAGACTCTGTCTCAAAAAAATATATATTTTTTCTAGATGAAAGGAAATAGAAACACAGTATACCAAAACTTATAGGATGAAAATAAAGCAGTACCCAGAGGGAAATTTATACCTATAAATTCTTATATTAAAAAGCAGAAAGTTCTCAAATTAATAACCTAAGCTCCCACTGTAAGAAACTAGAAAGATAAGAGTAAACTAAATCTAAACCAAGCAGAAGGGAGGAAATAACAAAGATTAGAGGAGGAACATATGAAATAGAATAGAAAAACAATACATAAAATTAATTACTCAAAATGTTTGAGAAGATCAATGAAATGGAAAAACCTTTAGGTAGAGTGACCAAGAAAAACAGAGAGAAGACCCAAATTATGAAGAAGTATAAGACTTGGTACTGAAAACTGTAAAACGTTGTTGAAAGAAATTTTTAAAAACCAAAATAAACGGAATGATATTTCGCATTCATTGATCAGAAAAGCTAATATTCTTAAGATAGCAACATTCCATAAATGAAATTATAACTTCACTAAATTTTTATTAAACCTGCCTAGCTGACTTTTTATTGTTATTAGTGTTCCAAAAACTGATATGCTTATCCTATAATTCACTTGGAACCCTAATACCCTAGAATAGCCAAAAAACCTTGAAAAGGAAAAATGAAGTTGGAGGACTCACTCTTCCTAATTTTAAAACTTACCACAAAGATATAGTAATCATGACATTTGTACTGATATAAAATTAGACATATGGATTAATAGAATACAACTGAGAATCCAGAAATAAACATTTATGGTCAATTGATTCTCAACAAGAGTGACAAAATTATTCAATTGGGAAAGAATAATCTTTTCAATAAATGGTATCAGAACTGGCTATTTTCTTTCTAACTCAGGCTAGTCGCAAACTCTTGAGCTAGGGCAATCCATCCACCTTGGCCTCCCAGAGTGCCAGGATTACAGATGTGAGCTACTGTGCCTGACTTGGCTCTGTCTTCTGAATGGAGCTCTGAATGAAGCTCAGAGGACAAATTTCCAAAGACCGATCTTTGCCTCAGTCATGTTGGTACAAGGCAATCAGTCTATGGGTCTGCTCAGGTGTGGCTATTCATTCCAGAGGTTCTGGGCTGTGTAGGATTGGGATGGAGCTATCCTAATTGATGACTATTGAATAAATAGTAATAAGGGGTGGTTTATCTGTCAGAGAGGATGAAAAGTAGAGCTGATTTTGTCATTAAATTGAGAAATTTGTTTAAAATATTGAGTATGAAGTGGTGGCAGGACATTAGGCAGCAATGTTCGGTAGGCAGCAGAGATCTGAGATCGAAGTTTGGCAGACAGCTTTAAGAGTCAAGACTATTTTTGACCCTCTGAGATTAAATAAGATTACTCAGGAAAAAAATGCCAAGTAGCTAGAAAAGAAAGTTGAGGAGGGAAGAGGTTTGGAAAGGTCCCACCTAAAGGGTACAATGTAGGGGTAAATGGCACACAACCTGGGTGAAGTACTTCACAGCAACTTTACCTTACAAATGCAAACAATGCAACCTCACATTAATTCAAAATTTAAAAAAAAAAAAAGAAAGTTGAGTGGTGTCTATGCAGGGTGGTTCATGCCTGTAATCCTAGCACTCTGGGAAACCATGGTGGGAGGATCACTTGAGCTCAGGAGTTTGAGACCACCCTGAGCAAGAGTGGGACCCCGTCTCTCTAAAAATAGAAAAATTAACTGGACGATGTGGCCAATGTCTACTCAGGATGCTGAGGCAGGAGGATTGCTTGAACCCAGGAGTCTGAGGATGCTGTGAACTAGGCAGAGGCCATGGTGCTCCACCTAGGTGAGAGTGAGACTGAGAGAGAGAGAGAGAGAGAGAACCAAGCCAGTAGACAGACTTAAAATGTAGTAAAGAAGATTAAGAAGATTCAAGCACAAAATGAGAAGTACGTGCTCCAAAAGCTAAGGGACAAGAAACATTTTTGAAGAAAGGAAGAGTGTATCAGATAGCTATTGTCACAATAAAACTATGTAACCAACCAACCCAAAAGGCACATAGAGTACAGTGTGTTCAGCTGGGTGGCTCTGCATTAGGCTGCCTTTTTAGGTTGTCTGAGTAGTTCTGCTCAACATGTCTTTCATTCTTCTAGGACCAGTGACATCTCTATCCTAGGCTAAGGTGACCAGATGTCCCGCTTTTGGCGGGACAATCCTGATTTTTAACAATTTGTCCTGCGTCCCGCAGTGTTTTAAAAAAGTCCCAATTTTTGGAAAGAATGCACGACAAGCTAGGGAATGGCAGAACAATGGGAAGGGAATATATGGTTTTTGGCTGCTGAAAAGGTTAATGTAACTCCATTTGGGAATGAAGAGGTTAATGTAACTTCATTTGGAAATGAAAAGGCTAATGTAAACTCCCTACTCCCCTCCTGGGCAAGGTCACCCAGGTGGAATCCGTATCAGAAGGAGACTGGCTCTCTCTCTCACTTCCAGGCAAGGACAATTAGCTCAGAAGGAGCCAAACTATCTGGAACAAACAAGTAGCCCCCCCCTCTCTAGAGGGTCCCTAACCATAAACAGCTCAGCCAATAGCAGCCTGGCCTGACAAAACACCGATGAAATTTCTCTATGCACTTTAAAAACCTCAGCTTGCTTCACTATGGGGTCACCCCTCCTCTAGCCACGCTGAAGGGAAGAGTGCCCCAGGCATATGCTTGCAAAATAAAGCGCTTTTTGTCTTTACATGTGTGTGGTGGTCTCTCAGCCGCAATTCTGGTCCCAACACTGCCATGTGGCTATTTTGCCAGGATATTATTTTTGTTAATTTTATAATGTCAAACTTTAATAATAACAAATAATTGTTGAGAACTGATTATCGAGAACTGTTTATCAAAGTTCGCATTGTTGATTAGTTGTTAGAATTCTACCACCATTGTTTGGACTTAATGAACAATGGCATTTTTTGGCATTGGCAACCACAAAAACATTTTGTAACTGTCTCTCAGATGATACACATTGTACTGCATGCTAGTGCCAGTCAAACAAGTGATGTCAACAAATCAGCTATTCAGATAATTTAGGTAAGTAATTTACTTATTTATTTCATGAATTTAGCAGACAGTACTCATAATATTTATATTTTATAGTGGTGGCAAAAAGTCTAACATCAGCCTTGAAAGTGACACTTATGACTTACAAGGTATCATTAAAAATATATATTGATAAGGAAAAGGTTAACTCTTGGACATCAGCAGAAATCACAATAGAGAACAAATGTTTAGAAATATTTCATCATTTTGAAACAAACCATGTTCCATACAATAATGCACTAAAAATTGTGGGATACATGCTGTCCTTACCAGAAACTAATGCTATGACTGAGCGTGTTTTTCTACAGTAAATAAAGTGTGGACATCAGAAAAATCACAATTAAGTGTTGAAACTTTGAAAGCCATTTTATGTGTGAAATATAATTTAACAAATTCTTGCGAAAAATTTCATGACCTTTTAAACAATGACAGCAGTCTACTAAAAAAATTCACTCAAATGAGAAATATGCCAAAGAATAAAATAATACTATACATAATTTTTTTTTTTTTTTTGGCCAGGGCTGGGTTTGAACCTGCCACCTTTGGCATATGAGGCCTGCGCCCTATTCCTTTGAGCCACAGGTGCCACTTTATACATAATTTTTTATTAATGTATTATATTTGTAAATTTTACTTATGTTGAAATTAAAAAAAATATATTACAATACTATTTTTGCGTTCTCTGAAAATTTTTGTTTCTCCATATAGACCAAAATTTTAATTAAGACCCCCCCCATCAATGGTATCCCGCTTTACCTATGTTAAAATCTGGTTACCTTATGCTAGGCATGTTCTTATGGCGATACCAGGAAGGCAAGAGAGCAGGTCAAACTATGTAAGTACATTTTAAGCCTCTGCTTAACATTTGTCTATCCCACTGGCCAGAGCAAATTACATGGCTGAGCCCAAAGTCAAGAGACAGGGACTACATTCTACCTATAGAGGGAGGAAGTAAAAAATCACATGGAAGAGTGAAAAACTGGGAATAAGAACACAATGAACCACAGACGGTAACCTAGGTCTGCACCCTAATATTTTGTGAAGATTTGGGTTAAGGGTATGAAAGGGAGCCCTCTCCACTTTTCTTCCTATTCCTTGGTTTCATATAACATCTGAAGTCAACAATGTCAAATAATGAGTAGAGATCAGTTAGGATGAAGAACAGAAAAATGCCTTTGAATTTGGCAATTAGAAAGTTTAGGATCACCTTTACAAATTCACTGGACTGGTTCCTGCTAAGGCATTAGGAAGCAAGTGGGAGGTGATGAGGAGGAGTGACAAATACATTTTCAAATAATGTGAAGGGAATGGAGGAACTGGAATTGCTTAGGGGAGTAGGGTTGAGAGGAGGGAATTTTAGCAGGAAAGATTCGAGCTTGTGTTTATTGACCTAAGTAAAGCAAAAAGGAGAAGCTGTAGGAGGTAAGAGAGATGACTGCCAGAGCTATCAGAGTCATGGGAAGCAACTTCTTCCCAAAGAGAAATTGACTTTAGAAAGTGATAGGAATCCCCACTCTTCTTATATAGTAGATGAGGAGGAGTTGGATGAAAAGATAGTGAAGGGAGGAAGGATGAGGGGATGGTGGTCCTGTCAATGAAGTGGGAGGCAAAGGTATCGGGGAGCAGAGGTAGGCTCTTAAATAGAGGGAAAGGATTACAAAGGGAGGCCTTGAGCAGGAATAGAAGTCAAAGGATGGGTGAGTAGCCCTGAGGGCCCAAATGATATTGAATAATATAAACATGTCCTGGTGCTAGTTGCCATGGTTACAATTTTATTTCTCCAGTATAATAGGGGGAGAGACTGGCAATGCAGGTATGGTGAAAGATGAAGATGTACAAGGAAGCTAGAGAATTAGAGGTTTAATCAAATGAGGAGCTCATGTGAATACCTGCACATAGTACCAGTTAACATTTATTCCACCAACCCCATGGTAGGCTCCTTGAATTAAAGTATTTCTAATTCTTACAGTGGCCTATGATATGGATTATAAGCTCCATTATATATATTTATATGAGAAAATGACACCTTGAGGAAGCCACATGACTTACCCAAATTCACCTGCTTGCTAAGGGAGAAGCCAGGAATCCAAGTCAGATCTTTCTGAATTGTTATCTTGGATAAAAGAAAATCTAGGATATAAGAGAAAACACACTAATAGATAACATAGACATCAGGAGTGATGATCGGGATTAAAGTGCAGTTCTCACAGAAATTAGATACAGGATGAGGTGTATGGAAATGAATCAGAGAGAGAGATTTCACAGTTTATAGTCAGTGTTTATGGAATATAGTAGGTCCCTGAATGACATCATATGGTTATAATATTTGAGAAAAGAAAGACATCTTCCTTTTCTGAGCTATGTGAAGTGTATAAATTTTATCAGGCCCAGAGAGACATGAGTTTGGTACCTCAGTCATGCCCTAACACCCACGCCCAGAGGTAATTGTTTAAAGACATTTTTTTCCCTGACTAGCTTCCCTCACCATTGTCTTCATGTTTCAGGAATTTGTAATACAAAGCACAATGTATAGCCAATCAATAGCTTATGTTACTTAAATGTAAATTTGTAGTAAATAACTTAGGAACTGCCTCTTCTTTTTTTCTTAAAAACTTACTTGTAACTGCCACTAGTCAGAGTGTACATTCAGGGTGACTTGAATCTATGCTCCTGGGTGGTTGTCTTCAACATTTGCACTTGAATAAACTCTTTCTAAACTAGATTCTGACCTTTTTGATTATTTTAGATTAAGATTTGATGAGAAAAAAATAGATTCCCAACTGGGGCCACTCTCTGTGTGCAGTTTGGACGTTTTCCCCGTGTCTGCCTGAATTTTCTCCAGTTACTCTGGTTTCCTTCCACATCCCAAAGGGGTTCCTGTTAGGTTCATTGGCGTGTTTAAATTGTCCCAGTTTGAGTGAGCGTGGATGTGTGTGAATGTGCTCTGCCATTATCCTGTCCATGATTCCTGCCTGCCTTCTGTCCTGAGCTATCAGAATAGGCTCTGGCCACCTGCAGCCCTGGACTGAAATAGCAGCTTGGAAAATGAATGAACAATAAATGTATAATAAAATGTTGTAGAGTACCCAATAATCATTAAGATGCATGACAATAAATGATGCCATACACAATCCCTCAGAGAATCTACCAGATTTGAGCTTGTTTTTGAACTTCATGGTGGTAGGAAGTGCTCTTAAAATTTTTGCTTTGCAAACATTTAATCTTTGATTTAACCTACCACTAATTTGACTGCCTTCACTAGCTGATTTACCACTCATTTGGTAATTGTCTTACTTGTTTTTATTAATCTTTCCTAAATGTATGTATAGCTCACATTATATTTATTTCAATGTTTAATATTAGAAGTGTTTTAGGTCTTGTGTTAGAAGTATAGTGGGGCAGTGCCTGTGGCTTTGTGGGCCCCAGCCTCATATACCGAGGGTAGAGGGTTCAAACCTGGCCCTGGCCAAACTGCAACAAAAAAATAGCCAGGCGTTGTGGTGGGCTCCTCTAGTCCTAGCTACTCAGGAGGCTGAGGCAAGAGAATCACCTAAGCCCAGGAGCTGGAGGTTCTTGTGAGCTGTGATGCCACAGCACTCTACCGTGGGCAATAAAGTAAGACTCTGTCTCTAAAAATAAATAAACAAATAGAAGTATAGTGATGTTTTTGTTGTCAAAAATGTGTAAGAACTGAACTCTTGTTTATATCAATTAGCATATGGTAAACTTAATTTCATTAGTTTCTCTTAAAGTGGCAATTTCCAAGAACCTGTGAGGACTTACTTTACTAAGGTAAAAGGTGAGGCTGTGAATATATTGCTAGTGTGGCATGAGGAAGCTGGCTATGATAGTTGGGATACATGAGGTCAGAGTGTTAGGTGGGTTATCTATGTCGATATTGAAATATCTTTTTTTTTTTTTTTT
>NW_003852463.1:3226693-3235315 GCF_000181295.1 Otolemur garnettii
ATAGGCGCCGAGCCGATATTGAAATATCTTAAGATCACGGCAGAGAATGAGACAGAGAGGAAAACTGTGAGCTAAGTGGTAAAATTTCTGGGGAATATGGGACATGAGTAGATAGATGATCATAGCTCAACCTGACGCCCTAGACTTCAAAGATGAGTTTAGGAATCAGGGTGTTGGGACAACAGTCTACAAGTGGCATTTGGGAGCAGTGAGAATGCTGATGCTGTAAATTTACTGGTGCAGAAGAGAAAACAGGTTTAAGTAAGTGGAAGGGTGTGGTTTTGTGAAGAGGTCTGCAAGGCGATTTGGAAGGGCTCTGGGAAATGATACGATCTACCAGACTAAAGTGGAAGCAGATGCTGAGAGGCAGAATGTCTTATCTCACAAAATAAGCTTGCAGCAGTGGAGGGAGTGGGTGAGGACAGTATGGGCTGCCAGTTAAAAAATAGGCCTTTGAATCAGATGGATTTGGTTTGAATGTCAGCTTTATTATTTATCAGCTGTGAGATGTGGGGTACTACCTAGTAATATCTCAACTTTCTCATCTATAAAATGGAATGTGTAATAACTACTACCAAGAACTGTTGAAAGGATTTAATGAGTTGATGTGCGGGAAGGGCTTACTTTATGTATAGTACCTGGCACACAGGAAGTGCTCAATACATTTTAACTACTAATGCTGGAACTGAATCAAAAGGACCCTGACTCTTAGTTCTGTGCTTTTCTGGTCATTCCACACTGACATGACATTTTTTTTCTTTTATAGAGACAGAGTCTCACTTTATTGCCCTCAGTAGAGTGCTGGGGTGTCACACAGCTCACAGCAACCTCCAACTCCTGAGCTTAGGTGATTCTCTTGCCTCAGCCTCCTGAGTAGCTGGGACTACAGGCACCCACCACAATGCCTGGCTATTTTTTTGTTGCAATTGGCCAGGGCCAGGTTTGAATCTGCCACCCTTGGTATATGGGTGGGCTGGTGTCCTACCCACTGACACAGGTGCTGCCCTACATGACATTTTTCTTATTTGAAAGACATTAACATTAAGCAGGCCATCTTCCTGGAGCTTTCCTGTGCTACTCACTCCAGACTGCGTCAGTAAGATAGTGGACCTGTGGCCTCAGTGAAGGCTCTGAAAAACTTCTGACATTGGCATAAGCTAGTTTAAACACTGCTATATATATCTGATCTATATACTAGTTTCCTTCCTGTGAATGTTGAAAAACTTTTTGCTGAGTGAGATGCTAAAATGGGCATCTGATGGGACCCTCTGTCATGTATTTCAAGAGGACTTTAGAAATATCGAATCCTCCATGCTTTCCCTTCTCCTCCTACTTTCGCCTGGAATTGTTTAAGCATGAGTAATGAAATAAAATAAGAACAGCCAGAGATTATCTAGAAAACAGACAGGTTTAGCAACTTGCTGGGTTCCTGGTAAACTAGGACTTATAATCCATTCATTGTCCTCATTACTAGTTTATTTATGTTTATTTTTAAAAAGTATTTTTTTCTTTTTTAAAATTTCAGATTAATTTGAGGGTACATATGATTAGGTTACATTTTTTGCATTTTTTAGGTAAAGACCAGGTTGTAGTTGAGCCCTTGAAAACCCAGGAGGTGTGCCTTATATTGTGCCCTTATATTGTTCCTGTTATGTGAGAGCTTACTTAACCCCTTCCCTCCTCCCCTTTCCCTCCTGCCTCCCCACTTCTCCACCCAGTTGAATTTAATTGTGTTTTTCTCTCATGTGTGCATGTGGTTGTTCATCTACTGGTTTCATATTAGTATTAGTACATTGGTACTTGATTTTCCATTCTTGTAATACTTTACTAAGGAGAATATTCTTCAGTTCCATCCAGGTAATACAAAAGATGTAAAGTCTCCATCTTTCTTTCTTTTTTTTTTTTTTTGAGACAGAGCCTCAAGCTATCCCCCTGGGTAGAGTGCCGTGGCATTACAGCTCACAGCAACCGCCAACTCCTGGACTCAAGCGAGTCTCTTGCCTCTGCCTCCCAAGTAGCTGGGACTGCAGGCGCCCGCCACAACGCCCGGCTATTTTTTGGTTGCAGCCGCCATTGTTGTTTGGCGGGTCCGGGCTGAAGATTCGAACCCGCCACCTTAGGCATACGTGGCTATAGGCACCGAGCCAAAGTCTCCATCTTTCATATGGCTGAATAGTATCCCATGGTATACATATTAGTTAATCCATTCATGGGTTGATGGACACTTGGGTTGTTTCTACATCTTGGTGATTGTGAATTGAGTTGTGATTGTGAATTGAGGGCAAATGTCCTTATGGTAAAATAATTTTTTTCCTTCTGAGTAGACATTTATAACGGGATTGTGGGATCAAATGGAAAGCCTTCTTTTGGCTCTTTGAGGATTCTCTAGACTTCTTTCCATAAAGGCTGTATTAGTTTGCAATCCCACCAACAGTGTTCACAAAGTCCCAGAACTGCAGATGCTGGTGGAGATGTTGAGAGAAGGGAACAATTAAAATGCATTCTTGGGCAGTGCCTGTGGTTCAGTGGGTAGAGCACCGGCCCCATATACTGAGGGTGGTGGGTTTGAACCTAGCGCCAGCCAAACTGCAACAAAAAATAGCTGGGCGTTGTGTTGGGCACCTGTAGTCCCAGCTATTCGGAAGGCTGAGGCAAGAGAATAGACTAAGCCCAGGAGTTGGAGGTTACTGGGGGCTGTGATGCCAGGGTACTCTACTGAAGGCAACAAAGTGTGACTCTGTCTCTTAAAAAAAAAAGTATTCTTATACAATAGCTACTATTTTTATTGAAAAAGCAATACATATGCAAGGGAAATAATTACAAAGCAAAATGATACATAACTGAAAATTACCTTGTTCCTATTTCAGTCCTCTTCCTTCCAGTTCTACTCCTGGCTACCACAACTGTTAACAGTTTTTAAGATAACTTTTAGAAATTTTCTATCTATATAATATATATATAAGCACATATGTAAGTATTTATTGTTTTAAAAACACATGATGACATAGTCTATAAATTGTCTCATATGGGGTGTGACGCCTATGGCTCAGTGTGTAGGGCCCTGGCCCTGTATACTGAGGGTGGCGGGTTCAAACCCGGCCCTGGCCAAACTGCAACAAAAAATAGCTGGGCTTTGTGGCAGGCGCCTGTAGTCCCAGCTACTTGGAAGGCTGAGGCAAGAGAATTGCCAAATTCCAGGAGTTGGAGGTTGCTGTGAGCTGTGACGCCACAGCCCTCTACCTAGGGCAATAAAGTGAGATTCTGTCTCTAAAAAAAAAAAAAAAAATGTTTCATATCTTGCTTTTCTCCATTCAATGCTACAACTTGGAGATGGTTTTATATCTGAATATAATCTTTTGTCTTTCTTTTTAATGGTTGTGTAATAAACATTGTACGGCTGTGGCACAAATTATTTAGCCTCAACTTCCACTTTGGTTCTTCTGACATGCCTTTTATTATTGGCTGGCAGCATTATTGTCCCAGTCCTCTGGCGTCAAACCTTGGAGTCATTCCCAGCCTCCTCCTTCTTTATCTGTAAATCCTGCCAGTTCTTCCTTTATAATGTTTTTTCTTTGTGTCCCATTCTCATTGGCACTTTCCTGGTTTAGGCCTTATCATCTCTTATAGTGAATTCCTAGCTCCAGGTTCTCTATCTTTGCACATTTTGCATACTTGCTCCTGATTGAATTTCCTAATGCCAAGGTTCTGCTTGTGTCACTACTCTTCTTAAAAACCTCCTGTGGGAGCGGCACCTGTGGCTCAAAGGAGTAGGCCGCTGACCCCATATGCTAGAGGTGGCAAGTTCAAACCTAGCCCCAGCCAAAAACTGCAAAAAACCCCAAACATGCAAACAAAAACACCTTCTGTGGCTTCCCATTTATTGTGTTCATAAAAACTCAAGCAGTGATCAATACATCTTATTCTTAAGTTGTAATCTGTAGAGTTTATGAAATTCAGATGCCTGGATCAGAATCTCTAGATACAGGATCTTTAGCCTGCATTCAAAAAACAAAACCAAACAAAACAAATTTCCTTGGCTGGGGGTAGTGGCTCATTCCTATAATCCCAGCACTTTGGGAGGCTAAGGCAGAAGGATCATTCCAGGCAGGTGAAGGAGCCTAGCATGGGCAACAAAGTGAGACTCATCTCTGCCAAAAAAGCAAAAAATTAGCCCAGCATGGTGGTGTGGCATGGTGGTGCCGGCTTTTAGTCCCAGCTACCTGGAAAGCTGAAATAGAAGGATTGTTTTAGCCCAGGAATTTGAGGCTACAGTGAGCTATGATCAATTCAGTCTCAGCAACAGGGCAAGACTAGGACTCGAAAAACAAAAAAAATAAGAAAGTATCCAGCTCCTCTGATGCAGTTTGTTGTACTATTGGTGGAATTATTAGAGTAAAGTACTCATTTCTCGGCCCGATAATTAAACCTCCTCACAATTTCTCTCCAAGGTACCTTCCCAGCTCCATCTCTTACTAGTAATACTATAGTTTTTTATCAGTCAGTGCAAATGAAATTCTTGTCGGCTACCTGGATGCTTCTCACATTTTCTAACCTTCCAAACCTAGTCTCTTTATGAAGCTGTCACAGTCAAAAGAGATTCCTGAACTCTATTCTTTGAACTAGCTTTCAATCAAAGTCTTCTCCAAATCATAGTTTTGTATTCTCCAGGTTTCTGAGTGTTCCCCACTGCATTGTATGATCTCTGTCAGCAGACACTTGGTCGGTCCTTTCTTATTCGCACCTACAGAGTCTTCTGCACTTAGTGGCAAAAGTGTTAAACAAGAATTTCTGAGATTACTGCCATTGCCTGACTTGATCATCACTGTATATACGGTGCCGTTAACTCTTCCCGGGCTTATAGTGGGTTTTCAATGCGTTATTTGTGGATTCAAAGAGTAAAAAGAACAGACTTTTGTCCAGAGAACTACAAATTCCAGGGGGCATTGCGCGAGACGTCGACGGGCGCGGTGACGTAGGGGGCGTGCCAAACCTGAGGGAGGGGTCGTTCTGCGGGTAGCCGGAGCCTAGGGTGGCTGTGGAGCCTGGGGTGAGAGAGGGAGTGTGGGGGAGTGAAAGGTAAGCGGCGCTGAAGGAGGGGACGCGCTGCCTGGCGCCCCCAGTCTATGGAGCGGGGTAAGATGGCGGAGGCGGAGAGCCTGGAGACTGCCGCAGAACACGAACGGATCTTGCGAGAGATCGAGAGCACGGACACGGCCTGCATCGGGCCCACGCTCAGGTACCCCGGGTACCGGGGCCACCAACTGGCGGGACGGTGGGCGGGCTCCTTTGGGTCAGTTGCCCAGCCGGCTCCTCCCTTTGGAGAAACCCGCTAGCTTTCTGCGTCCTGGGGTAGGCGGGTGTCCCTACGTCGCTTCGACGTGGGGTCCCTTCTCTGCCGCCGGCGCCCCACAGCCCAGTTACTTGGGAGGCTCTTCCTGCCTCCCTTGGGGCTCAGACAGCTTTCGTTCGCCCTCCGAAGCTAGCGCAGCGAGGGGGAGCGAGAGCGCGCCCGACAGATGGTGGTTCTTAGCAGACCTTACCCCTGGGGACATCACCCTTCTCCCTTCGACTCACAGCCCGTCCAGCCCTGCGTGTAAGTCCTGCTCTTCAGGCAAAACAGTTTCACCTCACGGCCTGTTGGTCGAAATTAAACTCTTGTCTCAAAATCACAACCACATCTAAGAAACGGATCCCTGAAAATCCTAGGCCCTAGAGGGAAGTTTCCTCAACCCGCGCCCCTCTTCTGGGATCCGCTGTTCCTTGAACCCTGTGAAAAAGACAACCAACCCTGAGGTGCAGCTTGCCGCTGTTCTCACCGCTGAGGAAAATCTTACCTCGCCTCAGCTTACCATTGCTTAGCATGCACATTTCCATTTTTTTTTGTAGATGTCAAAACAAATCCCTACCTACCTCAACTTAACAAAATTTAGATAACACATGTTATTGTAATACAGTGAAGAGCATTGTATTACGTGATTTACACATATAACTTATTTAAACCACAGAACAATCTTATTAGGTAGGTACTATTACTCTTAGTTTGCAGATGAGGTATAGAGAGGTTAAATGACTT
The DNA here is from genome assembly GCF_000181295.1 of Otolemur garnettii. Classification (NCBI taxonomy): domain Eukaryota; kingdom Metazoa; phylum Chordata; class Mammalia; order Primates; family Galagidae; genus Otolemur; species Otolemur garnettii. The sequence goes on from NW_003852463.1 coordinate 3,232,767, forward strand.
GCCCATGGTCACAATGGAAAAAAAAAAGTAGAGGACTGAGATTCCTACTGGAAAGTCAGGATCCATACTCTTAACTACTGTTGTTCTGCCTCAATTGATGGTTACCATCTACCTGCATTTTCTGTTGATCATTACACAGCAAAACCAATTTTGAACGACTTCTCTTTTTCCCCTCAGGTTATTGGTGTCCTAGAACTAACTCATCCTCATCCTTTCCTGTTGTGTGTTCTGATCTCCACACAACTAATAGATAATTATCTCACCCTCCTTGTACAATCTTGGGTTACCGCTCCTCCCTTAAACAAAGTTATTACTCACCGCCAGCTTTGTCATCGGGAGAATTGGCTCATGAAAGAGAATCTGATTGAAGGGCAGGCTGGAGACTGCGCCTCATCTCCACCTGCACAGCTTTCTTCTCAGGGCACATTGTTTGCACAATTCTCCCATCCTTGGTCTTAACCATTCTTAGAAGTTTGCCTTTTGCCCTTTAAAGGGACTTTAGCTCCATTTTTGGACCAGTTCTTTCACCCAATTGCTCCCTCGCTCTGTTACATTAAGATTGTGACCATTATGTTCTTCTCATACCTTGTTTTCTTCAGCTCTTAAGGGTCAGTGATCCTCATTTCATAATCTTTAGTTTTGTAAAAACTATGATCTATTTACTAGTATTCTACTAATTTCATTATTAATGGCTATTAATATTGGGTTTTCATAAAATAAAATGTTAGTAGAGTTACCTATGATACTGTTTCAGAATTCGATTAAGAAATTTGGCTACTGATCTGTATTTGTGAGCATAGCAAAGCTCCCACTGAAACAGTGGAGTTATTAAAGAGTTTTTTTTTTGAAGAGTTCTTTATCAGAGCACCATCAATGTTGTGTTAAGTTGCTTGTGGTTTTCAATTGCTATTCTTCTTGTTTTATGTGATAAATGACTTTTATTTAGTGTTCTCAATTTAGTTTGTTGTGATTTATATTAACCTTTCATTGAATAGTATTACTACTACATATTTGTATAAACTTAATTTTGGCTTGTAGTTTTTTTAGTATCTTGACTTTAAGAATTTAGTTTTCTCCCAGTATCTGTGGGGGATTGATTTCAGGACCCTCTGTAGATAACCAAATTCATGGATGCTCATGTTCCTTATATAAAATAGTATAGTATTTGCATGTATCTGATGATGTCCTCTTGTATATTCTATATTATGTCTTTAGTTCTTATAATACCTAATAACAATGTAAATGATGTATAAATACAGTAGTTGTTATATTGTATTGCTTTGGTAATAATGGCAAGAAAAATAAGTCTGTGGATGTTTAGTACAGAAGTAACCATCTTTTTTTGTTGTTGAATAGTTTTGATCCAAGGTTGTTTTACCTATGGATATGTAGGGTCAACTGTGTATTCATTATGGTTCAAATGTAAGTTAACCATTTTCCCATTATAACTAATTTTCTTTATTACTGAGTAATGAAAATGATAACTAATAAATTTCATTATTACTGAATTTTTTTCCCACTTGAGATTGGGCTTTTTGTGGAGGTAGATTGGTTGAGGGAACACTGTTAAAAAAAAGTTTGAGACTCAGTGGACTGTTCTACCAGTTTTAGTTGCTTTTCCTGACTTTCTTATCATTTGTAAGGGGCTTTTCATTTTTAGTTTTGTCTTTTTTTTTGGCATATAGTTCTAAATCTTACTGTCAGACCCAAAGTTCAGTCAATTGAACATATTTTAATACAAATCGTACTCACTGTTTTTGTCTTTAGTCCAGCTTTTTCCTGCCTGTATTCATAGGGGATGAGCTCACCTTTTTTCCCAATCCCATTCAGAGGCAGCAGCATGCACAGACTTGATGTTTCAGATCCCATGCTTTACTCTGGATGTACCTATGTCAAGCAAAGTGGGAAAATGAAAAAAATTGTGAAAAATCTTGTAGCTGAAAAGACAATGCTTGTTTGGTTCAACTAGCAATGGGTTCTGCGTCTGATTGATTTAATTTGTATTAAATAAACAAAAATTTTCACTGAAGCTCTTCAATGGAAGGTTATTTTGACATGTTATCTGCTTGATTAGATTCAAACCACAGAAAAATTAATAGCCCCAGAGAGAAATTAATGAGAGTACAGCATTTAGTAATTATTCCTGTATTCAATTTTAAGAATTTATTAGTTATGATTAAATCAAATATATAATGCTGATGAACCTGATCTCTTGGAAGTCTTAACCTACTGTAACTTTGAAAATAAATGAGGTAGGTAAATTATCTTATTATTTTGAAATATTTTATATCTTTATAAAAGATTATTTTTATAATCTTTATAAAAGATTATTTATATTTTATATCTTTATACAAGATTATTTTATAATCTTTATAAAAGATTATTTATTTCAAAATAATATTATTTTGAAATATTTAAATATCTTATATTTTGAAATATTTTATTTAAAAACTAGAAAGAAGGCTCAGCACCTGTGGCTCAAGCAGCTAAGGCACTAGCCACATACACCTGAGCTGGCAGGTTTGAATCCAGCCTGGGCCTGCCAAACA
>NW_003852463.1:3237240-3242751 GCF_000181295.1 Otolemur garnettii
CTCCCCTCTTCTTTTGAGATTATTAACCACTTTGAGACTCTTGTGAAAGTGGTAGATAATTTCCTTAGTAAAATGCGTATGTGTCCAGTCTCCATGATTTCTAATCTGGAAGAATGTATGCACTGCACATACATACATTAGTTAACTGTCTGTAAGATGCTCTTATTTTCTCCAAGCTTTTCCGCATTTTTTTTTCTTTTTTTTTTTTTTTTGAGACAGAATCTCATTATGTCGCCCTAGGTAGAGTGCTATGGTGTAACAGCTCACAGCAACCTCAAACTCTTGGGCTCAAGTGATTCTCTTGCCTCATCCTCCTAAGTAGCTGGGACTATAGGCACCTGCCACAACAGCCAGCTGTTTTTTGTTGCATTTGTCATTGTTGGTTAGCTGGTCCAGGCCGTGTTTGAACCCACCAACTTTGGCGTGTGTGGCTAGTACCGTAACCACTGTGCTATGGGTGCCAAGCCTATATAAGAAACTTAAGCAAATAAAATTTGTGAGTCACTTGTCTGTGGAACATATCAAAGTTGGGATCTTGAGCAATAATGACATTTTAAGTTTATGGGGGGGATAGCAAAAATAGCGAGGGGGGAGGAATTGTTAGTAAAATCTGAGTTACATAGCTGAACTTATACACTTGAGTTATGAGGTGACCAATAGGTTATTTCTGAGAGATATCTGTCATGGCTGTGGAATGGAAGAGTAGAGCCATTTCTGTGATGTAGTACTGTCTGCTGGAATAGTTAGAAGGCAAGTAACAGTTTGCTCAAAGACAAACTGTTGTTGCATGGATTTTGTTCCAATATTTGAATTGAAGAGAGTTCAGCTAAGCAATAGACAACATGGATGGAGTATTTTAATGTTTTGGCTATTTTTTAAAAGCAATTTGTGATGTGTATTGTAATTGTATTTTACATTTCTTGGTGTCTGCACATTGATAATGTTTTCCTTTAAATTGCATGTAACTTCACATTAATATTTTATAACATATTTTGACTATTTTTTGGAGGAACTAAGTTGTCTAAACTTTTAGAGTTTTTTTCATTCTCATTTCCCTCTTACTCTGGTTGATTGATGATTGCTGGTTTTTTTTCTCTCTTTGTCTCTAATTTTTCCTTGCCTCCTTCTGGAAAGGAATTAGATACATTCCAAAAATCTACATATAATAATACTTCAAAGGTGGTGAGGAAAAAGGGGCAAAGGGAAAATAAGGGTAAGAAGGAGAAGAAGAGGTCAAGAGTAAGAGGAGTTAGAAGGTTAATTTCTAAATACTTGTACATTTTGTAAAGGTAGACCATCAGTTTGGATTTAGACTTTCTAGTGGCTAGTGCAAAAAGAGCCATACTCAGTTATTTGATTTATGGTGTTATAAAATTAAAAAATAATTACTTAGGAGAGGCACAGTTATTTTGGTTTAAGACCAGAGAACTGTTTTTCCCATGTGTTCTGACAAAGAAATGTCTGTATAATGTGACTTTAATATCCATATAGTAAATGCTGCAATGTGTCAGTCTCTTCTTTATATTCCTCTTTAGTGAAAACATATGGTGTAACCAAGGTACAATGTAATAAAATCAGTTCTGCAGGAAGCCAAAATAAAGTAGTCCAGGAATGGAGTTCTTTGCTGGTCTTATCTTAATCAAGCATAGAGTTTGTAATACCTGGTGTAAAAGTTGGAAGTGCATTATCCTTCTCCCCTCTTCTTTTGAGATTATTAACCACTTTGAGACTCTTGTGAAAGTGGTAGATAATTTCCTTAGTACAATGCGTATGTGTCCAGTCTCCATGATTTCTAATCTGGAAGAATGTATGCACTGCACATACATACATTAGTTAACTGTCTGTAAGTACAGCTTTTAGTAGTGTAGCTTTTAATAAGAATTGGGTGTCATTGAATTCAAGTTTATGTTTTTATGCCTTTTTTTTCTGAATATGTCAGTTGCCTGTATTCTTGGGGTTAAGTACAGAGCAGTATATGCTTTAAAAGTATATGAGGCTGGGCACAGTGACTCATGCCTGCAATCCCAGCACTTTGGGAGGCCACAGGAGGATTGCTTGAGGCCAAGAATTTGAGATCACAGTGACATATTATTGTGCCACTACACTTTAGCCTAGCCCTGGTTGACAGAGCAAGACCCTGTCTTTTTTTTTTGAAGTCAACTGGCTCTGGGTAGTCTTAGTATACATATCTTTATGGAATTTGAAGAACCTGAATAAACTACCTTATACTTCTGAAAGAAGTGCAGTGAGAGAGAGTACCCAAAGATAGGACCATGATTCTTTGTAGGAATAATTTAGAGTGTGTTCTAGCATAGGAATATATGCCATTAATGCCACAATAATTTTGATTAGAGCAGTCTTAAATTTGATGTTTTAAAAAAACAACCCACTTTGGCCATTTCAAACATTGTTGACAAAGTAACCTTTGTTATAGGTTATATAAAATTTTGCCTTATGCTATATAATTTAGAGAGTAGACTAGCTGGAAAATGTATGCCTTATTAAGTAGGTTATTTCCTTATCAGAATGTTTAGAACCTACTCTGTTCTATAGAGAGTTAGAATTTTTTAAGAATTTTGATATGTTAACCCCCATGAGCACAATGATTGATGAAATAAATTTGAGCATGTAATATATGTCTGCATAAATGTAATTTAGGGCTTTAAAATACATATTACATACACAGTGAAATATTTAAGGGAGTAAAATCCATCATAGTGCAACAAACTAGATTACCTTAATGTGATTTATTATGATATATATGGACTGGGACTCTACATGTCATTTGCAGTCTTGAAAATTATCTCACTAACATGCACCTTGAAGTTTTATGAGTTTATCTTCAGTTACTACTGTGGTTTGATAATCAGATTGTTCATTAGATAAAAACAAAGACAGGGTGGTGCCTGTGGCTCAAAGGAGTAGGGCGCTGACCCCATATGCCGGAGGTGGTGGGTTCAAACCCAGCCCTGGCCAAAAACTGCAAACAACAACAACAACAACAACGACAATAACAGTAATAAACAATTCTATCATTTGAGTTATTTATATGCTTCTAGTGTTTGGAACTCTAGATAAATGTTCTGCCATATGTTAGGTAAATGAAGGACATTTGCCAAAAGTGATGCCATGGATTAAAATAGCATTAACTTATTAATGCTATTAATAGGATTAACTTGCTTTACATAGTCTGTGATTAAAAAGTTGTAGAGGAAAACAGGCTTTCAATTTTGACCTTGTTTTTACAGACCTGCAGCATGACAAGCTCTGTGACTCATGTATATCATTTGGCACTCTGATATTGTGTAGTGGAGTACTGACATCTTGTTGGTATTCCAGCCAAGTCTCTTTCTTCCTATTGTTCTCAGCGTCTTTATTTTTGAAACTTGCTTGTCTTTCTCCTTTGCAAATTGTGCCTTTCTTTCCTCATATTTGTGCTTGCCTTTGTCTCTCCCTTCCACTTCCTGTAATTTAGAACTTTAAGACACATATTGTCCATTGAAACATCTGAGCAAGCAAGAATCATCACAATGGAACTAGTTTCCACTTCCTCTGGAAGCTCTGGTGCTAATAAACAATTCAATTCTACAAGTATTGATATGAAATGTGATCTTATCAAGCAATATGAATAAAAATAGCAGACATTGGGCTGGACTAAATTTATGCTGTGAAATAATTTTGGTATAGAATTAGATATAAGGAAAGGTATGTTTATGGCATGTATATTAAAGAAAAGTAAAAAAATAATTGAGCTAGTCAAGTTATTTTGTTTTTGATGAGGTAAGGGAGTTCCTTGACGTTTGTAAGGAGGAGGTGTACAAGGAAGATCTTTTGGCATTGGTGTAGCAAAACTAAGAATGTGAGATGAGAAGAGCTTTTGAAATTCAAAGAAAAATAGGTTATTAGAAGAATAGTAAATATGCATTTGACTGTACATTACTTGATTTTTAAAAATTAAACTTTTTATTGTGAGATAATTGTAGATTCACATGCAGTTATAAGACATAATACAGAGATCCATTGAACCCTTTACCTAGTTTCTCCCAATGGTAATGTCATGCAAAACTATATAGCATAGTGTCTGGACCAAGATACCGACATTTTATTTTGACAGTCAAGATATGGAACATTTATTTATTTACTTAATTATTTTTTAAAATTCAGATTATTATGAAGGTACAAATGATTAGGTTACCTTGTTTGTGTTTCTAAGGTGAAGTTCAAATTGTGTTGAGGCAGTTGAGCCCTTCATCCTAGGGGTGTGCTGTACACCCTCAAAATGTATCCATCAGATAAGAGTTTACCAGTTCTCCCTCTCCTCTCCTTTCTCTGCTCCCTCCTCCCCCCACTTGAATATACTTGTGTTATTCTCTCATGTGGGCATATAATTGTTTTTCTCTTAGATTCATATTAGTTTTAAGTATGTTGGATACTTGCTTTTGCATTCTTGAGATACTTTACAAAGAAGAATGTGTTTCAAGTCCATCCAGATAAATACAAAAGATGTAAAGTCACTATCTTTTTTTAATAGCTGAATAGTATTTTATGATACACACACACACACACACACACACACACTATATTTCATTAATCCATTCATGGGTTGATGGGTGCTTGGGTTGTTTCCATGTCTTGCCAATTGTGAATTGAGTGGCAATAAACATTCTAACATAAATGTCCTTGTGATAAAATGGTTTATTTTCTTCTGGGTAGATTCCTAGTAATGGAATTGCAGGTTCAAAAGGAATGTCTACATTTAGCTCTTTGAGGATCCTCCATACTTTTTTCCATAAATGCTGTATTACTTTGCAGTCCCACCAACAGTGTAAAATATTCCCTTCTTTCCACATCCATACCAACATTTGCAGCTTTGAGATTTTGTGATGTGGGCTATTCTTCTTGGGGTTAGGTGATATCTCAGGGTGGTTTTTGACTTGCATTTCTCTGATGACTAGGGATGATAAGCATTCTGTTCATGTCTCTTGCCCACTGCTGGATGGAATTGTTTGCTCTTTTTTTGTTGATTATTTTGCTCTTTTTTGATAATTGTTTGCTCTTTTTAATGATTAATTTGAGTTCTCTGTAGATTCTAGTTATCAGTCCTTTGTCAGATTTGTAACATGCAAGTATCTTTTAAGATACGGAACATTTCTGTCATCACAGGGAGCTCATGAAGCTCTCTTCCAGTTCCAACAACCTCTGTGTTGCCCATCCCCTCTTTAAACCCTGGCAACTACTAATCTGTTCTCCATTTCTATAATTTTGTCATTCCAATAATTTATGTAAATAGAATCATATAGTATGTAACTTTTGGGTTGGCTTTTTTCACTCAGTATACTTTCCTGAAGATTCATCCAGATCGTTTTATGTATCAACAGTTTGTTCCTTTTTATTGCTGAGTGGTATTCCATGGTATGAGTGGTACTAAACATTGTTTAATCATCCACCCTTTGAAAAACTTCTAGGACATTTTTGATTTTTTGCTATTAAAAATAATGCTTCTGGCTTGAC
>NW_003852463.1:3242771-3243850 GCF_000181295.1 Otolemur garnettii
TTTTTTTTGTAAAATTCCCTCTTTTCCTTTAGGTAGATACCCATTGTGGGATTGCTAGGTCAAATGGTAGATCTACTTTTAGTTCTTTAAGAAATCTTCATACTATATTCCATAGGGGTGGTACTAATTTGCAGTCCCAACAACTGTGTAAGAAAGCATTCTTTTATTTCTGAATCCACACCAGCACCTATTAATATTTTTCTTTCTTTCTTTTTTTTTTTTTTTTTTGCATTTTTTGCTGAAGTCCATTTTATCAATTTTTCCTTGTATAGAGCATGCCCTCAGAACTCTTTGCTTTTTCTGCCTAGTCTTAGAGTCAGAAGAACTTCTATGTGTGTGTTTTATTTTTTTCATAATTTTGAAGTTTTAAGTGGGTACCCATGTCTTTGATACATGGCTTGTGACAGGGATATAAATGTGCTTATTGCTCCCGTAGTGTTCATTGTACCTGTTAAGTGGGTTTTTGCCTTCTCTCCCCCTCCTTCTCTTTTGCTTGATTTTTAATGAATTTTATTTCCCTTTGTGCAGTAGTGTGCCCATTGGTTAGTTCTAGAGAGTACATGTGGTGTTTGTTTTTCCATTCTTGAGATACTTTGCTTGGGATAATGGTCTCTACTTTCTGCCAAATTGCTGCTAAAGCAAGTTTGAGGTTGCTGTGAGCTGTGATGCCATGGCACTCTACTAAAGGCGAAATAGTGAGACTCTGCCTCAAAAAAAAAAAATGCTCCTGTAGACATTTGTGTACAGGTTTTTGTGTGAACGTATGTTTTCAGTTCTCTTGGTCTATACGTAGGAGTGGAATTGCCAGATCATATGATAGCTCCATGTTTAATTTTTGAGAAACTACCAAACTTTTTTTCCAAAGTGGTTGAATCACTACATCTCTGCCAGCCATATATAAGGATTCCAGTTTCTTCATATTGTAACCAGCAGTTGGTGTTATCACTTTCTAATTTTAACCATTCTGATAGGTATGTCAAAATGGTTAGTAGTAATAGGTAGTAATATCTCCTTTTATCAATAGTTTTAATTTACATTTCTCTAATTGCTAAAGATATTGAACAGCTTTTTTTTTTTTT
>NW_003852463.1:3245239-3290019 GCF_000181295.1 Otolemur garnettii
GCCACAACACCCGGCTATTTTTTGGTTGCAGCCATCATTGTTGTTTTGGCGGGTCCGGGCTGGGGATTCGAACCCGCCACCTTTGGTGTACGTGGCTGGCGCCTTAGCCGGTTGAGCTATAGGCGCAGAGCCAGTATTTCATTTTTTAAGTGATTGTACATGGCATTTTAGATTTTAATGTATATGTATGTATTCTAGTGTATAGAAAAACACTTAATTTTTGTATATTTACTTTGTATTTTGTGAACCTGTTGAACTCACTTATTAGTGTAGGAGTTTTTTTGTAGATTCCTTGGAGTTTTCTATGTAGAAAATAATATCATCTGTAAATGGGTATAGTTTTAGTTCTTTTGCAGTCTGTGTTCCCTTTTCCCCCTAATTTCAGTGGCTGGAACTTCTAGGACTATGTTGAATAAGACTGGTGAAAGTGGACATCTTTGCCTTTTTCCTGGACTTAGAGAGAAAGCATTCAGTCTTTCCTCATTAAGTGTATTGTTGATTATAGGTTTTTTTGTAGGGGCTCTTTATCAAGTTGAGGAAGTTCTTCTCTATTCTTGTTTTCTGAGTTTTTATTGTGAACAGTGAATTTTGTCAAGTGCTTTTTAGTGCATCAGTTGTTAGGATCAGCTGGGTGTGGTAGCTCCAGCTTTTGTAATCCCAGCTGCTGAGAAGGCTGAGGCAGGAGGATAGCTTGAGGCCAGGAGTTTGATAGCAGCCTGGGCAGCACAGCAAGACCCTAATGCTTAAAAAATAAAAAATTATTTGGGCATGGTGGAACACACCTGTAGTTGTAGCTACTGAAGAGGTTAAAATGAGAATACTAAGGTGGTAGTGAGCTATGAATGTGCCATTGAGTTCCTAGCTGGGTGACAGAGTGAGACTTTGTCTCTTTTAAAAAAAATTGCTATGATTATGTGATTTTTAAAATTTAGTCTGGTGAATTACATTGATTTTGGAATATTGAACGAGCCTTGTGTCTCTGGAATAAATCTCACCTGGTCATTGTGTAAATTTTTTTCATTTATCTCTAAATTTTGTTTGCCAGTGTTTTGTTAAGGATTTTTCATCTGTATTTTTGAGGATCTTGCTATGTACTTTTTTCTATTTTTTTAAACTATCTTTCGTATGGTTTTAATAATAGTAGAGTTTAATATTAGCTTCATAAAATGAATTGAGAGATTTCCCTTCCCTCCTCTTCTATTTTCTGGAAGAGATTTTAGAATCTGTGCTAATCCTGCTTTAAACATGTTGTAGAATTCTCCATCAATACCATCTAGACTTGGAGATTTATTTTTGGGGGATTTTAAATTACAATTTTCTTTCTTTCTTTCTTTCTTTTTTTTTAAGAGACAAGAGTCTCACTTTATCGCCCTCAGTAGAGTGCAGTGGCAGCGTCACACAGCTCACAGCAACCTCCAACTCCTGGGCTTAGGTGATTCTGCCTCAGCCTCCTGAGTAGCTGGGACTACAGGCGCCTGCCACAACGCCTGGCTATTTTTTTTGTTGAGGTTTGGCCGAGGCTGGGTTTGAACCCATCACCCTCGGTATATGGGGCTGGCACCCTAGTCACTGAGCCACAAGCACTGCCCAAATTACAGTTTTCCTTATAGCTATTAGACTATACAAATATATGGGTGAGTTGTGGTAGTTTGTGTTTTTTTAGGAATTGGTTTATATCATCTTAAGTTGTCAAATTTATATATGCAAAGTTTATTGTTTTATAATTGTTTTGATGGCTACACATGTGTAGTGATCCCACCTGTTTCATTCTTTATATTAGTAATTAATGTCTTATATTTGCTAACTAGTAATTTTATTGATCTTCAAAAAAACTAGACTTTGATTTTCTCTGTTGTTTTTTCTTTTTCTGTTTTATTGACGCCTGCCCTTACCTGTATTTTCTTCCAGGTGCTTGCTTTGCATTTTTTAGTTCTTTTTTCTCCTAGGTTCTCGAGGTATAGGAGTTTAGATTATTGATTTGAGATTTTTCCTCTTTTCTAATGTATACATTTAGTGCAATAAAATTTTCCTCCTAGTGCTGCTTTACCTGTATCTCATAAGTTTTGATACAAGGTGTTTTAATTTTCATTCAGTTCATTGAATTTTTTGATTTCCCCTTGATTCCCATTTGACCCATGAATTATTTAGAAGTGTGTTGTTTAGTGTTCAAGTGTCTGGACGTTTCCTATTTCTGCTACTGATTTTTAGTTTGATTTCATTGTGGTTACAGAGCATACTGTGTATGATTTCAGTTCCTTTAAATTTGTTAACAGTTTGTATTATGGGTGAGGATATAATCTTTTGTGGTATATGTTCTGTGGGTACTTGAAAAGTGGAGTAGATTGTTTTATAAATGTTGATAAGATCCCATTGGTTGAGGGTGTTATGTATTCTTTTATATTCCTGTTGGTTTTCTGTCTAGTTCTATCAATTGTTGAGCAGGGTAGTGAAGTCTCTAATTGTGGAATTGTCTGTTTCTTCTGTTAGACCTATTAGTTTTTGCTTCATATACAGTAAAACCTCTATAAATTGACGACCCCATGGACTGTAACAAACTAATCAACATATAGAGGTGGTCAACATAAGAAACTAGACCTACTGTACTGATTGGTACATGTGGTGCATGTCTGGTCTATGAAAATTAGGTCAACTTAAGGAGGTGGTATTTAGCAGCTCCCTAAGTTGACCTAATTTTCATAGACCAGACATGTACCACATAGCTCTTTTCTTTGGTACATACTGGATTGCTATGTCTTCTTGATGGATTGACCATTTAATTATAAAATAACATTCTCTGTTTCTGATCATTTTCTTTGTTCTGAAGTCTGCTTTATCTGATGATAATATAGGCATTCCTGCTTTCCTTAGATTAATGTTTATATGCTATATCATTTTCCGTCCTTTGATTTTTAAAACCTGCCTATATCATTATATTTGAAATGAATTTCTTTTTTTTTTCTTTGCAGTTTTTGGCTGGGGCCGGGTTTGAACCCACCACCCCCAGTATCTGGGGGCTGGCGCCCTCCTTGAGCCACAGGCACCACCCTTGAAATGAATTTCTTGTTAACAGCATATAGTTATAGTGTTTTGTAAAATGAATTATCAATCTCTGTCTTTTAATTGGTACATTTAGATCATATAGTGTTAATATGCTTGTTGATATCCTAAGGCTTAAGGCTGAAGTCTCATTTTTTAATTTTCTGTTCATTTGTCCCTTTTTTGTTTTCTGTTCATTTGTACAATGTATTAAATTTCATCTCTTTTTTTTTTTTTTGAGACAGAGTACCACTCTGTGCCCCTGGTAGAGTGCCATGGCATCAAAGCTTACAGCAACCTTAAACTCTTGGGCTTAAGTGATTCTCTTGCTTCAGCCTCCCAAGTAGCTGGGACTATAGGCCCCTACTACAGTACCCAGCTATTTTTACAAACGAGGTCTCACTCTTGCTCAGGCTGGTCTCAAGCTTCTGAGCTTAGGTGATCCACCTGCCTCAGCCTCCGTGACTGCTGGGATTATAGGCATGAGCCACAGTGCCAGGTCAATTATATCTTCTTTGAAGAGAAGAGGAAACTGAAATGAAACATATGTAATTTCTATTGAATTGACTGAATTTCAGATAAATATTTCTTCAGCACAGTTGATACTGGTTTTTTAAGGATCTACTAAACTTAAGATAGTAAAGTCAGCTTTTATATGTGTAAATTAAAAAAAATTCACATGCAGTGTTAGTTGATATTAATTGATTTCCCACAACACAGGCACACTACACAATTCACATGCAGTTTTAGTTGCTATTAATTGATTTCCCACTATACCAGCATGACTCATGCTGGCATACTTGGAGATACTGTGGGTTTGGTTCCTTACCATCACAATAAAGCAAATATTGGCTTTAAAGCAAGTACACAAACTTTTTGGTTTTCATATATAAAAGTTATATAAAAGTTATGTTGACACTGTACTGCAGTATGTTAAGTGTAATAGCAATGTATCTAAAACAATGTTCATACCTTAATTGGAAATATAACTGAAAAATGCTGACATAGAGACATGAAGTGAGCCCAGGCTGTTGGAAAAATGGTACTTACAGACATGATAAATGCAGGTTTGCCACAAACCTTCAATTTGTGAAATGCAATATCTGTGAAGTGCAGTAAAAGAAAAGGAAAAGTGCAGTAAAAGAAAAGGAAAATGAATGCTTTTTATTTTCTTTTATCTTAAATAGCCTCTAGATCCCCTGAGGTCTTCCTTGTTCTTGGTATGATCAATGCTAGATGAATGAGTTTCTTCAGATAAAACTCCTGATGCACAGACAAATTTCCTGAATTGTTCAAGTCCCCTGTGGAGGTAGGGATGGCTCATGCTGGCAGGAAGGATTCATGAAGAACATCCTCATCTCTCTAGTCTTAGTCTCAGGGTGGTGAAGTGGGAAGGACCAACAGCTTTATTAAGATATATCGCAGACCATATATGTCACACGTTTAAAATGTACTATTTCCTTTATTTAAAGTGAGTTTTAGTATATTCTCAGGCTAATCATTTCTACAGAGAACAGTCCCCTGATACCTTGCCTCAAAGTTAGATGTTTAGCTGCTGGACTTTCCATGTATGGGGTGTATGTGTAGGGGTTTGACTGTTCTGTATTCAGTCTTTCAAGTAACCCTTGTGTTTTCAGTGCTTCTATTATTCCTGGCATTTTGAACCCTGACCCTCTTCATAGTTGTGGCAACTCCCTTTGGATTTTATTCCCTTGGCAAATACTCTAGGTGCCTTTTGGTGATCTTTATTGCCCTTATCAAGTTTTGTCTTCCAGAAGTTTATTGCTATTTCTCATTAGTTGTGGGTCCTTTTCTTGTTTTTCTTAAAGTAATTGATTTATACTTTTTGCTTTAATGGACTCTGAGAAGGGAGAAAGATAAATAGATGTACTTGAGTTATCACATTGAACTGAAAGTCTGGAGGCCAGAGTTCTGGTTAAAGTTTTTACTTGCTAAAGTAAGAGCAGCCTTACTTAAATAATAGGTATTCATTATAAAACTAAGAATACTGGATTTTTAAAGATGAAGGAAAACTATAGAGATACTTTTCCATAGCTACTAACTGCCTTTTCCCATCCCCTATTTTCCAGCACCATTTTCATACAATTTGATGACCTTTCTCTATATATGTAACTCTTACTTTGCCTTCCTTTCCTCTCACATGTTTTTAATATCTTTTTCTCACCTTCCCTAGTTTTATAATGCCAGTCATTTCCTACCCAGTCTGCCTTAGTTTTGCTATTCATGATTATCCTGTAGAAGTCTTACATACATGTTCAGATATGTCCCAATATTTGCATTTCTTTTTCTTTCATATTTTATAAATTGTGTATTAGTTTATATGATTTTCCTTTGAATTATATATTTTGCTAAATATGTGAAATCATGTCATATCTATCAGTGTGTGACAATCTTATCCCATTCATTTAAGATATCTTTTTGATAATTGAATATCCATCCTTTATGTACCAGGTTCTTTATTTGTAAATTATAATGTTTTTTTTTTTATTTTTTAAAAATTTCTTATAGTATAACTATGTACATTAATGCCATCATGGGGTACAGTGTGCTGTTTTCATATACATTTTGAAATACTCTCATCAAACTGGTGGTTTTTAAATATTTTTAAGTTTTATAAAAAAATGAAAACAATCTAGAAATACCTGTATGTAACTAAAACTTCCTTTCTTCCCCACTCTAAATTAATTCCCTCAAAGCATTATTAGTGGTTTGATTTGTAGACTTTTCTATGCTTATATAACCATGGTGTGTATATACATATTCATATTCACATATATGTATACATTTTAATAGTTATTTTTATGTGGGAATCTATTATTTTCTACTTACCAATATATAAAATTATTAATATATAAGTCAAATTTTCTAGCTTGATTCATCCATTTTGATGACTATATATTAGTATTCTGCTGTTTAGGATTACACAATCTTCTTTGTTGATAGACTTTTAGATGGTGTCCTTTTCCCTTTACATATTTTTACAAACAGTTCATTTCCCTTTACATATTGATGCTGGCATTTCTGTAGGATCAATTTTTAAATGTGGGATTGTTGGCTTGGCGTCTGTGGCTCAAGTGGCTAAGGCACCAGCCACATACACCTAAGGTGGCGGGTTCAAATTCAGCCTGGGCCCTCCAAACAACAATGATGGCTGCAACCAAAAAATGGCCAGGCATTGTGGCGGGTGCCTGTGGTCCCAGCTACTGGGAAGGCTGAGGCAGGAGACTCTCTTGAGCCCAGGAGTTGGAGGTTGCTGTGAGCTGTGATGCCACAGCACTCTACCCAGGGGGACAGCTTGAGGCTCTGTCTCAAAAAAAAAAAAATAAATGTGGGATTGTTGAGTATAGGCTTGTAAATTTGAAACTTTGATTGATATGATTAATTCCCACTTCATTTTTTAATCAAATTTATTAGCTGTGAAAAATTTAAAACGTATAAATGTAGAGAAAGTAGTATATCTGTCTTGCAATTTTTTAGTTATCAACACATAACAAATCTTGTTTTGTCAAATCTTCTCACTATGCCTCCCTACCCCCTGCCCCTCCTAATATCAGTATAAGTCCTAGACATCGTATCATTTCTTCTTTAATAGTTCAGTAAAACCCATATTACTTCTGAGAAATTCTGCTTTGATTTGCAAGTATTTGCTTCATACATGGGTTCCCAGGAACTTATTTACTGAGTGAATCAAGGACTGGCTGTAGTTGGTCTGAAGCTATTCTCTTTGGCAATGATTAGGCAATAAGGCCACTTTTCTATGGTCACACCTAAAACCATATAATCAGTATATAAGAAATAGCTTTTCTTTCCATTCTTTGCACGGGGGGTGGGGTGGGGAAGAAAGGCATACATTCATCTCCTCTGAATGAGTTATCAAATGATAAGGGTGTAAGACAAAACAACAACAAAAAAACCCTTTTGTTTTGTCTTGCTGAAAGTTATCATCCAATCTTAGAAGTTCTTGTCTATACTTCCCAACTCTTGTGCTAAAATAAGAGAAAGGCTTTTAGTTTCAGGAAAGGAGTTTTTTTTATTTTAAACTTACAAAGTTTTTACCCAGGGTTTTAAGTGGAGGCGGGGCGGGGCTGTGTCAAGGAAGTCCTTAGACAATCAATATTGTTTTTAATGATTTCTGTTTCTTGTGATCAGTATTAGAATAGCTGTACCTCCAGTGTGCTAGCTCCTTACATAGTGGACTGGAGAAGTTCAGAATTGCATTTATTGAAGATGCTGGCATGTATTTGTACACTTGATCTTAGCTAAAAGGCTGAGAAGTGATGGCATACATTTGTAATGGTTATTTAATAAGGCATTCCTTTTTTTTTAAATTGAGGTTAAGCAAAATGTCCTTTGAAATAATGGCTCAGGCTCTATTCTCCAATTAGAAAAGACTATCTATATGGAGTGGAGAAATTGGCAAAGTGGGTCTTGAGTAATACTGGAGGAAGACAATCTTTCTAAGGTTTAATTTAGTTTGAACTTTAAATCTGTTTTCTAGAAGATGGGCTCTTATGTTTCTAGTACTTAGAAGATGGCCTGTTTGCAACAGGCGTATGAAAAATGTTTGGTATTACTAAACATCAGGGGAATGCAAATCAAAACCACAGTGAGATTTCACTTCATACCTGTTAGAATGGCTGTTACAAAAGATAACAACTGTTGTATAAGATATGGAGAAAAGAGAACCTTATACGCTGTTGGTGGGAATGTAAAGTAGTATAGTCATTATGGCAAATAACATGGAGGTTCCTTAAAAAATTAAAAATGGAACTATCATATGGTTTAGTAATCCCACTTTTAGGTATATTTCTAAAGGAAATGAAGTTATTGTGTTGAAGAGATATCTGCACACCTATGTTTATTGCAGCAATATTCACGGTAGCCAAGATATGGAGTCAATCTACGTGTCTATTGATGACTGAATGGTAAAGAAAATATGTGCTGAAAAATGTACACACAGTTTAAGAAAGGAAAAGACTGTATTAAAGTTATAATATTCAAATCACATTTGACTTATGCAAATACAAGATACAATATGCAAGATAACAGATGTTATTGGTATATATTGAGTATTACAATTTTAAGGCAGTTTTTTCCCCTTCTTATAGGGATCCCTATATCCCTTCTTAAAGGGATGTATATAATTTTGGCACCCCCGTGTGTGTGTGTGTATGTGTGTGTGTGTGTATGTATGTATACTTGAACATTGTTAAGAGAGTAGATCTTAAATATTCTTACCCCCTCCTCCCAAAAAAGGTGAGTATTCGAGGTGATGGATATGTTTTTTGTTTGTTTGTTTGTTTTGTTTTGTTTTGTTTTGTTTTGTTTGAGACAGAGTCTCAAGCTGTCCCCCTGGGTCGAGTGCCGTGGCATTACAGCTCACAGCAACCTCCAACTCCTGGGCTCAAGCGAGTCTCCTGCCTCCACCTCCCAAGTAGCTGGGACCACAAGCGCCTGCCACAATGCCCGGCTATTTTTTGGTTGCAGCCGTCATTGTTGTTTGGCGGGTCCGGGCTGGGGATTCCAACCCGCCACCTTAGGTGTACGTGGCTGGCGCCTTAGCCAGTTGAGCTATAGGCGCCGAGCCAGAGGTGATGGATATGTTAAATCAGTTTGGTTTAATAATTTGACAATGTGTATATGTATATATACGTATATTAGAAACATCACATTGTACATCCTAAACTTATACAATTTTTAATTGTCAATTATACCTTAATAAAGCTGAAGAAAACAAAAATAAGTAAATAAAATTTTATATTATAACCATTAAAAGAAAAAGAAAGTGGCTTCTTTTCATTGTACAAATTTTTTTTTTTTTTTTGGTGAGACAGAGCCTCAAGCTGTCACCCCGGGTAGAGTGCTGTGGCATCACAGCTCACAGCAACCTCCAACTCCTGGGCTCCAGCGATTCTCCTGCCTCTGCCTCCTAAGTAGCTGGGACTACGGGCGCAATGCCTGCCACAATGCCCAGCTATTTTTTGGTTGCAGCCATCATCATTGTTGTTTGGCTGGCCTGTGCTGGATTTGAACCCGCCAGCTCAGGTGTATGTGGCTAACGCCTTAGCCGCTTGAGTTACAGGTGCTGAGCCCATTATACAAATTTTTGACAGTTTATAAAACTGGGGAAACCAAACCTCCAAAGATCTACCAGATATAAACTGTTGTTGCCTCAGGTATCAAATTCATATTTTGAACAACATGACCTGGAGTCTGTCCTGGTTATCAGACTTATTAAAAGAAGTCAGAAGATCAGTATAAGTTAATTCTGAAGAAGAAAAAAAAAATCCCAGCCATCATCTTTGCATTTTTATTTTCCATATCACTACACAAACTTGGTCGGGAGATTTATTTTTGCTACCTAGCAGTCTTTAACAAACTATGTACTGGGAGGATAAATCCCATTGCTTAGAATCACTTTTGGGTTACACAGCTCACTGATAGGAAGAGAAGACAGAAATTTCTCAAGATATTTGAAGCAGTGTTGTAGAAAGCTTTCATTTCATTGCAACAGGTAACTAGAAAAACTTTGAAATTCCCTTAATTCTTCTTATATTCCTCAACTTGCTAGCCTAAGGCCAATCATGTATGGAGAGGGTGTCTAGGATAGCTTTTTTAAGAGTTTAAATGAAGGAGAAATTGCCATTCTATTTGATCCAGAAGTGAAGAGGGGCTGTAAAATGCAGATTGCTGTATACCGGAGTGTTTTCTGCAAATTTGTTAGATAAAATGTTTAGAGAATATTTCATTCAAATCAGTATGTTCTCAATAAAATAATGCCTTAGGGTTAGGGTTAGGGGTTAACCTAATCTAACCATGGGAAAGAGGTTAACTTAACCTTTCCCCATGGGCTCTAGGAAGAGCTCAATATTATCTTGTCTTTTATTGTCTATTATTGTGTTGTCCTCCAGAGACATGAAACATATAACAGACCAAATAGGCATCCAGAGCAATTAAATAAACAAGTAAATAAAAACTAAATTCACTCAGAAGCGGATGAAGAGAATGAGTCTGCAGGAAAATTTTCCAACTAGTTTTGCTTTTCTATATATTAGAATCATATAGCCAAAGCAGTATCATACTGTTTGGTGGAAAGCTTAGGGTCAAAGAATAACCTACTGTGCTTTATCTGCTGGAAGTTGGAACCCCAGAGCTGTATTGCTTTATCATTAGTTATTTGCATAGGAGAAGTTATAGGTCATGTATATAGCTGGGAGGTTCTTGTCAGCCTAACTTCTGTGAACTATATCCTTAAATGTCTTGAGGATTTCTAATTCATATCAAAGTGTGGTCTAATTAGGTTAAGTCTGAAGTGTGGTTGTTTTGTACAGTTGTGTAGTACACAGCTGTACCATATTTAAGGTGGTGCCATAGATTGATATCTATTTATTAGGACAGTTATTCAGCACGTGGCAGGTAGTCAAGTATTTTGAAGAAAGGAAGGTAGTAGTGGGCAAGTGTAGACCTGTTTTTAAGTACTATATTTAGAAATTTCGTACAAAACCGTAAATGAGAACTTCTTTCAAAGTTGCATTTGTAGGAGAGGCCAAGACAGGAGGTTTGATCACAGAAGTTTGAGACCAGCCTATGCAACAAACACAGTGAGACCCTGATTAAAAATTACCAGGATGGTGGCACCTGCCTGTAGCTATTTGGAAGGTTGAGACAGGAGGATTGTTGAGCCTGGGATTTGGAGGTTGCAGTAAGCTATGATTGTGCCACTGGGCCCTCCAGCCTGGGTAACAGACTGAAACCTTATCTCTTAAAAAAATTAATAAAGTTGGATTTATTGATGCAGTAATTTCCCCCCTTTATTCTCTGTTTCTTATTTCTCCCACATTTTCTTTATTTTGATACTGGTAGTGTTTTGTTCTTCCCCCAGAGAAATGAGCTTTTAAGTGAATTTGCTCTGAAAGTGTTTGGGACTTTTATTTTTATTGTGTTTAGTTTGTTCACAGTTTTGTAACTCTGCAGCCTTAATGTGGGTGTTCTTGCCATGTTGAGATGACAGTGCTTGGATCCAGTTAATAGCTCCATTGTATGTTGAATAAACCTTACATCTTTGCCAGAGATTTGGTTATTATTCAGTTGTGATTCTGTCATTGTGTGGTCAGCTGGGATTGTAGGTTCATTTGTTATTGCTCAGAGTTTCCAGAAAGTAGCCCTGGGTAGTGCTAGACTTTTTATGTGTGCATTATTCACTATCTAGAGATGTTTCTGTGGTTGAGCTTGGAAATTTTATTTGTTCTTTTTACATCAAGATGAGTCACAGTATAAGGGGGGGGGTTACTGTTTTATTTCTGATATTTTAAATATTCTTTAGTTCTTTATCTTGCCAAGGTTATCAGCAAGTAGGATCTGCTGGTGGAGATACATGGTATTACCAATGTTTGTTTGAATTTGATTTATATACTTATGGTAATACCAAGAGGTATTTAAATTGTGCTTTCAGGTCACTAGGTTATGAGTTCATCTTAAAAAGTAGTTTTCCAACTTTAGTATATCAGAATCACCTGAAGGGCTTGTTAATGCAGATTTCTGGGCTCTATTCCCAGACTGGCTAATTCAGTAGGTCTGGGATGGGGCTTGAGAGTTTGTATTCCTATCTAGTTTCAGGTGATGCTGATGCTGCTGTTTTTTTTTTTTTTTTTTTTTTGAGACAGATTCTCATTATGTCACCCTTGGTAGAGTGCTGTGGCAGCACAACTCATAGCAACCTCAAACTCTTGGGCTTAAGCAATTCCCTTGCCTCAGCTCTCCCAAGTAGCTGGGGCTACAGGCGCCTGCCACAGCGCCCGGCTATTTTTTTGTTGCAGTTGTCATTGTTGTTTAGCAGGCCCAGGCCAGGCTCAAACCGGCCAGCCTGGGTGTATGTGGCTGCCGCCCTACTCACAGAGCTACGGGTGCTGAGTTGATGCTGTTGTTTTGGTAACACACTTTGAAAACTACTGCCCTGAGATAAAATTATTTTAATTCTTCTCTAAATCTGTGCTACATGGAATCTAGAACATAAGAAAGTAGGATTAGGTGTTTGAGAAAACTACCAGTATCTTAGAAACTTTTTTTCCAAGATGAAAAGGGCTATGCTTTCGGATTTTGACTATAACCTGTAGATAGTAAAAAGATTCAAACAGGAAAGCTTAAAGATAAAAGTAAAAATTATTTAAATTCTCATTATCAACACAATAACATTATGGTAAATATTGTTCCAGATGGTTTTCTTTGCTTTTATATAAATTTATAATCTCATTTAAAAGGATTTCGTGTATACTTTATTTTGAAGCCCATATCTAAAATTCAACACTATTCAGTTGATAAAGATATATATATGTTACAATATAATATGTAATATAATATGTACAATATGTATATATCCATATAATATATATGTAATATGTATAATATAATACTCCATTTTATAATTGCACAGTGCATTTTTAAACAATGATAGTGGTAAGCATTTAGATTGTTTCCAGTTTTTTAGCAGTTACAAGTTCTTGTCCTACATCTTTGTACATAAATGTCATCATCTTATTGTGAAGATGATAA
Organism: Otolemur garnettii; assembly: GCF_000181295.1. Lineage (NCBI taxonomy): Eukaryota > Metazoa > Chordata > Mammalia > Primates > Galagidae > Otolemur > Otolemur garnettii. Next base: position 3,257,846 of record NW_003852463.1, read on the forward strand.
GAAATGATACTGCTGAGTCAAAGAGATTGGCTTTTAACATTTTGGAGTATATTGCCAAATTATCCTCTGGAAAGGTGGTATGAATTAACACTTACACCAACAGTGCCTAAACACTGCCTGTAAAATGAAATGGTTTTAAAGATACTAGTAACTTCCTTTACTCCAGTCTTAGAGTTGGAGAGGTTTTCTTTAAGACAGATAATGACTCTTTTTGGAGCAAATAGGAATACTGACTGGTGGGGGGTGAATAGACCCCTCAAATTTCCTTCTTAGTTCTGATAAGATTATTTAATCTTGGCAAGTCTCAAAACACTTTCCAGATATTTCTTTGTATTCACATTACAGACAGCATCTTCTCAGATGACAGACATCTGCATTGTTTGTCATTCCCAGTTCTATTGTAAGTTTCTGAAAAAGCCTTTCTTGCAGGGTAGAGACAGTCAACATAGGTGCTTTAGGAATCATGTTGCAACCAATTGAACTAAAAATGTCCTGAAATCTTAGGGTATAAAAAAAATCTTTAAAAATCAAATCATTTTTTCAGTGGTACACTTTTTTTTGTGAGCTGACTCTACATTTTTTGGACCATATATCCCAATTTGTAAACAGTGAGCACTGTTTACCTTCTTTGAGTGTGTTTGTTTATAAATTATATGCAGGTACTAAAATATCTATTTGTATAATCAAACATACACAGGAAAATTAGAAATTTAAAAAGATGAAATTAAGATACAGTAGAGTAGCAATGCTAATCTTTTTCTATACCTCAGTAGAAATTACTGTTCTGTGCAGGGTTTATTTCTTAACTACCATTTTCTTACAGAGAATATGTCTTCTTGACTAGAGGCACATATCTGAGCTGAACTTTTAGACTAAATACCTATTTTGATTGTTCCTGAGCTTTATGTACACAATATGTTTCTTTAGCAACTTCTTAAAATCTGAAGTTATTTGTCATTGCTTCAGTGGAGAATGAGAGGAAAGATAGTATTATTTGTTCTTTTAGGTAGATAGAACATCTGTTATTTAACATCTAGATCTAATTCTATTCAGAACTATAGAGTTTATAAAAGGTGGCATAAAAATCATCTTGTCTCATCTCTCTTTATTATCTAATTTTTTTTTGAGATGGCCCATGCTAGAATGCAGTGGTGTGGATTCTAGCTCACTGTAGCCTTGAACTCCTGGGCTCAATCTATTCTCCTATCCTAGTCTCCTGTGTAGCTTGAACTACTGGTGCATGTCTGCATGCCTGGCTATTTTTTATTTTTTAGAGATAGGGTCTCACTATGTTGCCCAGGCTGGCCTCAAGTTATCCTTCCACCTGGGTGTCTCAGAATATGAGGCTTATAGGTGTGAGCCAACATGCCCAGCACTAAATTTTAATATAGCGTATTAAAGAGCCCAGATTCTGCAGTTAACTAATGTGGATTCAGTTTCTGGCCCTGTTATTTATTCACTGTGTGATCTTATGTGAATCACTTTACCTTTCTATATTTCACTTTTTTCATCTATAAAATGAGGCTAATCAGAGCATCCATCTTTTGAGGCTGTTGTGAGAAATGATGTCTATCCTGTTATCAATGCTTCTACTAATGTTTGCTATTATTATTAGTTGTTAGTATTAAATTAACTTCTAAATATAAAGGTTAAAAAATTCACCAATAAATCTGCCAACAGATATTTTGATTTTTTTTTTTTTTTTTTGAAGACAGAGCCTCAAGCTATCCCCCTGGGCAGAGTGCTGTGGCATTACAGCTCACAGCAACCTCCAACTCCTGGACTCAAGCGAGTCTCCTGCCTCCGCCTCCCAAGTAGCTGGGACCACAGGCGCCCGCCACAACGCCCGGCTATTTTTTGGTTGCAGCCATCATTGTTGTTTGGCGGGTCCGGGCTGGGGATTCGAACCCGCCACCTTAGGTGTACGTGGCTGGCGCCTTAGCCGGTTGAGCTATAGGCGCCGAGCCAGATATTTTGATTTTTTATGACAGACAAAATGGCATAACTTTTTGGAGTCCTATTGCTTGATTGTGAATCTACCACGTTACTTATTAGCTCTGTAACTTTGTTCAGATCTACTTATCTCTGTTTCTGATTACTCATTATTTAAATGGATGATAATAATAGTGTATATCTTATAAAATTGTTTTAAAAATTAAATGAATTGTTACATGTCTAGAGCTTAGAAGAATGGCTAGGCATAATAAGTGATCAATAAAAACTATATTTTAGCTTGGCGCCTGTAGCTCAGAGACTAGGGTGCCAGCCACATACACTGGAGCTGGTGGGTTTGAACAACAATGACAACTACAATCAAAAAATAGCCAGGTGTTATGGTGGGTGCCTATAGTCCTAGCTACTTGGGAGGCTAAGGAAAGAGAATCTGCTTAAGCCCAAGAGTTTGAGGTTGCTGTGAGCTGTGACACTACAGCAGTCTACTGAGGGTGACATAGTGAGACTCTGTCTCAAAAAAAAAAAAAACAAAACTACATAGTTTATTCTTCACAGATACTTAAAAGTACACATTTATAATTTTAATGTTTAAAATTAATCCATAGATTCTTTTTGAGTACTTAATATATTCTGTTTTTTATTTTTTTTTTAAAGAGACAAAGTCTCACTTTGTCACCCTCAGTAGAGTGCTATGGCATCACAGCTCCTCCAACTCCTGGGCTTAGGCGATTCTCTTGCCTCAGCCTCCCGAGTAGCTAGGACTACAGGCACCCACCACAATGCCTGGCTATTTTTTGTTGCAGTTTGGCCGGGGCCAGGTTTGAACCTGCCACCCTTGGTATATGGGCCCGGCACCCTACTCACTGAGCCACAGGTGCCACCCTTAATATATTCTTAATTTTAATAGCTGTGTATAATTTTTAAATCTTGAGATACTTTGAATTCTAAACAATAATTATCACTACCATATTAGAAATATGGTGTTTTGTTTCTCCTATTTCTTCTTCTTCTTCTTTTAATAAAAAAAATTGTATTTACTTAGAAGCATTCAAAATGTCAACAAAACAAATGCAACTTTTTTTTTGCAATTACAGAGTGGTATTCAGTTAACAGAACAACAATTATTTCATATAAGCTGCATCAGAGACAACTGAAGATGAAGAACTACCATCCCCATATATAACTAATTTGTGCTGTGCACCAACAAGAACCTGCTTTAGATTTCCATGCCAATTTCCACCCCCCATACTGTACCAGGCAAGGTTAGTGGCTATTGAAAATACCACCAGAACAGGGCTATCTAAAGACACATTCAGTAGTGTGTTAACTATACAAAAAAAGACACTGTACAGTTTAAAAACAAATCTTACACAGCCTTACATTTCAATTTTTTCTTTAAAAGGAGTGAGTTGTGTACAGGGGGGTTAAATGCTTTATAGACAAGGAAAAAACCATGCTAGAACCAACTTATTCATCTTCATCTTCTTCTTCATCATCTTCCTCCTCCTCTCCATCATCTTCATCTTCCTCATCTTCCTCCTCTTTCTTCTTTTTCTTGCTTTTTTCAGCCTTGATGACTCCCATTTTCGCTGCATCAGGCTTTCCTTTAGCTCAGTATGCAGCAATATCCTTTTCGTATTTTTCCTTCAGCTTTGCAGCCTGCTTTTCATAAGGCTGCTTGTCACCCACAGCAGTGTTATTCCACATCTCTCCCAGCTTCTTTGCAACATCACCAATGGATAGGCCAGGATGTTCTCCTTTGATTTTTGGGCGATACTCAGAACAGAACAAGAAAAAGGCCGAAGGAGGCCTCTTGGGTGCATTGGGATCCTTGAACTTCTTTTTTGTTTTCCCTTTAGGAGGGATATAGGTTTTCATTTCTCTTTCATAATGGGCCTTGCCCGCCTTTGCCATATCTTCAAATTCTCCTTTCTCTTTAGCAGACATGGTCTTCCACCTCTCTGAGCACTTCCTAGAAAACTGAGAAGTTGATGGAAGCATCTGGGTGCTTCTTCTTGTGCTCCTCCCGACAAGTTTGCATAAAGAATGCATATGATGACATTTTGCCTCTCTGCTTCTTAGGATCTCCTTTGCCCATGTTTAGTTATTTTTCCTCAGCGAGGCACAGAGTTGCCCAGTGCCCATCCAGCTCTCATTTGCCCCAGCACTGTCTCTGTGGAGCTCAATGGCTGTCTCTCCTATTTCTTCAAAAAAGATTTACTTTTTTTTTTTTGAAACAGAGTCTTACTATGTCGCCCTCCTGGGTAGAGTGCCATGGCATGACAGCTCACAGCAACCTCCAACTCTTGGGTGTAAGTGATTCTCTTGCCTCAGCTTCCCAAGTAACTGGGACTGCAGGCGCCCACTATAACGCCCGGCTATTTTTTGGTTGTAGTTGTCATTGTTTGGCAGGCCTGGGCAGGATTTGAACCCACTAGCTCCTGTGTATGTGGCTGGTGCCCTAGCCACTGTGCTATAGGTATTGAGCCAAAAGTTTTAATTTTTTAATAAACATTTTAAAAATACCTTTTTAAAGCATATATTTTGACGCTTAAATACATTTTAAACTTTATAACATGTTTTAAATGATATTGAATCTCACTACATATAATAATGTCTGGAAATAAATGTGTTGTTATCTCATATTACTGTCAGCTTTTTTTTTGTTACCTAATTGCACAGGCTTTGTGTTATTGGGGCTTTTTTTTTTGACAGAGTCTCACTTTGTCACCTTTGGTAGAGTGTGTGGCATCATAGCTCACAGCAACCTCAAACTCTAGGGCTGAAGAGATTCTCTTGCCTCCCTAGTAGCTAGGACTACAGGTGCCTGCCACAATCCCTGTTTTTTTTTAACTGTTGTTTATTTAGCAGATCCCAGCCAAGTTTGAACCCATCAGACCCGGCGCCTTAATTAGCCATTGAGCTACAGGCACCAGCCATGTTACTGGCTTTTTTTTTTTTGTGAGACAGAGTCTCACTGTGTCACTCTCAGTAGGGTGTCATGGCATCACAGCTCACAGCAACCTCCAATTCTTGGGCTTAAGCGATTCTCTTGCCTCAGCCTGCAAGTAACTGGGACTACAGGTGCCCGCCACAGTGCCCAGCTATTTTTTTGTTGTAGTTGTAATTGTTATTTAGCAGGCATAGGCTGGGCTTGAACCCTCCAGCCTCGGTGTTGTGTGGCCAGCACCCTACTCACTGAGCTATGGGCGCCTAGCCTGTTACTGGGCTGTTTATTACTGAACTTTATAACTAAATGCATATGACATATACCATCTTGTGCATGTTTTCATGAGTAATTATGGTGTTGCTTTGGCTTGTGTTCCACACTTTTTGTGACTCAGTCTTTAAACTTAAAAATATGACATTAAATACTTTCGTAACTATTTGCTGAAACAGTGGAATTTGTTAAGATTTATGGGAACCTATGGGATCAAATGTTTGAAAATGGCAAAATAAGAAATATCTAAGTTATGTTTATCACTGAATATTAACTTCTTTTCTCTTGGAGTTCAGAACTTTGGTTCCTCATAAATATGTGATATTTAGCACTTTGAGTCTCCAAACAGTGTATTTTGATTAGTGATTAAAATGTCTAGCTTGTTGCTATTTTAAGCCAGTATGCTACAGATCAGACTTTAACTTTTTAAAAAATGTATTCAAATTCTATATGCTTCTCTTTATTTCAATTTGAATTTGGGTAAGATAAATATGAGTTTGTGATAAATGAAGATTAAGAATTGTAAAACTACAGCAGTGCCTGTGACTCAGTAGATAGGGCGCTGGCCTCATATACCGAGGGCGGCTGGTTCAAACCCAGCCTCAGCAATAACAAAAATAGCTGGGTGTTGTGGCAGCGCCTGTAGTCTTAGTTACTCCAGAGGCTGAGGCAAGAGAATCGCCTAAGCCCAGGAGTTGGAGGTTGCTGTGACACCACGGCACTCTACCAAGGAAGGATAAGGTGAGACTCCGTCTCTTAAAAAAAAAAAAAGAATTGTAAAACTTAGATATAATAATTTTTTTTTGCTCTATGGAGTTACACAGAATCTCATCTTTTATGTTTGTCTTTCCAACAGGAAAATCTTTGGGATGAAAAATGGCCAAATTCACTTTTAGTCTTTATAGGTGTTTTTTCATTTATTTGCTTTGTTCATAAGCATTTCTTAAATATCTGTTTTATCAATTAATGTGTTAATCTCAAGAGATACAACGACAAAATTAGGAGAGCATAGTTTATTGGGAATATCAGATTCTTAAATTGAAAAATCATGTTTAAATAATTTTTCCATATCAGATGTTTTTCTTCTCAAGGAAAACAAACTGTTCCAAAATACCAGTAATATAGGAAATGAAATTAGTTGCATCATCTTTGTTTGAGTGCTTAGTTTTTTCCATTGGGAGTGGCGGTAGAGAAGAAATAAAGCTTTCCATACAGTGGTAATTATCAAAAGCTGAATGATGGATACACGTTGGGAGAGATTCACTTAATCTAGAATTTGAATCAAATGGAATATTATTTTGACAAATATTTTAATCCAGCTTAGTATTTCTAGAAATATATAGGTTTAACTCGTGGTAAATTTATTCTTTGTGATTTAACATTTGATTCAGTTTGTGGTTCAGTAAAATTACTATTTAGTTCTAGGTTAACTGAGTACTGTGATCAGAAAATAGATTATTAAAAACTATATAGAAATAATTATATATATGTGTATGTGCATTTTTTTCCCCTTTTCAATATGTAGAATATATTAAAATTTATTCTGGTGTTTTCTAGGCAATAAACTTTCCATTATGCAAATTTTCAAACATGTGCAAGGGTAGGGAGACTAGTATTCTGTTATCTTCTACCATTTTCTTATATAGCTAAAAAGGAAGGATGATTAATTTTACTAGACTATACAAATGTTCAAGGATACAGTATAGGCTATCTTCTTGTTGGTCTTATTTATAGACAATAAAAAAAAGTAAGAGGATAGTTTTAAGAGCACTGTCCAGAGAGTGGGTGGTAAAAGTGAGGATGGACTGTAGTATCCTTGAAGCTCATTAGAAACTCTGCATTTCATTCATATAAGAGTAAACTGATGCCCAGGGAAGTGAAGTGAATGCTTAAGATCACAAAGTTTAGTTAGTTGGGGAGTTTGGAGTGAAGCTAGATTCTCTAACCCAAATGTGGTGCCTTTTCTCCTTAACTTTAACTGTCATCAAGGTATAATATTTTGGCTATGTTTTGTATGTCTTTGAGTTGAGGATACTTTTCCCTAGTGTTGTTATTGTTACATGGAATGATTTCTTGAGGGGGCCCTTAAATTTATTTTTCTTACTAAGTCTTTTCCTTTCAATCCATTTCTAACTTTGTTTCTCCTCTTCTTGTAAAAGAATCTAAATTCTAGACTATTTCATCCTTTGGATTTTTTTGTTTGTTTGTTTTTGTTTAGCAGGCCTGGGTGGGGTTTGAACTCACAGCTCCTGTGCATGTGGCTGGTGCCCTAACCACTGAGCTATGGGCACTAAGCCTGGAGTCTTCTATATAGAGATCATCTCTTATTACATTTTTTCTCACACCCACCTAAAAAATAGTGGGAAATTCTCCTTTATGTCTAGCTACAGTACCTTCCTTTTCTGAGAGGGATCAGAGAAAAAGGAACCTGCCAGAAGTTTACCAAGAAACTGAGGAATATTTTGTAAACAGCTCTTCCATTTTCTCTTCAGAATACCAAGCCCGCTGAGGGAGAGGACTAAACCCATACTCTTGGTTAGTATGGGAAAAGATGAACCAAAGTGAATGATGGAGTGGTCAGTGGTGCTCACTGGTCCTAGGTATGATGATTCCAGTATTGGAGTTTCCAGGAGAAGCTATTCCTTTGACTCCCATTTGACTATTCCCATTCCTTTTATCTGAAGTCTCTTTCCTCAATTAGAAGTCTTCTCAAAAGCTTAATTTAGTCTGTATCACCCCTCCTGAGAAGTACTTTAACCTGAGGTCTATTTGTATAGCATTAACTCTGTTCCTTTGGGAAGTTGACTTTGTATTATAACCTTATTCCCTCTTGATAAATTATCTCCTCCTTTTTTATGAGTGCTCTCCTGAGGACAAAGTGAAATTGCTTCTGGTTGCAAATTGAGCTAGCTGTCTCCTATGGCAGTGGAGGCTAGTAGGGATGTCTGGGAACTCTTTTCCTCCAGATCTTGACTATGTTGAGAGGTGTATGGGTTTTGGAGGGCTTGTGTGTGCTGGCAGTTTGCCAAGATTTATGGACTAGGAAGATAGTTTTCTTTTTTTAAATCAGGATTCTGAGCAAGTGCAGGGGAAACAGGAAGGGGAAGACAGAGACATGAAAGTAGAGCTGAAGAGAGAGTCATTTGTTAAAAAAAAGAATTATTTGTATCTACTGTGTTCAGGATAGAAAGATAAATGAAATATGGTCTCTGTTCTTGAAGAGCACATTGTCTTGTGGGGAAAAGGACTATGTAAACATCTAATTGTGATATATGATAAGTGCTTATATTTATAAAAGAGAGTAAACAAAATAGTAATTCATTCTTATTTTTGAGCTGGGCCTGAGATAGTAAAATAGAAATTATTTTTAGGTAAGGAAGCTATTCATTTTCTATAGCTATTGTAACAGATTACCACATATAGCTATTGTAACGAATTAACAACTTTAGTGGGTTTTAAAACACCACACATTTACAGTTCTGCATTTCACATGTTTGATATAGTTCTTTCTTTTTTTTTTTAAGCTGATGCCTTAATTCAGAATTTTATTTTAGCAATTCCTTAAGAGATTTGAATACTCTGGAGCACTGTTTACATCTTTATTATAATCTACTAAAATGTTACCCTTGGACTTTACTATGTTAAAACATGAAGCCAAGATAACTTGTGTGTACCACCCAATTACTTTTTCTAAGGTGAAATCGTATGGTTTATTTTCAGTTTGCATATTCTATATTCTTCCCACTCACATGTTAAGTATTAGAATGCTCTATCCAGTCACAAATCCCAAGGATATCTCATTTGCCTGAATGAGCTGCCCAAACCCTTCAAATTATTATCTTCATCTGAATTATTCCCAAGTCCCACCTCCAAGCTTCCTATCCAATCTTTGTAGAACAAGTACATCCACAAGATACTCTCAATACTTTTAAGCTTCTTTCACCTACTCTTGATCTTTGAGGAAGGCAGTCACCCTTCCAATTCCTAAGTTTATTCCAGCCTGCACCCAAGGCCGTGGTGTTAAACACTATTTTTCTTTCTTAGCCCCCATACAGGAAAAAAACCCACTTATCTCCTAATATCTGTACTTGCCCTGTAATTGTCATTATATATACACCTATATCTCTGACTTCCTTGTACTCTGAAAGTGCCAGATAACCTCCATTTTAAACATATGCCAACTCAAGTTAAGGCAGTAAGTTTTTTAATGCCTCTTAATAAAAATACAAGAGCACAAATCCACTTTTGTTTACTTTTCATCACTTTAAATCCTTGAGGGGTACAGCATCACACGGATTCTGTGTCCAGTGGCCTTAGCAGGAAGGTTGCTTTGGAATTTAGCACTAACCATGTCACTGTTTCCATGGGCCCAAGTTATCTTTCCCCACATTGCCCTGGTTTTGTTTGGTTTGCTTCCAGGAGTCACTGTGTTGTTCTTTGCTTTGTATACCTAAGTACATCTCCTGCCCAAATAGAATTCAGTTTCGTCTTGGGCATAAATACCTTCAATTTTAAGAAGAGCTGTGTGCTCCCTTTGGTTCCGGAGACCTCTCTTGTAGCCAGCAAAAATGGCCTTGGACCATAGCCTTCCAGACATATTTGCCTTTTAGAAGTTCTGTTCCCAGCAGACCTCCACAGGCCCCAAGATGGAGGAAAGAGGAAAGTGAGGCCTCGCTGCATGGCCTTATGGGAGTTGATATGGTTCTAACTGGGCTAAAATCAAGATGTCAGCCTGGCTATATTCCTTTCTGGAAATTCTAGCAGAGAATCCATTTTCCAGCTTTTGGAGGAGTCAACTGAAACAGAGATGCAGAGTCTGTAAATTTAGAAAGGAGGCTTCATTTCTTATAAAGGATTACAGCCTGCTGGCTGGCCATCCTGACAGGCTTGGAAGTGTAGCCTTCAAGGGAGGGAGGAGTAAGACAGAAATTTATGCTGAGCAGATTGACCAAGTATACATATTCAACACATTACAGGAGGAGCTGTGTGAATACTTATGAAAGAGACCCACATACATGTGTATTAGTCTTACATGAGGTAACACATGTCCTGTGATCACTTTGGGGTAGAGATTTAATGTGTATATACATTATAGTTAGGTCTTATGTACATAAAGGTGAAGTATAGGGCATGAGTTCATAAACTGTGTGTCCTTAGGAGACTGGTCAGAACCAGTCCATGGCCCCAATCTGTTATTAAGAAAAAACTCTTTGTGGTCTAAAATAGTCCTCATGTCAGAACCATACAGAGAAGAAGAGGGCACTAGTGTCAGATGAAGTTAAGTGGAAGAGTCTTCTGACCTTTTGTTTTCTCATAGGTCTTTGATAAAATCTAGCGGTGACTAGTAAGGGAGGGGATGAAAACAAATGGGATGTGGCATCCTTCCATCCTGCCATGGCTTCAGACTCTAAACTTTGGGGTTTTAGCCAAAGGAGAGTCCATTAGGCTGTTGCAAGGGTTTAGGAGTTTTAGTTTAGTCCCTACTGGACAGACCTTACCTGGCTCATGGTCCCTTTTCTTCATATTTAAAGATACCAATAAAGCATCTCTCTGACCCCTCTTCTCCTGTCACATACCTTTCTCTGAGTCTCTTCTTTTGTCTTGGTCTTCCATTTTTAAAAACGTAGTGATTATGGGTGGTGCCTGTGGCTCAGTGAGTAGGACGCTGGCCCCATATACCAAGAGTGGCGGGTTCGAACCCAGCTCCGGCCAAACTGCAACAAAAAAAATAGCTGGGCGTTATGGTGGGTGCCTGTAGTCCCAGATACTCGGGAGGCTGAGGCAAGAGAATCACCTAAGCCCAAGAGCTGGAGGTTGCTGTGACCTATGACGCCATAGCACTTTACCGAGAGTGATAAAGTGAAACTCTGTCTCTTAAAAAAAAAAACAAAAAAAAAACCCCAAACACTTTATGATTATGTCAGGTCCACCTGATTAATCCAGGATACTTGCTCTATCTCACAGATAATTAGCAACTTTAATTTCACCTGTGTCCTTACTTCCCTTTGCCATATAACCTATTACATTCATAGATTCTGATGATTAGGACATTGACATTTTGGGGTTATTATTCTCACTGCCACAGAAAAGGACAGTTTTTTGTTATTCATCTGCTTAAAAAGTTGGTTGATTTATTGCTTCCAAAGGAGACTTTTAATCTTTTTAGGGCACCAGAATCCACATGTGATGAAATATGCAGTTCCTTTCACCAAAATAATGTTTGCACAGAGATAGTTTTGGGAGATCCTGTTAGAGGTCTACCTTGGTTTTTAAGGTCTTTTTAGGCTAGCCTGAGCTTAACCTGTGGCTCTTCTCTTCCTCTAATTTCATCTCTCAATCCCACTAATCTCTCTTTCTAGCCTAGTGTTTCTCAAACTTGGCTGTACCTCAGAAACATCTGGGAAATGATATAGAAGTATGCGCCCAGATTCCTCCCTTTTCTAGTCAGGGTTGAGAACCATTGATGTAGCTGCATTGGATTTATTATTGTTTGCAGAAAAATTAATGTATTTTATACTTATATGCTTTTGTTTTTGCTATACCCTTGTACTTGCTTTGAATTTCCCCTCTCTCCTTTCATTCCCTCACCTCTACTGGATAAATTCCTAGTATTTTTTGAATGTCTAGGTAAGATAGAATCGCTTCTGCGATGTTTTCTTAAGTCACTTCTGTTATAACTTCTCTGTCAATTTCTTTTCTACTTAAGTTTTAGACTTTTTATATTTCTGTGATAGCAATTTGCTCATCATGTGTACTTGTTCACATTTGTTTCCTGAACAGGTTATGAATTCTTCCTTTGTAGCATCTTATACATACAATAAATTAGTTGTGGTAGGCACTAAGTGAATTTATTCATCTGCTCATAGTTAAGTCATAATTTGTTAACACCTTCTCCAGGAAATGAACAAAGGTCGTATTTGTAAAGTGGTAGGAATTATTATTATTATTATTTTTTAAGGCTGGGTGTGGTAGCTCACACCTGTTACCCCAGCACTCTGGGAGGCTGAGGTGGATGGATCCAGGAGGGTGGATCACTTGAGTTCAGGAGTTTGAGACTATCCTGAGCAAGAGCAAGACCCTGTCTCTACTAAAAATAGAAAAATTAGATGGGCATTGCAGTGGTCCAATATAGTCCTACCTACTTGGGCACGCAGAGGCAAGAGAATTGCTTGAGCCCAGAAGTTTGAGGTGGCTGTGAGCTATGATACCATGGTACTCTAGCCTGGGGCAACAGAATGAGACTGTCTCAAAAAAAAAAAAAGCATTTTTGATTGCTAGTGGATTTTATGCAAATATATATTTTTCCTGTTTGTTGTTCTACATCTTGCCAAAATATCTGGTAATGTTCACCAGATTTCAAGATTACATTTAGGATTTTTTGACTTAATATGCATATTATATGACATTCATTTTGGTAAGCTCTAGAGGGAGGGTCACCTCAAAGTTAAGCAGATCATTCCAGAGCAGCTGACACTGAGCTAAGAGGTCCATGTGACTGCCTGTTGATTATTATGCCATACATATTTAAAATGCCATAGACAGAGAAACACTGGCTACCAATAGGAGCTCCAGATCAAAAATCAGTTAGCAAATTATCAGTGTTTGAGCTGCGTCTAACAAGGACAACTCTATTTAGCATGTAATAGGATTATTCTGTATGATGGTTAATGTGAGTGTATTGAAGCAACATGGCAGTGGTTAGCAGAGGGCAATTAGTTGTTTATAAATTTGTATTTATCTTTCATTGCCCAATACAGAGGAACAGTCTTTTACCAGCAGAAACTTTCCTTCTGGAATGAAATTTAGAGCAGCTTCTGCTGATGCACCATGGCAAGATTGGGGCTGAGTTTGGTTTCTTCACCATTTTCTTCCCTTCTATTTTATTGATACATGTAAATCTCTATATCAGTGGTTCTCAACCTTCCTAATGCTGTAACCCTATAATACAGTTCCTCATGTTGTAGTGACGCCCAACCATAAAATTACTTTCGTTGCTACTTCATAACTGTAATTTTGCTACTGTTATGAATTGTAATGTAAATATCTGATATGCAGGATATATTTTTATTGTTATAAATTAAACATAATTAAAGCATAGTGATTAATCACAAAACAATATATAATTATATATTGTGAAATATTTATTTCTAATTACAAGTAAATGAAATTTTGTCTTGAAGCAATGTGTAGCATGGATAACAGTCTTAATATAACAACAGTAAACTACCTGGCTACATTTTACGACAGGATGTATAAAAAGTCAACTTCAGTGTGAAGGAAGGTTGAGATTGCATCTTTCTCACCAGATTAGAAATTCTCAGGGCTGTCTTTGCAAGAGCACAACGAAGATCATCTCCCACAACAAGTCTACTTCTGTGTTTAGACTTGATAACTCAACAAGGTGGAAAACCCTGTTTCACAAAGATATGTTGTTGGAAATGGAAGAAGGTGCAACACAGTCTCAGACAGAACAGGCTATAACTGCAAACACTTGATCCAGAATTTTGTAACTGGCATTGTAGAGAAATCAGTTCTTGCTGCATCACTGTTAATAACTCAGTGAACTCCTCTTTTGCTGTCTCAGGAACATCTTCAACTTTGACTGTGAATGGGCTTCTGGCAAGTGCAAATGGGGTGCAGATGGGTAGTCAGGTAGATTTGGAAAGTATGATGCTTTCGTCTGCAAGCATGTGCAAGTGTTCTTTCACAGAAATTGTCATCGTAATCTTTTTGTCTGGTTCAATGTCATGTTTCTCAAAGAAAGCAGATAAGGTAGGCAACATGTAAATTTTATTTTCATCCAATTTTTTTGGCCAAAGCTGGATTTTCATTTGGAATGATTGGATCTTTTCAGACAAATCGAGGCATGTTGCATTTGGTCCTTGAGTGATAAATTTAACTCATTGAAAATGGCAAAGATGTCAACCAAGTAAGCTATTTTTTGCAGTTCACTTTTATCGCTGAAAAGTGCTTTGAACTGCGGTCTTGCTTTCTGATTAAAAGACATTTTGAGTTCATCACAAAGCTGAAAAACATGTCTTAAAACTTTTCCTCTCGACAACTATCTCACTTCAGTGTGAAATAGCAGAGCATTGTTTGGTGCATCCAACTCATTGCACAGTTGAGAAAACAGTCAACTGAGTAAAGTGCTCGCCTTTACCAAATTGACAGAACTTATGATGCTTTTCATTACTTCTTGTAACTCTTGTGGCAACATCTTTGTTGCTGATATTTGCCAGTGAATCATACAGTGAGTTCTAATGACTTTTGGTCACTCATTCAGTACCACACGTTGAAATCCAGATAGATATCCTAGCATAGCTGGAGCACCATCTGTGCAAATACCACAAACCCTTTCCCAAGAGATCTTTTGCTCTTTCAGAAATGAGCCAACTATGTCAAATACATCATGTGTAGTAGTTGTCGTTTCAAGAGGTTTGCAAAAAAGAAACTCATCTTTAAAGTTGCCATCATTAATATACCTTGTGTAAAACAGTAACTATGCACAGCTTGCAACATCTGTAGATTCTTCAAGCTGGATGCTGAATATTGGAAGTGGAGCAGATTTAATTTTCTGGATTATCTGATCAAAAATATCAGCAGACATGTCATCTATTCTTCTGCGGACAGTGTTGTTAGATAAGGAAATTGCACTCAATTTCGTAACAAATTCGTCTCCAATCATAACCCTAACAATGTCTTTGGCTGCTGACAACAGTAAATCTTCAACAATGGTGTGAGATTTCATAACTCTGGCGATTCTGAGTGCCACCAAATATGAAACTTCAACAGCTGCTACATTTTGTTTGTGGCATTTGCCACCAGTGTCAAGCCTGGCTTTCTTGAGTCCATCAGCTTTGCTTCTAAAATAGTTGGTATCTGTGCTGGCAAAGCTCAGATGCTTGCCATCAAAATGGTGGTTTAGTTTGTTCGGCTTCATAGATTCGGCTGATAGAACTTCACAACAAACACATTGTGGTTTCTCAATTCCTGCTGTAATTATTGAGGTAAAACCATACTGTAAAAATCCACACTGTATTTTCCTTTCTTAACGTTCTCCTCTAACACGATCCATTGTCATGGGATGGTTTGCTAATGAAAATAATATATAACAATAGCTTTAATAATACAAAAGATGATACATAGAATAATAGTTCAGTCAACACAGTTCATTAAAGTTTCCTATGATTTACCATTCCCTGTGTTGTTTTTTTACATACCTGTTACTATCACAAGGGGGCAGTATTCACATTAACCACAGCTGAATATAAAAAGACCGATCAGCATCCAGATTAAGTTCCATGGTACAGATATATATATATTTTTTGCAGTGGTGGATGATTTTGCAGTACATGATTTTACATTTACCAAGTAATTATAATTCATAAAATGTCATTTTACCTCCAATACTGCTGCTTTCAACACAACTGCTTTTAACAGAGTAGCTGCTTTCAACATAGCAGCTGCTTTCTACACAGTAGCTGCTCTCTTTGCATGTGTGACTGGTCTGCATAAATACATTATGGCGCCAACCCTGTCACATACACCTGTATTTGTATGGGGTGTATGTGATGGGGTTGGAGGAATGATGTCATCATGCCCGGTATTCTACTGTATGTGGGTGTATCTGCACATGGGCGGACCCGCCTGGAGACAGATAGAGGAGCCATGTCTTGGTTCCTAAGACCATCGGAAATATGTGTGTTAGGCGACCCCTGTGAAAGGGTCAATTGACCCCCAAAGGGGTCACGACCCACAGGTTGAGAACTGCTGCTCTATATGCTATGTACCAAGTTTTTGCCCATGTTATACTTGCTACTCTAGGTACAAATTATTCTGGCATCCTCTTTTCTTATATATTGTCTTTTTTCTAGTTAAAGTCTATATCTTACCAGATGCAGAGGGAGCTCATCTAGTTGAGTCATCCTCTATTAATAGTTTTTCCTTGGCTGGGTGCGGTGGTGGCTCATGCCTATAATCCTAGCACTCTGGAAGGCTGAAGCAAATAGATCAGCTGAGCTCAGGAGTTCTGAGACCAGCCTGAGCCAGAGTGAGACCCTGTCTCTAAAAATAGCTGAACTTTGTGGCTGGCGCCTGTAGTCCCAGCTACTTAGGAGGCTGAGGCAAGAGAATCACTTGTGCCCAAGAGTTTGAGGTTGTGTGAGCTATGATGCCATGACACTTTACTGAGGGTGACAAAATGAGATTCTGTCTCAAAAAAAAAAAAGAAAAAATTTTTTTTCTTGAAGCTCTACCCAGTGACTTCTTCTTAGATCTGTGTATTTCATGGACCTGTTTGCAAGGAGTGTCCCTGATAACTAAGCTCAACTCTTAAAGGTCTACTTCAAATGCCATCTCTTTCATCCTATTTCCTCCAGCTATTATAGTCTAGTAGCTTGTTTTCTTTGTTTCTAAAGAACATACCTGTTTATACCTCCATTTTGGAACTTACCACATTATTCTCAGTTGGCAATTCTTTTTTCCCCTTAAAACTAAGCATTTTACCTTTTTGTGGGTTTTATGTTCAGAACCAATGGATAATATAGTAAGATTTGGTATAGAGAGGTAAAACTAAGCATTTTGCCTTTCTGTGGGTTTTATGTTCAGAACCCATGGATAATAGTAAGATTTGGTATAAACTTTATTTTTTAAAGTTACTATATATTAAATACAGCTTGTTCTTAGGCAGATCAGTTTTTGGAAAGAGTATGGGAGTTGTGGGGCTGGAATTGGATTCTTTTTATTTGTTATTTTATTTTAATTTTGTTTTGGAGACGTAATGTCACTCTATCATCCGGGCTGGAGAGCAATGGCATGATCATAACTCATCACAGCCTCAAACTCCTGGGTGAGCAATTCTTCTACTTCAGTCTCCTGACTAGCTAAGACTTCAGGTGCAACCCACCATGCCTGGCTCTTTCATTTATGTGTGTGTGTGTGTATGTATGTATGCTTTTACACAGATGGGGTCTGGCTTTTTTGCCTAGGCTGATTTTGAACTCTTGTCCTCAAGCAATCCTTTCAATTCAGCATCCCAAAGTGCTAGGATTTTAGATGTGAGCCACTGTACCTGGCCTGGAATTGGATTTTTGTAAAACAATATGACTACTTATTAGGCCATTAAATATGAAATGTCCAATTTCAAATCAAAAGTTTAGTTTATTATATCTCAAATAAGAAGCAGTACAGTTAAAGTATGTGCCTAAACTATTGACACAGTTTTTCCATCTTAATGGGAGTTTGTTTATGTCTGCAGCTAAGAAGGCTGGAGAGCAAGTGGTAAAGAAATTGCAAAAGGCATTTTTCACAACTTGTTAAGAATTTAATAATTTTCCTTGTAAGAAGTGATTAAAATCCGAGAAGAAATGGTAGTTAGTAAGTGCAAGGCCTGATTAGTATGGTGGATTACAGTGTTTTTAAGTCCAGCTTCTGTAGTTTGAGCAGGGTTTTTTGTGAGACATGTGGTTGATTGTTGTCTTACAAGAGGATTAGACTGTCTCTATCAGCCAGTCTGGCTGCTTAATCACAAGTATCCTTATCATTTTGTCTGGTTGCAGTAGACATCTGCTGTAATTTGAAAAATAATCACAAACCAAAACATGCTGTTTGAAACAATAAGGATGTATCTTCACAATATTTGAAACAAAACAAAACAAGAAAAGTCAACGTGAAATGTCAGAGATGAACTATCAAGCTTAGTACTTAAGGAGATTGAACATTTCATATTAATAACCCAATAACATTTGGAAAGTTTTGTGTATTCTTTATGTACCCTTTACATATTCTTTGTGTGAATCTTGTGTCTGTTTGAGGACCACAGTCCTAAAGAAGTTCTTGTGCATTTAGATCAGTGTAACATGTAAAGGAAACGTTTGCGTACCAGCAATGTACATAATATCTAAAACATGGAAATGGGCTGGGTGCAGTGACTCATGCCTGTAATCCTAGCACTCTGGGAGTCTGAAGTGGGTGGATTGCTCAACTCAGAGTTCAAGACCAGCCTGAGCAAGAGTGAGACCATGTCTCTACCAAAAATAGAAAAAACAGCTAGGGGTTATGATAGGCACCTATCGTCCCAGTTACTCAGGAGGCTGAGGCAAGAGACTTGCTTGAGCCCAACAGTTTGAGGTTGCTGTGAGCTATGACAATGCCATGGCACTCTGCCAAGGGTGATGGAGTGAGACTCTTGTCTCAAAAAAACAAGGCAAAACAAAACAAAAAACGTAGAAATAGTTCAGATGTCGGCTCGGCACCTATGGCTCAAGTGGCTAAGACGCCAGCCACATACAACTAAGGTGGAGGGTTCAAATCCAGCCCGGCCCACCGAAACGATGACAGCTGCAACCAAAAAATAGCCGGGCGTTGTGGTGGGTGCCTGTGGTCCCAGCTACTTGGGAAGCTGAGGCAGGAGACTTGCTTGAGCCCAGGAGTTGGAGGTTGCTGTGAGCTGTGATGCTACGGCACTCTACCCAGGGGGATAGCTTGAGACTCTGTCTCAAAAAAAAAAAAAAAAAAGAAATAGTTCAGATGTCCAAAAATATTAACACTGATAAATTCCGATATATTCATGCAGTAGGATGTTATACAATAATGAAAATGGATGAACCATAGGTAAGTTAGACCAACATGGATTGAACTCCTTATTTATGTAATATTGAAAGAAAAAGACACAAAATAATACAGTCCTATGTGTAATAATTAAGAGTAGGCAAAACTAACTAATATTGGTTTTGGATGTATACATGTGTGGTAAAATATGAAGATGGGCAAGGGAATTATTACCAGAAAGCTTAGGGTAATGGTTACTTGGGAGGGAAGGAACAAAGTAGTGATTAGAGAGAGATACTTGGTAGGGCAAAAGTAAAAATGATTGTTGTAGTCTAGCAACTTTGGGCAAACTGACTTCTTGGCTTCAGTTTTTTTTTTGCTGTAATGTAGGATAATATAACCGCCTTATAAAAGTTGTAAGGGTTGAGATAAACTATATAGAGCACTTAGTTCAGTGGGTAGGTCATAGTAAACACTAAATGTAATTTTTTCCTTATTATATTGTGTCTCTCACCATGACTTGGAACCAATGCTATAGGCCAGTGCTTTTCAACATTTTTTATCTCACGGCACACTTGAACCTTATATATTTAAATTTCTGTGGAACACTTATGTTTATTAAAAACAAGAGTAAAAGAAGAATATACTATGCTTTGAACTTCTTTTAGAAATAATTTAGTTAATGCTCTTTAAATATTTTCGTGGCATACCTAAGATCCTCTCATGGCATACCAGTTGAAATTCACTGCGATAGGCTTTTGGGAGGGAGGATAAAGTTTAATAAAGTAGATGAAACAAGAAGAAAAGCAAGAAATAATGATAAGGACAAGGAAACCTTTGGATACTACTGCTACTTTGTGTCATATCCACGTTAATTGAGTATGTTTTATTTAATCTTCAAAATAACTCTTAGACCAAATTCAGTTATCTTTCAGCTTAGGTATCCTTATCACAAGTTTATATTGAATTAGTTAGGTAAGTTCTACACCTAGGTACAGAGTTCATGGCTCTATACCTTGTAAATGGTTGAGCTGGGATTTGAGCTAAGATTTTTTTCACTGTGTTGTTATTAATGATTAATTTTGAAAATAGGTGTTAGTCTATTTTCAGTATACATGAAAATGCTCTTAAAAGTGTTTAACTGAGAATTATCCTGAGAAATTTATCCTGTAGAATATTAGATTATATCCATGTCCAGGTAGGGGCTCCATCTTCCATGGTTGTGCAACAGAATTTGGTTAAACAAATTCAGTTTATTCCAGGCCTCCAGGATTAATTCTCATTTAACAGAGTCCTGAAGCCTGGATTTTTGGAAATTCTTTGGAATCTAAATTACAGCGAATTCAAAATTGCAGACAAAACCTTAAAGAGTTGGCTACTGAATTTCCTGGCATTGATTTACTGTATGTTCACTACCTTTGATGTTTGTTGTGGTGAAGTCGGATTTAATAGTTTGCTATCAGATCACAGTATCTTCAAAGGATTAAAAAGATAACTCCATCAAAGATTGCTTATCTACTAGGTATCATGGACATATTCTTTAAGTTTTGACTCCTTCCTAGCTGTATTTGTTCTCATGTCATTATTATTTGTTAATAAGCATTTATGTTGTATTCTGTTCTATTCTATTCTATTCGAGACAGTGTCACTCTGTCACCCTGGATACAGTGCCATGGTGTTGCACATCACAGAAGATCCTCTTACTTCAGCCTCCCAAGTAACTGAGACTAGGAACACACCCCAACACCCAGCTAGTTTTTCTGTTTTTAGTAGAAATAGCCTCTCCCTCTTGCTCAGACTGTTTTTTTTTTTTTTTTTTTGAGACAGAGTCTCCCTTTGTCACCCTCGGTAGAGTGCTGGTGACATCATAGTTCACAGTAACCTCAAACTCTTGGGCTCTAGTGATTCTCTTGCCTTAGGCTCCCAGGTAGCTGGGAGTACAGGTGCCTGCCACAATGCCCAGCTATTTTTTAGAGACGAAGGTGGGGGGGGGGGCAGGTGTCTCACTTAGGCTCAGGCTGGTCTTGAACCTGTGAGCTCAGGCAATCCACCGGCCCTGGCATCCCACAGTGCTAAGATTATAGGCATGAGCCACCACACCCGGCCCCAGGCTGCTCTTGAACTCCTGAGCTCAGGCAGTCTGCCTGCTTTGGCCTCCTAGAATAGGCATGAGCTAGCTCTCGTGGCCTAGTTCTTGATTTTAAAGGTATTTATTTTTTCCTTTTTATTTTTCGTTTTCATGTAATAATTGTACACAGTATTTATAGGATACTGAATGATATTTTGATATACATATATAATGTGAAATGATTGAATCAGAATACTTAGCATATCCATTACTTCAAACATTTATCATTTCTTTATGTTGTGAACATTCAAAATCCTCTCTTCTAGTTTATTGAAAACACATGATAAATAATTGTGGACCTTATATTGTTAGTCACATTGCTACCCCGCAGTGCTATACAATGCTAGAACTTACTCTTATCTAGTTGCAATTTTATTTTTTTTTTTTATTATTTTGGATAGATTTGGATATAAAATTACAGCAAGGGCAAGGCAGGTGGCTCACACCTGTATCCCTAGCACTCTGGGGACCAAAGTGGGAGGATTGTTTGAGGTCAGGATTTCAAGACCAGCCTGAGCAAGAGTGAGATTCCCATCTCTACAAAAAACAAAACAAAAAAAGAAAAATTTTGGTGACATCATAGGTCACTGCAACCTCAAACTCTTGGGCTCAAATGAGGATTCTCCTGCCTCATGAGGCTTTCTGGCAGCTGGTTTCCAGGCATTCAATACCACACCTGGAAAAAAATTTTTATTTCATTTCTTTTTTGTTTGTTTGTTTTTTTGAGACAGAGCGTCAAGCTGTCCCCCTGGGTAGGTGCTGTGGCATCACAGTTCACAGCAACCTCCAACTCCTGGGCTCAAGTAAGTCTCCTGCCTCTGCCACTCAAGTAGCTGGGACCACAGGTGCCCACCACAACACCTGGTTATTTTTTGGTTGCAGCCATCATTGTTGTTTGGTGGGCCTGGGCTGGATTTCAACCCGTTAGCTCAGGTTTATGTGGCTGGCGCCTTAGCCACTTGAGCTAAGTCTTTATTTCTTTTTTGAAGAGATGGGAGTGCTGAGTCTTCATTTCTTTTTTGTAGAGATGGGAGTCTCATTCTTGCTCAGGCTGGTCTTGAACTCCTGACTTCAAATAATCCTCTCACCTTGGGTTCCCAGAGTGCTAGGGTTATAGGTATGAGCCACCTACCTTGCCCTTGCTGTAATTTTATATCCATTAACAAACTTCTTTCTATCTTTCCCTCCCCTCTTCTGAGCCTCTCATAACCACAATTTTGCTCTGTACTTCTATGAGTTCAGTTTTTATTTAGCTTCCACATATAATGAGAACATATAGTATTAAATTTATTCTTAATAGGTCCACTTTCAGTTCAGACAATACAGGTTAGTATTGTTTTCTATTTTAACATATATATACTGTTAGATAGCTTGTTAAAACCCATCTTGAGGGCCAGGTGTGGTGTGGCTCATGCCTGTAATCTTAGCACTTTGGAAGGCTGAGGTGGAGATTGCTTGAGGCCAGAAGTTTGAGACCAGCCTAGCCCACATAGTGAGTCGCTGTCTCTTCCCACCTCCCCCCACAAAAGAAATTAGCTAGGCATGGTAGTGCCCACATATAGTAGTCTTAGCTACCAGGGAGGCTGAGGTGGGAGGGATTTTAGAGTCTAGGAGTTTTAGGCTGCAGTGAGTTATGATTGTGCCATTGTACTCCAGCCTGGGTAACAGAGCAAGACCCCAACTCTAAAAAATAAACACCACCTAGAGAGGTTGTAGTGATATTTGTTAGTGCTGATAATAATCCCCTCATCTAATTTTCTAGACTTTTGTTTTCTGAGGAGTTTTGCATTAAAATGGACTACTTTTGCTTCTTATATTAAGAAAATAGGAATGGTGTGTTTACTATATTTAACTTTAAACTTTTAGGAGTCCAGAGTAAGCTGAAAGTGTAGATTTTGTGGTACTGCTTGAGATTGCAGAAACTAGTTGAGAGACCTTTTGGATATAAGCTAATTTTTGAGATTTTAAAGATCTTTCCATCTTTACATTATTTTAGTTTTTTTTTTTCTTATTAAAGAGCATATTGGGGTTAGGTTTCCCTGCAGTTGAATTATTGATGGGAATCTAAATAGAGAATTTCTTTTTCATTTCTATTGAAGTAAAAGAAAGCTTTTTTGCCATTTAGATTATAGAAACTTACAACTACTACCTCTGCTAACTGCTTTATTTTTCTTAGGTTTATGTGATTGTATTCAGTATTTTTCTTCTTGGATTTAAAAATTTTAAAGCATATCTTACTAAAGGTTTCTTTATTCCCTTGGAGTAGGAATGTTTTTAATGGTGAAGGCTGGACATAACTCTTCATCAGAGCAACCCATGTCTGCTGACTTAGAGAGCAGAGGGATTTCTGGCTGCCATATGGGAGCTCCTTTTCCTGATCAGCACAATGCCTTTCCTCTGAGTGTAGAAGCCTTACAGGGTAGAAGGTCTGTGAGCATGAAGGTCTTCTACCAGCATGTAGACTGGTAGAAGATATCGTAAAACTTATGAAGAATGGAAAAATACCCATTTTCCATTTGGAAAATAAACCATAGAGAGGTTTATTTTTTGTTAATCAGATGGTATAAATAGTAAATTGTTAATTTTTCTGAACTCTTTTAGTGTTAGTATATGAGTACATTGAGTTTTTGTCCCCTGTCCTTGTCTGCCCAAAGTTTCTATTAAGAAAATTCCTCCCCTACAGAAAAATTGGAAGAACAACCTAGCTTCATAATTAATTACTAACATTTTGCTATCTCTACTGTATCTATGCACATTTTCCCCTCTGTATGTCAAATTGTTTTTTTAATCATTTGAGAGAAAATTAAGTTTTGTATCATCAGTTAGCAGTTTAATATTTATATTCTGCCTTAAAAGGTATAGCACTTTAACTTTCTGAGTCATAAAGTGAACCAGTTTATTTCTAATAATATTAATCATGATACAAATATATTAATGTATCAGACTCATATTTTAGAAATTTGGCAAATATAGCTAAAATGAAGAAGTAGGAGACTCTCATTAGTTCACATTCAACTCAGAGTTGTTGCAAAGAATTCCATTGTCTTCAAATTGTACCCCCTAATTCAACCACACATATCCATCCTATCTCTGCCCCCAATTTTTTCATCATATATTGCCTGGGAGTGGGGATGAAATAGGCAGAGGAAGAGTAGAAAGAAACATTTATTACTTGGAGCTAGATATATCACATATGTTTGCTTATTTAATCTTAATGATTGCATAATAATAATAATTCTATTATAGGCATTAGTATTCCTATTTTATAGCTGAGGAGAGTGAGGTTCTGGTAAGTTAAATAGTTTGTCCAAAGTCACATAGTGGTAGAAGAGGTGTGAAACTGGCATGAAGCTGAATGTATGTCCCTGTTTTTTTTAAATTAATTTTTTTTGTTTGAGACAAAGTCCCACTATATTGCCCTTGGTAGAGTGCTATGGCCTCACAGCTCACAGCAACCTCAAACTCTTGGGCTTAAGAGATTCTCTTGCCTTAGCCTCCCAAGCAGCTGGGACTACAGGCGCCTGCCACAACGCCTAGCTTCTTTTTTTTTTTTTTTTGGTTGTAGTCGTCGTTTGGCAAGCCCTGGTTGGATTTGAACCCACCAGCTCTGGTATATGTGGCTGGCAGCCTAGCCGCTTGAGCTACAGGCTCTAAGCCTTTAAATTAATTTTTAATTAAAATCATGACTGTAAACATTATGGGATATAATGTGATGATTTGATATATAATGTGGAATGCTTAAATCAAACTGATGAACATAGCTATCACCTCACTTGTTTTTTGTGGTGAGACATTTAAAATTTACTCTTAGTTACTTTGAAAAGTTACTTTGCGTTGTGCACATTAGGTGAGATCCCACCAAATGCCCTCCCTCCTCCCACAAATCGCCCTCCTCCCTTTCCCTCCCCTCTTGCTGCTCACCCCTCCCTCTTGTTAGACTCTATTTGTATTTTATCATTTGTATGATTGTGTGTTTATATATTGGTTTCATAATAGTATAAGCCCCTGTATATTTGAATTAAAAGAAAAGTCTGGCTGGGCATGGTGGCTCATGGCTGTAATCCTAGCACTCTGGGTGGCTGAGGTAGGTAGATTGTTTGAGCTTAGGAGTTTGAGACCAGACTGAGCAAGAGTGAGACCCTCTCTGTACTAAAAATAGAAAAATAACTAGGTAGGAGTGGTGGTGGACACATGTAGTCCCAGCTATTCAGGAGGTTGAGGCAAGAGGATTGCTTGAGCCCAAGAGTTTGAGATTGCTGTGAGCTATGATGATGCCACGGCATTCTACCTAGGTCTGCTACAGAGTGTGACTCTGTCTCAAAAAGAAAAAAAAATAAAGAAAAAAATATGTTTTTTCAGGTCACTGTCATAACAGTACATTTGATTCAGGAATCTCAGGTGAAAAATAAGATGATAAATAAAATTTCAGGTGACTTTACCATTGTATAGTTGGATAATTTATTTGAACATCACATGATTGGCAGTCAGGTTGTAACTTGTTAATAGTACTTTTTAGAATATAATTGACAAAAGATTTTAGGCAGTTTAATAGTGTTAAGTGCAGAACTTGTAGTTATGTTTTATATTTTTGCTCACTTTTTAAAAGAAATAGTGGAAAATTACAGGGTAAATCAGCCAAAATGCAACTAAATTCTACCACATGAGTTTTCTCAGAGGAGATGGTGCCAGACATGGCACCACACCCAAAATCAACCAGGCACAGCCCAAGAAAGAACCTAAATCAGGAATTCCCTGGGGGAGGTTGTGACTCATTCCAGGATCCTAGAGAAAAAGCTGACACCAGGAAGGAGAAAACCAAAGCAAATAATGGGGTCATAAGTTGCTCAGGTTTCTGTTAGTGGTAGAATTAGGAATGTAGGAGATTCTTGGTATTCCTGAAGGATATATATTGTTAAGAACATTCCAGAACATAGCTAATTGAAATGTTGATGCTGTGTAGTTTGCTAGGCTGAAGCATAGGCTAAATGACAAGCCTTCACATTCAATTTCACACTTGTATTTGTACTAGGTATTTTTAATAGTAACAATAATTAATATTTATTTAGTACTTAACTTGGTGCTAGTCCTTATTTTAAGAAGTTTTACACATTAACTCTTACATACAACAGGCCTATAAGATAGATGAGGAAACAAGACAAGAAGGGTTGAATAATGCAGAGATAATAGGCAGAGGAACTGGGATTTGAACTTAGGGAGTCTTTGCTCTTAACTACTATGCTATATCAAAATCATTTCAGTAAGAACACTATGAAGTAGGCATTATCTCATACCTTTTATAAATTATTTCTTTAATGTCATGCCTGTATAGTAAAAATGTGAGTATTGAGTATTAAAAAAGTCTTTTACTCATGTCTTTCTTATCTAGCTCTAGCTCAGATGACTGGATGCATCTTCTTATTAGTCTATTGAATTTATAGTATCATGTCTCAGAAATTGGACCAGTAATCTTTTTCAGGATCTTAATCAGACATATCTTGGAGTTTGTGTTATATTTAAAGGTAAATTATAACCTTAAACTTTTCTTAAAGCTATCTCTTATGGAAAATAAGAAAAAAAATAAAAGACCATCTAGAAAATCATGGAGATTGAGGTAGCTTTTAAAAGATTCTCTGAATTGAATTCATAGTTAGTACTCATTAAGGGACAAATTCTGAAATGGTGGGGTAGAGGCAAGATGTCTTTCCTGAGCTCAAATATGAGGAAGAGACAGTTCTTGGCACTTCTCTTCTACAGAAAAGTGGAACTCTGGACAGATGGTAGGAGAATTGGACTTCCACATCCTTGATGCCTCTCTTCCTATTCTGCCAGGAATCAAATATGTGGAAAATATCTCCACAACTCACAGTTTCTACACTGGAAAAACTGACACTAAGGTGGTCAACCAGCGTGTTCCCTTTCTTGAGTTCTCTGGCAGAAGACCTGTTCTTATTTAACCCATAGGTATTGTTGTGACTGCCTGAAGGGAGAAAAATCCTTGAGGACAGGATGTCTCCCATTTGGAACAGGTGGAGTGCTCTGACCATTTACTAGAGCTGAGGCAAACCTGGGCTTAAGGTGTCACCTAGAACTGAAAAGGAAGCAGCAATCAATCTAGCAGTGAAGATTCCTTGAGCAAAGATAATTGATAAAAATGAAACCAAGTTGGACAGAGAATACTGGAATAAATAACTTTTCCTTCAATGCAGAGTTATAGACATAGACATATACTCATAAGAAACAATAGGAAACAGGGAACCATGACCTCCTCAAAAGGACAAAGCAAATATCCAGCGATAGATCCTAATGAGAAGGCAATTTGTGAACTCTCTGACCAAGAATTCATAATGGCAGTTTTAAGGAAACTCAGTGATCTCCAAGAGAGATACATTTGAAGAGCATTTCAGAAATTTCTCAGAGAAATTTAACAAAGAGATTTAAATAATAAAAAATCAAATTGGGCTCGGCGCCTGTGGCTCAAGTGGCTAAGGCGCCAGCCACATACACCTAAGGTGGTGGGTTCGAATCCAGCCCGGGCCCACCAAACAACAATGATGGCTGCAACCAAAAAATAGCCAGGCGTTGTGGCGGGCGCCTGTAGTCCCAGCTACTTGGGAGGCTGAGGCAGGAGACTCACTTGAGCCCAGGAGTTGGAGGTTGCTGTGAGCTGTGATGTTATGGCACTCTACCCCGGGGGACAAGCTTGAGGGTCTGTCACAAAAAAAAAAAAAAAAAAAAAAAGAAAAATCAAATTGAAATCTTAGAACTGAGAGATACATTTGCTGAATTGAAGAACTTTTAGAGGTGTCAGTAGTAGAATAAACAAACCGGAGGAAAGAATCCGTGAACTTGAAGACAGCTATTTGAAAATACACAGTCAGAGGAGAAAAAGGAACAAAAAGGAAAATGTAGTGGTGCACACCTATAGTACCAGCTACTTCTGAGGCAGAAGTGGGAGGATCCCTAGAGCCCAGGAGTTGGAGATCAGCCTGAGAAACACAGAAAGGCCCCATCTAAGAAAAACAACAAACAAACAAACACACAAAAAAACAAAAGCAAAAACAAAAATCCCAAACAAGAAAACTCCAACTACATTTGAAGATTATTGGTGTTAAAGAGGGAGTTGAGCAAGATCAGGAGATAGAAAGTTTATTCAAAGTAATAATAACGAAACTTTTCCAACTCAAAAGACTACACCAAGGCATAATCAAACTCTAAAAGGTTAAGGACAAAGTGAGGATCCTAAAAGAAGCAAGAGATAAAAAGTAAATAACATATAAAGGAGCCCCAATCTATAGATTTCTCAAGAAAATTATGCAGTCCAGAAGGAGTAGAATAACATTTTCAAAGTGCTCGCAGAAAAAGACTGCCACCCAAGAATATGATATCTAACAAAATTGTTATTTAGATTTGAAGGAGAGGTAAAGTCTTTCTCAGCCAAACAAAGGCTGAAAGAATTCACCACCACCAGACTCTTCTAGCTGAGAAGTGCCAAAGGGAGTTCTTCTATCTGAAATAAAACAAACAAACAAACAAACAAAAACCAAAAACTAATGTGCAAAAGAAAACTTTCCAAGGTGTAAAACCCATGGGTAAAATTGTACACAAACCTAACACACTCTTAACTATATTTGTGATGTGCCGTCTACTCATAACTCTAATACAAAGCCCAAAACAATAATAGCTACAGCAACCTGTTAAGAGATAGATGATACAAAAATAAGTACTAGTTGAAGGAATCAACTTTCCAATAATATCTAATACATTAAGGTTGTTAGGTGGTTGTTTTGGCTTATAGTTCACTGTGAGTTTTTTCTGTGACCAAATTGCTTCTCTAGTCTACAGCTGTTTTCTCTGTTTCTATAGCTCATTAAGTCATACAATTTAGCATTCAAATTAAGACAACTCAATGTTGATGTCATCTCCAGTTCCCTCTTGTCATTGCCCTTATTTGCCCTTATAATTCAGGCCCTTATTTTTCACTTGGACAATAGACTCTTCACTGATAGTTTAATTTCTTCAATAGATACATACCTAAGAGTGTCTTAAATGTGTGAGATGATGTGCTCAGCACTGAGTGTTATCAGCAAACAAGACAGGGTGCTTACCCTAGTGGAATATATAAACCACTGGTCAGTGTGTTTTCTATACTATTGCTATGAACTTTAAAATAAAAAAAAAACCCCAAAACACATAGATCAGGTCTTTGCTGGTTGTCTTTAACCTACTTTATAGGCTCTTCATAGGCAGGTTGTGGCATACTTTAACAGTTAAAATGGCTTCTCTGTTTGATTTCTCCTTGGAACCAAAACCAATTATTTTCTTAGTCCTTGTTCTCATAACACTTTATAAAAATCTTTTTTATATGATTTACATTGTATTATAGTTGTTTGCATCAGTCACCTCTGACATAGTTTGTGAGTTTCTTGAAAGCAGGGATGGTATTTTATCCATTATTGTTTTATTTTTAGTATAGAATACAATATCTAGAATGTAAGTGCTCAATAAATGTTTGAAGTATGGTATAGTCTTAGTTCTTGCTATCATTTCGTGTGTGTGTGTCTTATTTCTCCAAATATTAGATCACAGACACATAAAATTTCTTTATCTTCTTTCTGACATCCATTTGAGTCTGTGACCTAGTACTTGGAGAAATAAGACACATATACACACATGAGATAATAGCAAGAATTATAAGTATATGAAAGAAAGAATAATAATAATCTGTAAGTGCTGATTTAAGGCCATATTATTATTCTTTAATATCTTCTGCATATTAGCTTCATTGTTTGGGAAAAGCATTTCTTGTTCTCTTGTATAGAGTGTCTTACTTTATTTAAAAATGTCATTTTATGTAAAGGGACCTTATTTAATTTCATGGAGTGTTTTTCTTATTGATTCTATGATTGATAAGATAGGTCTTGCATCCTTTTTCTGTTTGGAGAAGACTTAGAGCCTTGTGGCTCACCTTCAAAAATGATACATACTTTATTGATGTGTATCTTGTGTATCATCTTCAAAGTTAGACTTTGTCTTAGTTGCTACCCTTTATACTGTTTGTTTTCCTATATTTTATTTCATGTTACATTGTTTGTATCTTCAAACCCTTAAGCCATCAAAACAGAGAAACCAATGTTACTTTCTTTCATCCAACAAATATTTATTAAACCCTTTCTTCAGGTAGAGTCCTAAGCCCTATGTAATATACAAAGATAAATTATATACAGGATGGCCATAAAGTTCGTGTGCAGTTTAAAATAGTAATTTAAAATTGTTGCTGTTTTAAATAGCACATGAACTTTATGACCACCCTGTGTATTTATCCAGTTGAACTTGTTAATGTAGAAAATACTTGATATAAGAGAGATTAGGCAGGTGTGCTTTGGGAGCTGATGAGAGGCAGAGGTTTAGGAGATGGTAACATTTGAACTGAGTCTTGAGGAATGGCTAGGATTTAGACTTGGAGAGAAAGGAGAGTAGGCATTCTAGTAGGAGGAAATAAAAGTGGTTAAGAAAATATACTTTGTGATATTTATTAGGATTGTCCAGTCACTATTTCTTTTCTTCTCCAAGGCACATGTTACTGTTGTGTGCCTTTTCTCCTTGGAAGTTAGGTGTGGCCGTGTGAGTTGCCTTGGCCAATTATATGTATGTTGAATTTACATGAGCTACTTCCCGTTAAAAGTTTGAGAGTCAATACCCTCAGTGTACTTCCTTTTCCTGTGCCATACTGACTTGCAGTGCTCTGGCAAACTATGATATATGGCATAAATATGGTCTGCTGCCTGTTTTTGTAAATATAATTTTATTGGAACATAGCCATACTCATTTCTTTATGTATTTTCTATGGCTGCTTTTGTATTACTACAGCAGAACTGAATAATTGTGACAGATATCATATGTCCCACAAAGCTGAAAATATTTACTATCTAGCCATTTACAGAAGTTTGTTGAATACTACTGTAGATAATTGGCTGCTTTTTAGAGTGAGGATGTTGTAGAGCAGAGCTTCCTGCTGACACACAATGGACATATACCATCAACAAGAAGTAACTCTTTGTTGTTTTAAGACACTGAAATTTGAGGGTTGTTTGTTACAGTAGGATAATCTATACCATACTGACAATCTGGCTGTTTCTAGGATTAAAAATATTCACATTACTTAGAGAAAAGGAAACCTTATGGAGAGAAACAGTATGAAGGAAAGATAGATAGAAATATTAGGGTAATACTATGAAAATGCTAAACTGCTAAGTTCAGAAATTTAGATTTTATTTAGAGTCATCAATATGGATTCAGGATTTGGGACTTTTTTTTTTTTTCAATAGAAGAGTAGCATGGCTAGAGCTTTATGATGAAAATATTAGTCTGCCAATAGTTACTAGAAACTTTAAGAGTTGTAATTAAGTTAGGAATTTGATAACCTGTATAAATAAAACAAAATAAAAATCCCTGAAAATCCAACCGAGATGTAAGTGTGGAGTTTTATTGTTACTTTTCTTGGGTTATTTATTTTTTTACATTTAACAAGTAACAATGCCTTAGTTCCTTGTCCTGTTTAATACTTAATAGGAGTATTGCATTTTCTATAATTTGAACTGTTACACAGGGAAAAGTTGTCATTGTAAGAGAGTTATAGCTGGGGGTGCCAATTCTTCACTTTCTTTGACTTTCTCTTTCTTTAAAGCAAACATATCAAATACTTCCCTGACTTGATGAAATTTGGTGTCAGATAACTTACAGAAGTATTTTGAAGTGAAAAATAGTCACTTTAGAATTAGATTTTAACTCCATTTCCTGTTACTTATTCTGTGGAAGGACATATCTATTGAAGGAAGCCATCGTCAGCTTGCCAAGTTACATGAATGCAACTGAGAGTATACAGCAGCTCTTCAAGGTTTAGAACCTTGGGGGACTGAATCCTTCAGGTTTATCTAAGGCAGTTTCATCATACATCTATTTAGTATAGTTCTGAAGATACACAGAAAGAAAAAATAGAACAATAACAACAAGTGCTGTAAGAAATCCCTATGTAATCAGGTTATTTTGTAAGGTGATAGAACTTGTTCTAATCTTATTGTGCTCTATTGAAAGAAATGATTTCTTTGTTTATTTTGATTTTATTGACCTAAGGACATTTGGAAATGTAAAAAGTTCATTGTATTGCAGATATGCTTTAATTTTTTATTAAGCTATTAATTCTTTTTCTCTTGGAGTTGATATTTTAATAATACAACTTGTTACATACACTTCATTTTAAAATAATACATCAATAGCTTAGAAATGTCTTTTGCTTGCTTTTCTTTTTTCTTTCTTTTTTTTTTTTTT
>NW_003852463.1:3290325-3307800 GCF_000181295.1 Otolemur garnettii
AGCCTTGCTTGTTTTTCTTATTATGCAAGTAAGGCATGTTTGTATTGGTTGGGACTCTTTGGTTATAAGTGACAGAAACTCAGTGTGAGAGTTAACTTAAGCAGAAAAGTTTAATTTATCAGCTTATAGCAAACATCTGAAATTATAGTATGAAGTTATTAGGTATTAGATAAGACTGGAATTCTCTCTCTTTTCCACTCTCCTCCTACCTCTTGTTTTTCCTCTCTGAGATTGTCTTCAACCTGACCTGAAATAGACAGCCTTTATCTCTGCAGCAGGGGATATAACCCTGCCAACTGTAGGCTTCTATTATATTATCTCTGAGACCAAAAAGGAACAGGGCTTTTTGTTAGCTTCAGTTATTACAATCTTGGGAAAGGATCTGATTTCCCACCCCTTAGGTAATAGTCTAATTTTTAGGTCCTTAGGAACATGGTATATGCACGTATTATATATACTTCACCCAAATTTGATCCTGTGTTTATCTTTGTGGCTGGAAAAGATGTGGTATTTTGCCAGAGAGAGTTGGCATGGGGGCTTAGGTCTGGCCAAAATAGTTGGCACTTAATGATATAAATGTGGAAATATTTAGAAAAATTGAAATGGAATAAAACTCTATTCATAAACTCATTATAGTCACTTACATATTAGCACATTTGCTTGTCAATGTTAATATATGTTTTCTTTGTATTTGAAAACCATATATACACACATATGCATATTTTATATAAATTTGTATATATTTAATATAAATGTATTTGTAAGTTATATAATATATATATTTTGAATGAGGGAAAATTATATATACATTTATATAGTATGTGTAATTTATTTACTTTTTTAATATAGTGGTAGAGAAATGGATGAATGTGGGATTCTTTAGTCTGTATACTCAGTTTTGTAGTCTGTTACTAGCTTTGTAAATTGGGCAAATAAAGATAAAAAAATTTATCTTACCTGTGACTCAGTTTATTTTTTGTAAAATCAAGGTAATATTATTACCCTATATTGTGGAGGTGATTTTGAGGTTAAGGAAGATAATACATGAAAAGTATTTAGAATAGTTTTTTAAGTAAACTTAATAAGCATTGGTTATTGTTATTACTAAATAGTTATTTACATATGTATTCACCATATATGTTTATATGTTAACATTTAGATAGGTACACACATATTTTACATATTGCTTTTTTCACTATTCTACTTGTTTATTATATTTTTGAACTTTAATACTATTTAGAAAACTAACAAACTTAAAGAAAATAAATTTTGGAACTCCTTGATGTTCTTAACTTTCCTCTGAAACATGGCATTTTGGGAAAATTTTTACTTTCATATAATCACTTTTAACCCCCAAAAATGAGGTGTTCAGAAGAATTGGGAGATGACTAATAGCAAATCTTAGTTCTTGGCTTGAATATATTGGTTAGTGAGATTTGCTGGTAAGTGAGGACTTTTGCCATTTTGCTATTTGTTTTATATCTTTTCTATATTTTTTGTTCCTTTGTTTTCTTCATCACCATCTTCTTTTTTATGGTAAATAGGTATTTTCTTTTCTTTTCTTTTTTTTGAAACAGAGACAGAATCTCATCTCGTCACCCTTGGTAGGTAGAGTGCTGTGTGTCTTAGCTCACAGCAACCTCAAACTCTTGGGCTCAAATGATTCTTTTGCTGAGGCCTCCCAAGTAGCTAGGACTACAGGTGCCCACCACAACACTCGGCTATTTTTAGAGATGGGATCTTGTTCTTGCTCAGGCTGGTCTTGAAATCCTGAGCTCAGGCATGAGCTACCTGCTTTGGCCTCCGCAAGTGATTACTCTAGAGGCTACGCATCAGCCACTGGGCTCAGCCTTGTAGATAGGTATTTTCTAGCTTACCATTTTGATTCCCTCCTCTTTTCATTTACTATCTGTGTGCGTGTGTGTATGTTTTTTTGGCTTTTTTTTTGAGACAGAGTCTCACTATTGCCCCAGGCTAGAATGCTGTGGAATCAGCTCATAGCAATCTCAAATTCCTGGCTCAAGGGATCCTCTTGCCTCATGCCCCCTGAATAGCTGGGACTACACATGTGCACTACCACATCGGGTAGGTTTTTGTTTTTTAGTAGAGATGAGCTTTTGCTCTTGCTCAGGCTGATCTGGATCTCCTGAGCTCAAGCATTCCACCTGCCTTGACTTCTCAGAGTGCTAGGATTATAGGTGTGAGCCACTGTGCCCAGCTAATTTACTGTATATTTTTGTTTTTTTAAAAAAATGGTTTCCCTGTGGGTTATAATTAATCTTAATTAATGACAATCTAGTTTGGTACCAACTTAGTTTCAATAGTATATACAACTTTGCTCCTATATAGATTCATTCAGCCTTTTCATTGTCATAAATTATATCTTTATATGTTGTATGTCTAGCAGCATAGATATGTAATGTTTTATGCAGTTGTCTTTTAAATTATACAGGAGAAATGATAAATTACAAATCAAAAATACATTAAATATTGAACTTTATACTTACCTGTGTAATTAACCTTTGTCATTGTTCTTTATTTCTTTGTGTGGATTTGAGTTATTATTTAATGTTTCTTTCTAGCCTGAGGGACTCCCTTTAGTGTTTCTTGTGGGGCAGATTTTCTTTTGACGAATTCTGTCTGTTTTTGTTTCTAATGTCTTAATTTCTCCTTCAATTTGAAGGATAATTTTGCCAGATAAATTCTTGCTTAACTTTTAAAAATTTCAGCATTTTGAATTTATTGTTTCATTGCCTTCGGACTTACATGATTTCTTATGAGAAATTGGCTATTAATCTTATTTGTTTTTGTCTTTTGACAGTTTGATCATAATGTGCCTTGATGTGGTTGTCTTTGAGTGTATTCTTCTTGGAGTTTGCGGAATTTTTGGGGAGTGCATATTTATGCCCTTTGTCAAATTTGGGGAACTTTTGGCCTTTATTTCTTCAAACATTCTTTCTTTTCTCTTTCTCCCTCTCTCCTGGAGCTATTATTGTGTGTATGTTGGTATACTTAATGGTGTTCTATAGTTTTCTTAGGTCTTTCATTTTTCTTCTTTTATTTTCTTTCTGCTCCTCAGATTTGCTAATCTCAGTTGACTTATTGGTAAGTTAGCTGCTTCCTTCTTTTAACTAATTAAATCTGCTATTGAACCCTTCTAGTGAATTTTTTATTTCAATTATTATAGTTTTCGATTCCAAAATTTCTACTCACTTCTATGTTATAAAATTACTTTGTTGGTACTCCGTATTTGGTGTGACATAGTCCTCAGGGTTCCTATTAGGTCTTGGTTCATGGTTTCTTTCAGATCTTTGAGCATATTTAAAATGGCTGATTAACATCTTTTTCTAGTAAGTACACTATCTTGGTTGCCTCAGGAAAGTTTTTATTAATATCTTTTAAAAAAAGTTAACAGAAATTTCCATGTGTGGTCCATATATTATTTTTTTTGCATGCTTGTAATTTTTTATTAAAAACCAGAAATTTTGAATGTAATAATGTGGTAACTTTGGAAATTATAAACATATCTCATTTTATTATGCTTTGCTTTATTGCATTTAATAGATGTTGCATTTTTTAGAAATTGAAGGTTTGTGGCAACCCTATGTCAAGTAAGGCACCATTTTTCTAAGAGTGTGTGCTTACTTTTATGTTTCTGTGTTACATTTGGATGATTCTCACAATATTTCAATCTTTTTCATTATTTTTATATCTGTTATGATTTGTGATCAGGGATCATTGATATTATTAATACTATTATACTTGTTTTTGGAATGCCATTAATTGTGCTTACATAAGATGATAAACTTAATTGATAA
The DNA here is from genome assembly GCF_000181295.1 of Otolemur garnettii. Lineage (NCBI taxonomy): Eukaryota > Metazoa > Chordata > Mammalia > Primates > Galagidae > Otolemur > Otolemur garnettii. The sequence continues at coordinate 3,294,144 of NW_003852463.1, forward strand.
ATGTTGTATGTTACTGCGCCACCCACTGGTGGTTCCCATATTTCTTTCCTTCTCCTCAAGCCTTCCTATTTCCTGAGACAAAACAATATTGAAATTTTTTCCATTAATAACCCTATAATGGCTTCTAAGCATTCAAGTGAAAGGAAGAGTTGCATGTCTCTTACTTGACATCAAAAGCCAGAAATGATTATGCTTAGTGAAGAAGGCATATCAAAAACAGAGATATTAAAACTTGAAAGCTATAACCTAATAACAACCTAAGAATACAGGGAGGGGAGAAGGAGAGGGGAGAGGGAATGAGTGGAGGGAGGGGGATTGGAGGGTTCACTTCTGTGGTTTATCTTACAAGGATACAAGTGACTGTTTCTATGAGTAGAATATGAACGTTTTAACACAATAACTAAGAAAATGACATGAAGGTTATGTTAACCAGTTTGATGGAAGTGTTTTGGATTGTGTGTGAAAACACCACACTGTATCCCAGAAGTCCATTAATGTACACAATTACCATTCAATAATAAAAAAAAAAGAGTCCAGTAACTTGTTAAAAAAAAAGAAAAACAGAGATAAGCCAAAAACTAGGCCTCTTGTGCCAAATAGTTAGCAAAGTTGTAAATGCAAAGAAGTTCTTGGAGGGAATTAAAAATACTACTCCAATGAACACAGGAATGATAAGAAAGTGAAATAGCTTTCATTGGTGGTATGGTGGTCTGGTGGTTCATGAAGGGTGGGTTTCATGCCAGGGACCATACAGGTGGGCCTGGAGCCTGGTTCTGTGGGGGATGGTCTGGCACCAGATTCTACTGGGGCATGAATGGAGTCTGGGCAAATAGGGATATGCCTGGCACCTCTCCTCACCAGGGCTGGTCTAGTGCTGACTCAGGCCTGGAGCCTGTGTACATGATGGTTGACTTGACACTGAGATTCACTGGGGCAGATGTGGTGGTAAGGTCCCTGGTAAAGTTGAGTGTTCAGCACTCTCATTTCCCTATGTAGAGGATATCCCTCTCAAACTGGATATGTGCTTCAGGGAAGGTAGTCATGGGTAATGTGAAACTGTCTTTCATACTCTTTTCAATGAATTTTTTTTTGTTTTTGGGTTCCATCCAGATACTGTAGTCTCTCATCTGCATTCCTTATTTCTTGTAAAGGATTTTTGTATATGGATGGTTGTTCAAAGTGATGTTTCTGTGAAAGGATGAGTGTTAGAAAGTCCTATTCTGCCATCTTGCTGATATCACTTCTCATTTTTAATATTTAAAATAGTACTTTTTTTTTGAGACAGGATCAGAGCTCTGTTACTTAGACTGGAGTGTGGTGGTGTGATAACAGCTCACTGCAACTTCATACTTCTTGGCTCAAACTTCAGGTATATGTCACTATGCACAGCTAATATATATTTTTTAATTTTTAATTTTTTTATAGAGATGGAGTCTCATGGTATTATCTAGGCTGGTCTCAAACTACTGGCCTCAAGTAATCATCCTGCCTTGGCTCCCCAAAGTGCTGTGCTTATAGGTGTTAGCTAGCTACTGTGCCTGGCTCTGGCCTATAAGATAGTACATATTGATATATATATAATTCATGCAAGCAAATGTTCCTTAGGGTCCTCATTAATTTTTAATAGTATAAAGTGTTCTTATATTTGAGAACTACTAGTTTAGATGAAAGGAAACTGAAGAGACAAAGAGACAACAAAATAGAGTGCATGATCCACCGGGACTGGATGCTGTGCAGGAGGAAATTAAAATGCTATAGAGAACATTACTGGAACAGTTTACAAAACCGAACTGTGGATTGAGTTATAATTGTATCAATGGAAACTCTTGAATTTGATAATGGTACTATAATTTTATGTGAGAAAGTACACATCACAGCTTTATAGGCATGATATATGAAACTTGTTTGCAAATGTTTCAAAAACATAAATGTACACATACATATATATTGAGAAGGAACTATGAAATATGGCAAAAATGTTATGATTGGAGAATTCTGCTTAAAGGATATACAGGAGTTTCTCTTTGTGATATGAAATTGTTTCAAAATAAAAATTAAAATAATTAGAAAGTAATATAATGAATGTCTTAGAAATAAATTTTGCAGGTTAATTGGTGAGTACTGTACTGTAAATAAAATGTTTTTAGCAGTTATAGACATAGTAGCTGTGTAAGTACTGTAGTTTGTAGTGTCAGCCACTTTTCAGAGGACACTCTTTATGCTCTGCTGCCCCCTGGTGACTTTTATGCTCATCAGCAATTCATTTTGCAAGTGTAGTTAACTTGAGAATTTAGAGCACTATAGTTGTCCAGTAAAAATGATTTAGTGTGGTTCAGCACAGTGGCTCATATTTGTAATCCCACCATTTTGGGAAGCTGAGATGGGAGGATCACTTGAGGCCAGGAGTTTGAGACCAGCCTGGGCAGCATAGAGAGACCTGATAGCTGCCTCTCACTGCATTCTACAAAAGAACTCTAAAACTAAAATAAAAATAAAAATAAAAGTAGCTGGGCATGGTGGTGCATGTCTATAGTACTAGCTGTTTGGTTGGGTGGGAGTGAGGGTGAAGATAATACTATGAAGGCTCCTTTTTTTCCTTTGAAGTTAAAAATAATTATAGTTTTTGTTCTTTTGTTCTTTTGTATTACATACTCAGTTACTTTTTTTCTTCTTTTTAAAAAGATAATATTTACTGGTCCCTCACCCAAGAGCAGCAAGAAAAAACTTACTTCTGTACTTTTCCTCCTCTCTTTTCCCTTGCTACTAAATATTAGTTAATAGTATTGTTGTAGTGTTTTATTTTGTTGTCATAAATAGTGCATGTGGCCCATAATTTCTCATTTGCACTCTCCACATCTCAAAGGATCTAAAAAATGTTTGTTGTAAAAACCTGCCTAAATTCATTTGGCAATAAAACCTGATGTGAATTGACATGAGGTTTTGATAATCTTTATATTTGCGACTTGTGTGAATATTCCTACATTTTGCTGCTGTGACCATAATGTATTTGATTGTGGACTGCTTCTTTAAATCTCACTAGGGATGTTACATAGTGTATAACAGATGCACTTTATTTGCTTTTTACAATCTGTAGAATTTGGTATGATTAAACATTGTAGACCTGTACTTGATCTGCTTAGTTTTGATTCCCAATTATTGATATAAGGCAATTGACGAATAATTTTTGCATATTCTTTTTATATACCATATTTTGTCACTCTTAATTTGACCTTGTTTTTATCTTACAGTTACAGTTAAGTATGTTCACTTTTTTTTGTTTTGCAGTTTTTGGCCGGGGCTGGGTTTGAACCCGGCACTTCCAGCATATGGGGCTGGCGCCTTACTCCTTTGAGCCACAGGCGCAGCCCAAGTATGTTCACTTTTTGCTGCTAGTCTTTTCTAAAGTTTCCTATTATCTAATTTGGTTTGAAATCTTCCTCTAGTAGTTGCCTTAAGAAAGACTTACATAGAGTCTGGGTGCAGTGGCTCACACCTGTGATCCTAGCACTCTGGGAGGCCAAAATGGGTAGATCTCTTGAGTTCAGGAGTTTAAGACCAGCCTGAGCAAGAGCAAGAGGATCCTGTCTCTACTAAAAAAAATTAGCTAGGCTTTGTGGCGGGTGCTTGTAGTCCCAGCTACTAGGGAGGCTGAGGCAGGAGCAGGAGCATTGTTTAAGCCTAAGAGCTTGAGGTTGTTATGAGCTGTGATGCCACAGCATTCAACCTAGGGTGACAGAGTGAGAATTTGTCTCAAAAAAAAAAAAAAAAAAGGACTTAAATGAACAGTAATTTTGAGTTATTGTGTATTCAGAATGATTGCTCTGTAGATTTTATACTCAAAGGATAGCTTGGGTGAAATTAAAATTCTTGGCTCATATTTTATTTCCTTGAGTATCTTGTCTTCTGGTGTCCATTGTTGCTGTAGAGAAGTCTGATGCTTCCTGGGTTTTTCTTTTTTTCTGATAAGTTCCCATTTTTTTTTGGGAGGGGCTATCGATTGATTCTTTTTTTAATCATTGGGGATTACTCTAAGGATTGTAGCACATCCTTGACTCAGAAGAGTCAAATATAAATTAATATTTCTGGGGTGGCGCCTGTGGCTCAAAGGGGTAGGGTGCTGGCCCCATATGCCAGAGGTGGTGGGTTCAAACCCAGCCCTGGCCAAAAAAAATCTCTGTTGCTTCTTTGACACTGCTAAGAACCTATGATGCTTTTTCATTTATCCTCTACCACCTCTTAAACTGTTGCTGTCATCATTTTAATTTGACATGCAATTTAGTCCTCATAAGACATTTTCCCTATTATTTTATAGATTCAGCATTTATTTTTACCCTTTTTTTTTTTTCATTTCCTCTTACACCTCTGTGCTTCATTTGGAGATCACTCTTCTAATGTATGAAGAACTCTTCTTAGCATTTCTTTTAGCACAGGCCTAGTGCTGACAGATTCTCTGATTTATTTTGTTTATATGAAAAATGTCTGTATTTTGCTTTATGTATTTTTAAATTGTGGTAAAATATACATAAACTATACTATTTTAACCATTGTTATGTGTACAGTTCAGTGGAATTAAGTATATTCATATTTTTGTGTAACTATCACTACCATCCATCTCCAGAATTTTTCCCATCTTTCCAAATTAGAACTCTATCCATTCAGCAATAAATCCTCATTCTCTCCTTCCCCTAACTCCTCACAAGCAACATTATACTTTTCTCAGTTTGGGTACTCTAGAGAACTCCCATAAGTGGGTTTATACAGTGTTTGTCCTTTTGTGACTGGCTTATTTTATTTAGCATAATGTCTTCAAGGTACATATGGTAGCATATCAGAATTTCCTTTCTTTTTTAAGACTGAATGATATTCCATTGTATTATATACCACATTTTGTTTATTCATTTGTCTTTCAGTGAATACTAGGGTTGCTTCCTCCTTTTGATTCTTGTGTTTAATGCATCTGTGAATATACGGGTGTATCTCTTACAGCACCTTAAAGTATCATTCAATTGTCCTTTGATGTATCTTCTTAGTTAAAAAGTCAACTCTTCATCTTTTTGTTTCCTTGAAGATAATATAATTTTTCTTATGGTAGGTTATAATATTATTTCCTTTGTTTTGGTTTTCAGCAGTTTAATTATGATGTGGTTAGGTATAGTTTTCTTTACATTCATCTAGCCTGAGTTTTATAGGGCTTGAAACTGGATTTATATCTTCCATTAATTTTTGGAAATATTATACTTGGATATAAAGTCTTTAAGTATTATCCCCTATTGCACAAAGATGAAACCCATTTCAGGGTTGTTACAAATTTTTTTTTTTTTTTTGAGACGGAGCCTCAAGCTATCCTCCTGGGTAGAGTGCCATGGCATCACGCTCACAGCAACCTCCAACTCCTGGGCTCAAGCGAGTCTCCTGCCTCAGCCTCCCAAGTAGCTGGGACTACAGGCGCCCGCCACAACGCCTGGCCATTTTTTGGTTGCAGCCATCGTTGTTGTTTGGCGGGCCCGGGCTGGGGATTCGAACCCACCACCTTAGGTGTACGTGGCTGGCGCCCTAGCTGCTTGAGCCACAGGCGCCGAGCCAGGGTTGTTACAAATTTAGAAATGTTTTCATAATCACTAAAATGTGATTTGCTTTTTTTACTTGAATTCTTACAGGGGAATATGGTAGAGTTTCTCAGAGGCTACATGACATATGGAAACATAATTGTTTTAATGGCAAATGTAATTTATGCTTCTGTGTGTGTGTGGTTTTTTTTTTTTTGAGGCACAAACTCATTCTGTCACCCTGGGTAGAGTGCAATGGTGTTATCATAGTCTACTGCAAATTCCTGGGTTCAAGCAATCCTCCTGGCTCAGTCTTCTGAGTACCTGGGACTATAGGTGCATGCCACCACATCTGGCTAACTTTTCTACTTTTTGTAGAGCTGGCATCTTGCTCTTGCTCAGGCTGGCCATGAACTGGCCTCAAGTGATCCTCCTGCCTTCACATCCTAAAGTGCTCAGATCACAGGCATGAAACTGTGATATAATAAGAAAGATATTTGGTCTTTGTTCATGGTTCTGGCACAGAGTTTCTAAAACTCTTGGAATTTCCTGAATGATATGGATGATAGGAACAGCTTTTGTTCTCATGTGGTGACTCTTCGTGGGTCCCTAGATAGCTTTAGGGTGGAGCCAGTCACCAGAAAGAACAAGCCTTGATTATAGGCTTGTAGCTTTCAACGCCCCTCCCCCCATCTCAGGGGAGAGGAGTAGATACTGAATTAATCACCAACAACCAATGATTTAATCGATTTTATATACTTAATGAAACCTCCATAAAACTCACTAAATGATGGGCTTTGGTAGGGTGACCAGATGTCCCGCTTTTCAACAATTTGTCCCGCGTCCCTCAGCGTTTTAAAAAAGTCCCGATTTTTGGAAAGAATGCATGAATGGGCAGGAGAATAAGAAGGGAATATACAGTTTTCAGCTGCCATGTGGCTATTTCGCCAGAATATGAGTTTTATATTATTTTTGTTAATTTTATAATGTTAAACTGTAATAATAACAAATAATTGCTGAGAAGTGATTATCCAGAACTGCTTATCAAAGTTTGCATTGTTGTCAGGCCCTGCCCTGCCCCGTCCCCTGCCCCGCGCCATGTTGTCCCGCCTTACCAATGTTAAAATCTGGTCACTCTAGGCTTTGGGAACTTCTGAATTGGTGAACACATCTACATGCTGGAAGGGCAGCATACTCCAACTCTGTGGGAACAGAATCTCCTATGCTTGAGACCCTTCCAAACTTCATGCTGTGTACCTCCTTCCTCTTTCAGCAATTTAAAGATATATTTCCATTGACTTCTTACTTATATAATTTGGATGAGAAGTCTGCAGTCATTCGTTGTTTCATTGTGTTTTATGTGTCCTTTCCTTTGCTCTGTTTGCTTTGATGGTTATTTTTCTTTTTTAGTATTTTTAAGCAACTCCAAGAAGAGTTTTTTGACTAATCTATTTCCATACTGAGCCTCAGTTTATATTGCTTTATCACCTAAGTGTAAAATATAAATGTTATATTAATTTCTATATAGGTTTATAATTATATTTCATTGTGGTTTCTTGTATTTTACTTACCAATTGCACTATGGACTTCTTCAAAGGGAAACAGTCTTGTCTTTTTGTTTTTAGTAAGCTATCAGTAGATACATATTAAATGAGCCTAAAGTGAAAACAATGTCTAACCACCAAATATAGCCAATATTGTTAAATTTCTAGAAAACAATTTCTGTTTTATGTTATTGAGGCTACCTATTTTATTTTGTTATAATATTTTGTCAAATTTGTTCTGCCTTTTAAAAGTTTATTTCTTTTAGTTTGCTGCATCTTGAACATTAAAAAAAGATGCCCCATTTTTCCTTATTAAATAAATAATCAAATTACTCCATACAGTGAAAGACTAGAATGTGATAGTGCTATTTCATAGCTTTGAGGAAGTGCTCTAAATGTAATCCTTTGGAAAAGTGATTTGCCTGGTAAGTAATCTTGGTTTCTTCAGTGATGATTGCATCCATATTAGAATATCACTTTGTTGAGTTTAGAGTTGACGCTTATAGAGTATTAGATTCTACAAAGACATTATGTGACCCAAACAAGATTGACCTATTGATAATAGATGAGAAATGAAAATTTGCACTGGACCTCAGGTAGATATCTAATGAATTTAAATCATAGATTATTTCTAAAAGGAGTGTAATTTACTTTCCCCATAGTTTTGATTTCGTAATTCCTTGTATTGAACCAATCATGCAGTTTTAGTAACCTCTCTTTTTGGAAAGATATCTCTTGGCATGTTAAGCTTTATTGTAAAATATTTATATTATTTGATTTTCTTTCAAGCTTTATTTTATGGTTTGAGTTTTGTTATCACTGATTGAGTTAAATTTTATTTTGATTGCTTTAGAGCTATTAGTCTTTCTCTGGTTCTGGTGGTTATGGACATTGATTAAGCAAAGACTAGAACTCTCCTTGCTTTTCTGGTTCTTTTAAAACAGTCCATCCAGGTTACAGAAGATTTCCAGCAGATAACCCTCTGACTTTTCACAAAGGCTCCAGCAGATGACCTGTTGATCTCTTGCACCACACCTCTGCTATTAACTCTACTTGGCCTGATTCTTTGTGGCACCTTTCCACCTTTCGACATCTAACAAGAGCCATTTTGCCTAATAAATCCATACAGATTAAGGTTGTGTCAGGTTTTATTTAGTCTTATTAGAATATTAAAAATAAAGCCAATTTAGTATCACTTATATTATAATTAGACATTTTTGATTTATTGATCTAGATAAAAAGAAATATTCTTGAATAGATTGGACACTAAGGTGACTCCATGGAGAGACAGTTAATGACAAAAATGAGTTCTTATTCTAAGATATATCCACCACTAAACTATCTCTGTCTTGGAAACTAAAAGACTGTATAGCAAGGCTGACTCTGTGATATGACAGGGCAGTCTATTTGGGAGTATGATCCAGATCATTGGTTCTGCATACTGACATTTGAAAATGATTTCTTGGTGGAGCATCTGTGACCTTGGAATTATGAATTGTCTTAAAATTTCTTTTCAAGGGAAGGAGCATATGAAAGGGAGGGTAAACAAAATATTTTGTTTATAATTTGTTATGAAGATGATTGACTACAGTTTAATATTAAACAGCTCTGGAGGCCTAAAATTTATCTCACTTGGTTCTAACTGGTGTTTCTCTCTGACACATGGTGTGAATCAACTGTCCTTCCAACTTGAAAGAGCAGAGAGTTCACTGACGCAACTCCTTTGTTCTGAGAATTGTTTCCATTATGTCTTCAAAAGGGAGGAACATTAAAAGCTTTGGCCCATGGCAAGTTCTCGCCAAGTTGAACACAGTTGGGGGGCTGAATATTGGCTTAAGGAAGTGAGGTTGGTTACTTTTTCTATTTCCTAGGCTTCTTCTAAAGGCTGAACATTAACTTTTCCCCATCTCTACTTGACTTTATGTGATTAATGGTTCCTCCTTCCCCCTTAAAAATGGAAGTCAGAACAATCTCAGTTTGATATGTTGTTGCTTTCGAGAGTTCTCTTTTCTTAGATGCTAGAGTTTTGGCCCTTCCCCACAGTGAATTTTCTTCTGTGAAATCTTCCTGTACATATTTCACAAAGGGAAACATAGAAATGGAAAGTTGAATGACGAAATCATAATACTAAAAGGTCTAAAAATACTGGAAAAATGGAGTATGACTGTGATAGGCAATAAACTGTAGAACAAGAGCCTCAACTGAATGTAAAACGCAATGTATAAGAACAAATGAAAAGATTTTCTGTGACTTTAGGCTCAATGATATGACTGTGAAAACTGCATAAGCAGAATTGTTAGGCTATTTTAATAGAAGCTGAGTAGAAGGTTAAAGGAGATGTGCATTTATTAGCCTAGTTTTACAGCAGTAAGTTTGCCCATATTTGATTTTAAAATTGCTAATATTTATAGAAGTTTTCTGTGTGCCAGGCACTGTCCCAATGCTTTACTTATATTATCCCATTTAATTTTTACACAACAACTATGTGAAGTGGTTGCTTATTATTATCTACATTTTGCTGATGTGGAAACTGAAGTATAGAAAAGTTTAATAACTTGCCTAAGGTTACCCAACTATAGGGTATCCCAAAAGTTTTCCCTGAAGTTGCTAAACATAGGGAAGATGGGAAACTATAACTAAATGTCCCTTTATTGACAAAGTATTCACTAAATATGCTTTACATGTTGGCCGCCTCTTTGTAGAATTTTGTAACAAATATTTTGTCAACAATTTCCTGTTTTCCCTATGTATGGTGACTTCAGGGACGACTTTTGGGATACTTTTGTATTAAGTAGTGGAACTCAGACTTGAATCCCAAAAGTCTGGCTTTAAAACCTTTCTTGACTACTCTGCTGTATTGCCTGTGTTGTTACAGAAGAGTGACTACTGATCATGTCTAGAGCATAAAGAGTAGAATTGAAAGGCTATTTGTATGTGGAATCAGTGAATAATTTAAGATTGTTTAGTCTGGAGAAGGGAAGGGAAGGATCAAGGACTTGTCTCTGGTCCTTTGGGGACAAAAGTAAGATAAATGGTGAAAATTGTAGGAAGACAAATTTTAGTTTTGTGTAAGAACTTTGCAATAGTTGTTGAAATGGGATTGATTTTCTTATAGTGAATTTCCTTTTACTAGAGATGTTTCAGCAGAATTTAGACTAGCATTTGATGGGAAATGTTGTCTGGGAAAAATTGTTGTCTGTGAATTTGGACTGGATCATCTCTGAGGTTCCTTTTTTCCCTTGTAGTTTCTACATTAAAGAGAAACCACTAAAATGGGCTGCTCTATACTCTTCTAAACAACTGCTTCTGGGAAAAAATGGCACAATGTTGATTCTTAATGCAAACATGGCATCCAAGGTATAAGAAGAGGGCAACCAGATTTATTTTTGTCTAAAACATGAAGTTTCTTTGTTTGTTTTGTTTATTTTTGGTAAGTGGCTCTGTAATGTTGGTAGGAATTCTTTGTATATCTTGTTAGTGGACTAGGAAGCAAAAGAAAGTAGCCTACTTTACCAGTTGACAAATTGAGTTGATTAGTAATAGATCACAGTTTTCATCATATTAATCATTGAGACTACTGTCTTTCTCCTCTCATATAAGGTATAATGAAAGAACATTTATTGATGGACTTTATAGTTGCAATGGAAGGGACCTTGGAAACTGCTACATCAATTTTAAGATCAAGAATTTCAGGATATCCAACAAGTACATTTAAAAACCCTTTTGAGATCAAGATTAATAATAAGAGGTTTGAATGTGGAAAAGATACTGAATTTGTGAAGTTCTGACTGATGTTGATTCCTTCTTGAGTTTGTGAAGGGTAGATTATAAGAGGAAATTCCTATTATATTTGTCAACCTAAAAAGGAAACACAGAAAGATAGGCTTTCCGGAACAAAATAATTTATTTAGGTAGAGCAAAGGACTGCAACCTGGGATATACATGCTTTGACAATCTTAGGCTTACATGAAGAAAATTGGGACAGGCTCGGCGCCTATGGTTCAAGAGGCTAAGGCGCCAGCCACATACACTTGAGCTGGCGGGTTCGAATCCAGCCTGGGCCCACCAAACAACAATGATGGCTGCAACCAAAAAAAATAGCCAGGCGTTGTGGCAGGTGCCTGTAGTCCCAGCTATGTGGTAGGCAGAGGCAGGAGAATCACTTGAGCCCAGGAGTTGGGGTTTGCTGTGAGCTGTGATGCCATGGCACTCTACCCAAGGCAACAGCTTGAGGCTCTGTCTCAAAAAAAAGAAAATTGGGACAAATCGGAGTTTTTAAAGGCAAAGAGATGTACATGAAAACTGCCAAAGATATATCACTGGTCTCAGAAACTTACTGTAGAAGTTAGTAGTAACTCACTGGGGGAGAAACTCTTGGTAGACAACTGTCCTGGTCCAAATGTCTTATCTGAAATACTGCAGGCCAGAGGAAATTCCTATGATAAGCTCTGTTAGGTCTCTTAAAGAGAACAGAACATAAGAGATTCACAGGAACTGCAGATATTTCAGGAAGGCAAACAAGAGAGCTTCCCTGATTTCATTTTGGTTCTAGTTTTGATCTATGAGGTCAGATAATTAAGTTTGAGAACTAGTCCTAGAAAAAGTGCTGTATACCTCTTTGCTGAATATCACTAGGGTCACCTTTAAAGTACTCTTCTTGGGAAGCTATGCATTGATTCCAGCACCTAGTCAGCTTTTCAAAGCAATTTTGGAACTCGTTTTGTGGAATGGCCATCAGAATTCTCATCAAGCTGTCATGATAGGAGGTTGACAATTAAGTTCATAAACTCTTCCTAGAAAAGTGATTCCACATTATTTTTTACATTTATTTTATTTTGGATAATTATTGAAAATTAGACCTCTTAATTACCCTGGAGTGTTTATTCTTGGTTTGGTTTTTTTAATTTCAATTAATTTTTAATTGATCACCTGCTATGAACTAGATGCTATTTTAGACTTTAAAAAATATATCTTTCTGGGCTCGCTGGTCCTCCTGTTTGTCAGATAGCCGTTTCTTCCCAAGGCACCATGGTGAAAGTGAAGGTCAGAATAAACAGCTTTGGTCGTACTAGGTACTTGGTTACCAGGGCTGCTTTTAACTCTGGCAAAGTGGATACTGTCATCATATTGACCCCTTCATTGACCTCAACTACATGGTCTTCGTGTTCCAGTATGACTCCACCCATGGCAAATTCCATGTTATAGTCAAAGCTGAGAATGAGAAGCTTGTCATCAATGGAAATCCCATAACCATCTTCCTAGAGTGAGATCCCACCAAAATTAAATGGGGTGAGGCAGGTGCTGACTATGTTGTGGAGTCCACTAGTGTCTTCGCCACCATGGAGAAGGCTGGGGCTCACCTACAGGGGTGTATCAAAAGGGTCATCATCTCTGCCCCTTCTGCTGATGCCTCCATGTTTGTGATGGGTGTGAACCACGAGAAGTACAAAAACAGCTTCAGCATTGTCAGCAAGGCCTCCTGCACCACCAACTGCTTAGCCCCCTTGACTAAGGTCATCCCTGACAACTTTGGCATTGTAGAGGGACTCATGACCACAGTCCATGCCATCACTGCCACCCAGAAGACTGTGGATGGCCCCTCTGTGAAGTTGTAGCTTGATGGTTGAAGGGCTCTCCAGAACATCATCCCTGGCTCAACTGGTGCAGCTGAGGCTGTGGGCAAGGTTATCCCTGAGCTGAATGGGAAGCTCACAGGCATGGTCTTCCGTGTCCCCACTGCCTATGTGTTAGTCGTGGACTTTACCTGCTGTCTGGAGAAGGCTGCCAAATATGATGATATCAAGAAGGTAGTGAAGCAGGCATCAGAGGGCCCCCCAAGGCATACTGGGCTACACTGAGCACCAGTTTGTCTCCTCTGACTTCAACAGTGATACCCATTCTTCTACCTTGATGCTGGGGCTGGCTTGCCCTCAATGACCACTTTGTCAAAGTCATTACCTGGCATGACAATGAATTTGGCTATAGTGGCAGAGTGGTGGACCTTATGGACCACATGGCCTTTAAGGAGTCAGAGCCCCTGGACCACCAGCCCCATCCAGAGCACAAGAGGAAGAGAGAGGCCCTTAGCTACTGGAGTGTCCTTGCCTACTCAGTCCCCTACCTCACTGAGAATCTCCCCTTGACACAGTTTCCATACCAGACCTCCTGAAGAATGAGACGGGTCTAGGAAGTCATACCTTGTTGTGTAACATCAATAAAGTTCCCTGTATTCAACCCCCCCCCCAATACATTTTCTGGCCAGATACACTTGCTCACACCTATAATCCTAGCACTCTAGGAGGACTAGGTAGGCGGACTTCTTGAGGTCAGGCATTTGAGCAAGAACAAGACCCTGTCTCTGCTAAAAAATAGAAACATTAGCTGGGTGTTGTTTGTGGCAGGTTCTTTTTTTTTTTTTTTTTTGAGACTTTTGAGACAGAGTCTCAGGCTGTTGCCTTGAGTAGAGTACTGTGGCATCACAGCTTACAGCAACCTCCAGCTCGTGGGCTTAAGCAATTCTATTGCCTCAGCCTCCCAAGTAGCTGGGACTACAGGCACCTGCCGCAA
>NW_003852463.1:3308840-3346492 GCF_000181295.1 Otolemur garnettii
CTCGGTGCCTGTGGCTCAAGTGGCTAAGGTGCCAGCCACATACACCTAAGGTGGTGGGTTCAAATCCAGCCTGGTCCGCCAAAACAACAATGATGGCTGCAACCAAAAAATAGCCGGGTGTTGTGGTGGACGCCTGTGGTCCCAGCTACTTGGGAGGCTGAGGCAGGAGACTTGCTTGAGCCTGGGACTTGGAGGTTGCTGTGAGCTGTGGTGCCACGGCACTCTACCCAGGAGGATAGCTTGAGGCTCTGTCTCAAAAACAAACAAACAAACAAAGTCTCACTTTGTCACCCCCTTGGATTGCCCTGGTGTCTTAGATCACAGCAACCTCAAACTCTTGGGTTCAAGTGATGCAAGAGTTTGGATCAACCTCCCAAGTAGCTGGGACTATAGATGCCCACCACAACACCCAGCTATTTTTTAGATATGGATCTCACTCTGGCTCAGTTTGGTCTTGAACTTGTGAGCTCAGGCAATCCACCTTCCTCAGCCTGCTAAATGCTGGGATTGTAGCCGTAAGTTTTTATCTTTTTCATTTTCATCTTTCTTTTTCCTTTCCCGCATCCTTTTTCTTTCATTTTCTTGCCCTTGAGGAAATTGTGGCAACTTGGGAAAGGTATATGTTTCTGTGTATTTGCAATGGCAAGAAAGGTTGAGCCATCTCCAAAATGATGTTTATAATAACTACTTCAGTAGGATTAGTTTTGAGGAGTGAGTTAGTATATATAAAATGTTTAATAGAGGGCCTGACACAATTTAAAAATGCTTACTTTAGTATTATTTTATAATTTTAAGCTGGATTTACTCTTTAATGGTCTGGATGATAGTGGTATAGTAAGATTGCCTAGATTAAATTACTGGGTCAAATGACTGATCTTTGTTTTTCTATGCTTTTTGTTTGAGTTGGCATTGTAAATAATTTTCTTCTGTTAATATTCTCGAGCTGTCATTACAAACTCAAACGTATATATCGGAACTTTTTTCAGCATCATAATCAGATATAAATTGACTTTAGGTCTTCCACAAATTGTGTGGCAGGATTTCCCTTCCTACCCATGTGATAAACTTTTAGTAGAATGCTTAGTCGAGGCCAAAATAAGGTAATGTAAAATTGCTAAATAACAGGGCATTTAGCATTGTCTTTTGTTTAGTTCTTTGACTGTACATACACTGTGTAGGCTTGGCATGGGACTGATGTTTATCATTATGATACTGAGTTCTTTGGCTACTTTTATGTTCTACCAAATATAAATCTTTAATGGACCCTATCCCACCCTCCCCCTTTTAAAAAAAGACTTTGCCAATGAATTTTTTCACTCGTTTGAGGGTTAGCTTGGTAATTTGGAGAATGTAACCATGATGTTTGGGAGCTATCTAACTGTTTCCATTGTTGTAGCCTGATTGTCCATGGTTTAATCATCAGTAGTTAAGAAGGAAAGCAAAAAATGGCTCCAGGCTGCATAGTACCATAAAAAATTTCCACCTGGAAGCAATTTTTTCTAAAAGCCTTTAGGGACTGCTGTCACCCTCCCCCTTATATTGGCAACAAGGGCCAGAAACACCAGTTCTCTTCAGAGCCAGGTCTTGTTGCAGTTTAATCATCTTCCTTCTCCTAGCTTCCAGGGTAGGTTAGAGGAGAGCGAGGGAAATAACAAATTATTTCCAGACACAACTCTCGTCCTACAACTGATTTCCTTGAACCTTCTAAGTTCCTTCTTTTCTTCCTCTGTTCTCTTCTTTTTCTATTTAAAAAAAATAGCATTTAGCATTTTAGCTGAAGTACAATTTTTTGTACTGCTAGAACTTGAATTTACTTTTTGGTAAGAATATTTATTACTTAAATCTAGTGCTTATCTTTTTGGAAAATTTAAATTTGAAACATTTTTTAGGTACCTCTTTAGGTCCTTTGTCACTTTATAATACCTTCTCTGTGAGATATGGGCATTGTTCCAGGTGTAACCTCTCAAGGAACTCATGGTCTGGTAGGGGAGATAGACATATAAATAAATCATTAATGTAGAGTGTTCATTGTGGTACCCTTTTAAAAATATGAACAAATAAACATTTCAGAGCAAAAGGATATTAACCCTGCCTTCTACCAGTGAATGTCATTAGTAGTGGTGCCCATTCACTTCTAGGCCCATTATCCTAATGTAACTTCAGGATATTACTAGAACTTTAAGGCAAAACAAAATGATAGTGCTTTTGGTGACAGTTACCTCAAACCACATATGTGGTTCCATAGGTGAAAGACCAATTCAGATTTGTATATAATATCAAAGTAAGGGCCAGGTAGTAAATGATTATACTATGGCTGTTTAGGAATAACTTCATCCTATATCCTTATCCTGACACCTTATCAAGGATAGGTATAGGTGCTTCAAAGGATTTTGTTTTATGATTTTTAAATATATTTCTTAAAAAACTATACTATTACATGCTGCAGCAGATTTGTATTATGGATGAAATTGCCTCTTTTTGGAAAAGATGCCTAATATCGGCATATCAAAAAGTAGGAGAAAAGTAGTCTTCAATTTGAATCTTTGAAGAGTAGGCTTACAGTCTTGTGTGATGTGAATACCTCTAGAAAGTACAAGTTTAACTCCTCATAGTCTCTTTGGTTTTATGAGCAGTTTCTTAGGTTCGACCTTGTTGGTAAGAAGGAGGGCTTCTGTACTTGGTTATAGTAGTTGTATTAAGTATGGAGCCTTTATAGAATAGTTGAGTTTTGAGCTGAATCTTGAAGGATGAATAAGATTTTGCCAGATATAGTGGGGGTAAAGAGATGCCAGGCGGAAGGAATACATGTTATATATACTCAAGGAACTTAGAGTTGTAGAGTGAATGTGGGAAGTATTCAGAGATAAAGCTGGACATGGAGGGGTGTTATATGTGATGCTGGAGACTTTGGACTGAATCCTGAGGCAGGATACTAAAGAATGTGTGTGTTTGTGTATGTGTGAGTTTCAAGAAGTATTGAAGCTGGATTGTTAGGGAAGTAGGGGAGAGGTGAAAACAGTTGTTCAGAAGTGAAATAATGACATAAACAGGGCAGTATCAAGGGAGGGTAGGGAGGGAGAAAATCATAGGAGAGATAGTATGGAATCAGTATTGGTAGGGCTTGGTGATTGTTTTTATGGGGGAGGTGTGAGCTGGAATGAGGACTGAAGGTTAATGTACATATTTATAGTTTAGGTGACTGGGTAGCTGGTGGTACATTCAACTGAGATGGAGAAGTGTGAGTTTGGGTCCATGAATTCATTTTAAAAACTCTTTTGTTTTTATTTTATTTTTACTATTTTATTATCTTTTTTTGTTGTTGATGAAATCTTGTTATGTTGTCCAGATTGATCTGCGGTGGCTATTCATAGGTGCAATCATTATGCACTGCAGCCTCTCACTCTGAGGCTCAAGGGATCCTCCCATTTCAAACTCTGGGGATCTTTGAGGAAGTTTAGTGGTTGGGTATTTGGGTTTATAGGATTGACAGAGATATGACCTGGTGTTACTTGGTTTGGGAATCAGAAATGTTTAATAGTGAAAACTGTGGTAGTGATGACATCTCAGATGTATGAAGAGTAAAAGGAAATAAAGGTCAAGCAGATATTGAGGGTTAGAGGGAAGAGTGTTATGAATGGAAGATAAAAAGGAGGACAATCAAGGAGTATAATAAAACCCTGAGAGTAGAGATTTTAAGAATAGGGAATGGTTAGTAGTGGCATATACAAATGAGGAGTCAAGTAACAGTGAATATTTGACTTTACAATTAGTAGGCTTTCATTGACTTAAGCAAGAATAGGTTCATTGGAGTGATATAGGTAAAGAACAAGTTATATTGAGTCTAAGAGGAAGTCCAATTTGAGGAAATTGAGGACGTGAATATAGAGTGCTCTTTTAAGATCTCACCTGAGAAAAGAGAGAGTCAGAGAAGAAAGGATACCAGAAGGAAATTTACCAGAGGAGAGATTTTAGTTTTTTTTTTTCCTTTTTAAAATAATGGACAATGTTGTTTTGTTAAAATGAAAAGGTACATATTTTGTTGAAAGAAATTGGTAAAGATAAATATTTGAAAGTACAGAACAATATACCCTCTCCCCCAAACCCCAAAGGTATTGATGAAATAACATTCCTGTAGTGGAAGAGAAATGAGATTTCTGGAATACAGGATTAGTTTTACATTAAGGTGAGATGCCTATTCCATTGAGATAGCAAACAAAAAATGTAAGAGTAGATAGAGATTTCAGTAGACTTGTGCACTGGAATGCAAGTAACTAAGAAGATTTATGCCTAAAAAGCCTGAATTTTGCTTATGAAGTAAAAATGTTAAAATTGTTGGTTGTAAAAGAAAGTTGTAGCATCTAGGTTGGGATCTTAAATAGAATAGTGACACTTGGAATAGATTTTTTTTTTTTTTGGAGACAGAGTCTCAAGCTGTCACCCTCGGTAGAGTGCTGTGATGTCATAGCTCACAGCAATCTCAAATTCTTGGGCTTAAGGATTCTTTTGGCCAGGGCTGGGTTTGAACCTGCCACCTCCAGCATATGGGACTGGCACCCTACCCTTTTCAGCCACAGGTGCCACCTGGGCTTAAGCAATTCTCTTACCTTAGCCTCTCAAATAGCTGACACTATAGGCGCCCACCGCAACTCCCAGCTATTTTTTCGTTGCAGCTGTCATTGTTTTAGCTTGCCTGGGCCAGGTTTGAACCCACCAGCCTCCGTGTATGTGGCCGGCGCCCTATCCACTGAGCTACAGGCACTGCCTGGAATAGATTTGTATGTAACAGAAGAATGAGCTGCTAAAGACATACCAAAAGTTTGAATGGTGCTAAGGGTGTATATATGTGCAGTATTTCTATAATTAGCCCCATCATAGTAAGCTTTTGCATGCTGCTGAAGTTGAGATGTGAAGAGAAGTGACTTTGGGCAGTCAGTCTAAATATTTGACAGATGTAATTGAATAGAGAAGAGTGCTGTTCTGCTTCTTTGGTAAGGCTTACAGGTCCATTGTTTTACTTTGATGTTTACAACTCCCTTGTATCTTTTATTAATTCTGAGAACTTCTCAGTTATTTTTTTGAATATTACCTGTCTTTTATTTCTGTCATTAAAGCCTTTCTGTTCTTCATGTCTCTTTTTTAATGTTTTCCATCTTTTGCCTCTCTGTGCTGCATTTTGAGTTTTTATGTATACCTCCCATTTAAATATTGTCCCCTCCATTAATTAAGTTTTAAATATTAGTTATTATGGTTTTTATTCTAAAAGATACTTCATTTCCAGTTTATCTTTTCAGTTTTGATAGTTTTTTTTTTTAATAATTTCCTCTTATTTCTTTAAATATATTGTACATTTTTATTTTTTTGTTTTTTGTGAGACAGAGTCTCATTTGTTGCTCTTGGTAGAGTGCTGTTGTGTCACAGCTCACAGCAACCTCAAAGTCTTGGGCTTACATGATTCTCTTGCCTCAGCCTCCCTGGTAGTTGGGACTATAGGTGCCCACCACAATGCCCAGCTATTTTTAGAGACAAGGTCTAGCTCTGGCTCAGTCTGAGTATACAATTATTTTTAATTTATATATATTAATTTTTAAGCCTTTGCACATCTGGTTGTGCTATTTGTGTTTCTTCTGATTTATGTTTATATGCTTTGTTTCTTTGTGTTTTATGATTTTTGATATTAAGTTCCAGCTCAAAAGAATATTATTGTGAGAATTCTTAAAAGTGTGGGTTAAAGCTGATTTCTCCAGAGCAGACTTGCCTTTGTTTCTAGTCAGTTATGTGGGGGTACTAACAACCACCTTGAGACTACTTTTAAAATAAATTCTTAGTTCGAGATTCCTTAGACCACATAGATAGTAATTTTTTTTTCTTTTTAGAGACAGAGCCTTACTTTGTCGCCCTCAGTAGAGTGCTGTGGTGTCACAGCTCACAGCAACCTCCAGCTCTTGGGCTTAGGCCAGAAGTTCTCAACCTATGGGTTGCAACCCCTTTGTAATAATGAAAATACATACTGCATATCAGATGTTTACATTACGATTCATAACAGTAGCAAAATATGGTTGGGGGTCAACACAGCATGAGGAACTGTATTAAAGGGTTGTGTCATTAGGAAGGTTGAGAACTGCTGGCTTAGGTGATTCTCTTGCCTTAGCCTCCCGAGTAGCTGGGACTACAGGCGCCTGCCACAACTCCTGGCTATTTTTTTGTTGCAGTTTGGCCAGGGCTAGGTTCTAACCCGTCAACCTTGCTTTATGGGGCTGCCGCCCTACTCACTGAGCACAGGTACTGCCCACCACATAGATAGTATTAATAGTATGAATATGGGCCTCTCTGGTGACAAGATCAACTTGTGGATAGATTATGGGAGTTTTCCCCCCTCCCCCACCTGGAGCCAATACTAGAAAGGCACATTTCTTTGCAATCCCCCTTATGGAGAAGTGTTTTTCTCCTTTATCTTTAAGTAAAGATGTAGCCCTTGAGTATCATGGTTATATTCACTTTGAGGCCTCTATTTGACTCTCATCTTATGTGGGCCTTTGTATTTTCAGTTATTAGTGGTAATTGTTCTAATAGTGTGACATTATCATAGTAGTAGTTGTGGCAGTCTCTGTAGCCTTAATTTGGATTTTCCTTGCTTTCATTAGTTCATTTCCTAATAGTCTGTTGTTGATTTGACTGATGTTTTGTGACAAGTTCCCCTTCTCCACTTTCTTGTCTTATTTAACCAAAACCAGGCTTTTAGTAGGCCCTTTGGCTAGGCGCCAGTTGAAACTACTTAACTCTGTTTTTATTCCTCTGAAAATAGCCATGATTGGGGTTCCCTTCCTGCTTTGAGGGAGATCTCCTTTACAACATTTATTTGCTTGCATGGGCTATCCTGGCGAAGCCAGTTGTATACCTTGGTTTATCTTCAAGGGTAGAAAAGGATCTGGATATATTTGATCTCCTGTGGCAAAACAAAAACATTTGGTTATAGTGTTCAGCTTAGTATTCATAAACTAGCAAATGCTTCTTCAGTCATTGATAATGATATACATTCACCTACTTCATTGCTGTGCTCCCAGAACATACAAATTATAATACTAAGGTCTGAGTTAAACAGATAAACAAAATGAAGTAAGAAGAAGGGACTTTAAACTCCCTTTGACCTTCTACAGTTTTTCTTTCAACATCATGCTCAAATCTGTTTTTCCACTTTATTTTTAACTTTTGGAATAAACAGAAATACTAATGATGCTTTTATGGAGCTTAATGAAAAGAAAATGTTTGAGGACTAAAACCATGACAGAAGTTAAAAAACATATATGTGAAAAAGACCAGAATAAACTCTGGAATTTCTTCTTGGATTAATAAAAAACAGAAAACAAAATGTTCAGTCCTTTGTGTTTTGAAGTTCTGTATGGTTCTGAACACATCTTAACAGATAATGCTTTGTATGGTGTGATACTCTTTTGCAGTTACCTTTGTAACAATTGGAAATCCATATCAGTTAGTCTCTTAAACCTGTTTTTCAATTTCTCCATCTTTAGTATAAATGGAGGATCTCCTTTGTGCCAGGGTCTGTGCTAGGAGGTGGAGATAAAATGGGTAAGATACAGTCTCTGTGCACAAGAGGATTAATGGTCTACTATGGGGAGATTGAAAAGTGAATGGAAATTTAAAATACAGTATAATAGATTTTGTGATGGTAATAATCACAAAGAAGGGGCACATAACATAGTCTGTGTGATTAGAAAAGGTTTTCCAGAAGTAAGGTGCAAGTTGAGATTTGAGGGGCAGAAAGGAACTCTTAACTAAACTGGAAACATAGGGGAAGAACCATCTAGGTCCAGAGAACAAGATTCTTTAGCAGGGTGTAGACTCTGACTTGCTGTTGAGAGTTTTTATGATTTGCTTACTATCTTTGAAGACTAAATATTGTTGTACGTTTAGGATACTTTCCTCTGCAAATAGCAGCCTATCAAAGGAAAGTGACACAATAGGAAGTTTAAGTCATATAACATGATGTCTAGAGATAGGGCTATTTCACAATTGCTTCACCATCAAGGACTCAAGTAGTTTTCATCTTAGATTATAAGCAGTATCTCCCCACATCACATTACGGTTGCTGCATCCCAGGGATTATGCCCTAAAAGAGTAGTATCCAAAGTAGGAAAATCAATTTTCCTGCATCCTTCAGGAAAGAAAACCTTTTCTTTGGCTTTCACTGCCAGATTTCCCTTTATTTCTCATTGGTGAGAGTTGTGTCATACATCCTTATGTTAACTGGTCACTGAGCAGGGCACTGGAATTACTATGATTGATTTACAGACTAATTGACATTTACCCCTTGTGGTAGGATGGCAAAGTAAAATATCACAGCAAATTAGGGCACTTCCAGTAGGAAGAAGAGAATAGTTGTGTAATTACACCTAACAGGCACTAACTCATCTTGATGTAGAAGTTTCTCTCTTCCTCTCTCTCTCTCTTTTTAAAACCACTTAGCTTTGTGTTGGGCTTCGTATTGCATTAGCCTTTTTGAGTCAGGATCTTGCTGTGTTGCCTGGGCTACAGTGCCTTGTGTCATCACGGTTTACTGCAGCATTAAACTTCTGTGCTCACACATCCTACTGACTCAGTCTCCCCAGTAGCTGGGGCTATAAGCACACACTACCACATCCAGCTAATTTTTCTATTTTTTGTAGAGAGGGGTCTTGCTTTGTTGACCATGCTGGTCTTGAACTCCTGATCTCAAGCTATCCTGCCACCTTGGGCTCCCAAAGTGCTAAGGTTACAAGTGTGGGGATCTGTGCCTGACCTGCATTAGCCTTTTTCAAATTGTGTTTTCTTTGGGAGTGAGTCCTAGCTGTAGCAGTAACAAGCAAAGTAATTTTGATTATGGCATTTAACTTTTCTTGGACTGAGTTTCCTTGAGTGTACTATAGGAGCTTTGTATTCAAAGACCTCTTTCTCTCTTTTTTTTTTAGAGACAGAGTTTTACTTTGTCACCCTCGGTAGAGTGCAGTGGCGTCAAACTCACAGCAACCTCCAGTGCTTGGGCTTAGGCGATTCTCTTGCCTCAGCCTCTCGAGTAGCTGGGACTATAGGCACCTGCCACAACACCCGGCTATTTTTTGGTTGCAGCTGTCATTGTTTGGTGGGCCCGGGCTGGATTCAAACCTGCTAGCTCTGGTGTATGTGGTTGGCACCTTAGCTGCTTGAGCCACAGGCGCTGAGCCTTGAAGACCTCTTTCAGCCAATGTGTTGGGGTCCATGTGCCTTGCTTGCTTTTCCTACACTAACAGGGTACAGACTGATGTATTAGAGGGGACACTTTCAATTGTGTGAACTTGGTAAGTTACTTTATCTTCTTGGGTTTCAGATTTCTCATTACAAAATGGGAATAATGTCTAATTTATAAGGTACATAGCACTTAAATGAAATAACAATGCTTGTAACATTATTTTTCCTCCCCTTTTGACAAGCAAATGTGAGGTGACACAGGTTCTATGCAAGTGATACAATTCTGCAGTGGTTTGGGTACAGGGGTATGGTAAATATTTGTTGAATAGAATTCCTCAAGTGCCATTTTACAAGTTAAAAACTCACTTAATATGCATGTGAAATCGAGGTTGTTTGGAGAGGGATAGTGTGTGTAGAATGTTTGGAAATATACATCAGATATTTACACTAGGGTAATTTACTTTTTTAAAAAACCTGTGATTTATTTGGGGGTTTCTGAAAATTAGACTCTATAGGTTAGCATTTATGTAGTTGAGTCAAAGACTATAAAAATTATTGTTAATTTGTAAGCATTACTTTTTGATTTACCTTTTATTAAGTGCTAGCATATTTTGAGATTATCACAAATAATTAACCAGGGGTTAGTTATAGCAGTGTTAGCTGTAGCAGTAACAAGCAAAGTAATTGCTTGTTAGTATTGTTTAACTGTGACACACCTGGACATATCAAAAGCCTTTGAGTTTGTTCTCAAAGTCCTGCTTTCTTTCTTTCTTTTTTATTTGTTCAATAAAGTTTCATTTTAAAAATTCTTGCGTTCTAATAGAAATGGAAATCTAAACATTAGAGTACTTTACATATCATTTACTAATTAGTTATAAGTCTTTGGCCAACAGGTATTATAGAATTTAGGTTTTAGATTTTTAAGCAGTCGTGTTTACTTGGCCACATCTTGTTAAGGCATTTTAGAAATGGACCATCACTAGATGGCAGTCTTTCTCCACTTTAAATTACTCGTTAAAAGGAAAAAAAGCTATACTGTTCAATTACAGTGTTGACTATCAGTATTAGGTCAGCTTCAGTAATTTCTGACCTTTCCACAGCTTAAACCTTGTTTATTTTTGTTTTTTTATATGTGGTAGATTATTAGTTTGCAAAGATTTATACTGAGATATACTTGAAATTTTGGTTCAAGGTAAACTGTCATGTAGTGATTTGTCCAAAATTGTCTTTTCTTTTTACTAGACAATTTGAGACAAAATATTTAAGTCAACAGTTTTTAACCTCTTTGGTTAAAGAGGTTAAATAACCAGCTGGAAACTCTGGGAAACTTCTTTTAAAAATGCATATATGTGTGTATATATATATACCCCAATCCCAAATTTGGGAATCATGAAGTATTTGAAGCATACCCACGGAACTACTAAATATAATCCACATTTCCTGTTTTAAATATGTGCATTTTACATTTTATTCTAGCTGTTAAACTTCTCAGAATACTTTGGAAATCCACTGTAAAGCTTTCAAGTTATTCAACAGTATAATTAAAAGAGAGTATTAGAATGACAAAAGTCTTAAGATAGGAGAAATCAGTGGGGGATAATGATAAGGTGGTAGAAACTTCATTAACTTGTTTAGAACTATTCCCTCTTTAAATTATTCAGAAAATGTCTGATGTTTGTACTATGAACTAAATTTGAAAGTGGGGATGAATTGTAGAAACGAAAAAGCTAAGGTAGTACTCAGAAAATTCTAATTGATTCTTTCTGCTTTATAAATGGGAAAGCTGAGGGTCAGAGAGATTAACTGAATTGATTAAAGACTCATAGCTAGTTAATTATGGTGCTGAGACCAAGGCCTTACAGTTAGGCACCTAAAGTCATGTTTCCTTTGTTTGATTTTTCATTTTTTTTTTTCAATAGGACATTCAGGATGCTTAGGGAGGCATTAATGTACATTCTGAATTTTTTATCTTTGATATTTACTTTTCCCTTGCTTGTCTTTTGTGATGTTAATGTAGATCTTTGGAGGGAAAGAATGAAAAAGTTTTCCCTAACTTCTACCAAGTTAAGTAGACTTGTTACCTAACTTAGAAATATTACTGGGTTGGTGTTGAAACCAAGAGTTTGTCTAATATTGAATAATACATCAGCTTATGCCATTTGAATTGCAAAATTTTCATTTCTTTCCATTCTCCAAAGGTCAAGGAATATGGGTATCTTTACAAGGAAACTTTTCTTTTCCATTCATTAAAAGGGGGAAAATTCAGCTTATTTGAGATTGTTGAAATGTCACTGATAGATTCTGTTTTTTGTATTCTAAATAGCTCCATCAGGCAAATGTTTATTCTACAGTTTTCTTACTCAACAAAGCAGGTGTTATTTATAAGGTATTTGACAATCTCCCTTTACTTCAAAGGAAGGACAATGAATCTAGATTGCTGTGCCTTTTCTGAAGTGTTTATAATCTTTACTGGAAACCAAACATATACAGTCATACATGAGGATGTGTTCTGAGAAATGTGTTGTTAGGCAATTTTTTTTGTTATGCTTATGTAACAATACCATATAGCCTAGATGTGTGGTAGGTTTGTAATAATACTCTATGATGTGTACTTACAAACCTACCACACACTCTAGGCTGTATGGTATAGCTTATTGCTCCTAGGCTGTAAACCTGTACAGCATGTTATTGTCCTGATACTCCAGGCAGTTGTAACACAATGGTACATATTTGTGTATCTAAACATAAAAAAGGTAACATGTTGTGCTATGACATTGCAACTTCATTAGACAATAGTAATTTTTTTGGCTTCATTATAGTGTTATGGGGCCACTTTTGTACCTGTGGTCCATTATTGACGGAAACGTTATGTTGTACGTGATTATAAATGTTTTGTCCTTGGTTACCCCTGAGTTTTAGGTAGTGGAAAAACCTGATGAGGAAAGTGTGCTTTCTGATCCACAGGATCAGGGTATGATCTTTGTACCTGCAAGTGATTATAGAACCAGAAAATGTTGTCAATGAGCAAATGTGTATCTGTTGAACAAACATTAGTGACCAAAGAGGTCTTAGAAATCCTGCTAGTCATTTGTTCTCAGTGGATGTGTACTTACTGCCTTCTACTTGTCTGGCACTGTTGTAGGGGTATGGTGATGAATATGGCAAAGTTTTTGCCTTGAGCTCAGAATCTAATTAGGGTGGGTTGTGGGAAAAGATAGACAACAAACTATGGATGATGATGAGGAGGAGATTGTTCAGATAGAGGGGATTAGCATTATTAGCATAAGAATAGCAAAGCAAAATCCTGAGCCAAGAAGAGGCTAAACATTTTTTTAAAAGCCAGTATAGCTGGAGAATAGAGTGGTGGCAACTAGAGAGAGGCAAGAAATAGGGTTAGAAAGGTAAATCAGAGGCCAGATTATGTAGGGTCTTATAGACCATAGTAAAGATTCAAGATTTTTATTCTTTTTGAAAAGGGAAACCATTGAGGAGGTTGAAACAGGGGAACACATCTGAATTATTGCTTTTAGAAGATCACTTTATTTTATTTTATTTTAAACTTTATTCAAATTAATATGAGGGTACAATATTCAGATTACATTGTTCTTAATTCCAGGGCAAGTTCCTTTTGTAGAAGAGCCCCTCGCCCAGGGAGTATGTTATACAACGTCAGAATGTGCACATTAGGTGAGATAGAAGATCATTTTAATTGGTGTGTAGAGTGTTTGTTTTTGGGACAGGGGATAAGGGAGTGGGGATAGTACAGAATAGAGACTGTTAGGAGGCCACTGTGGTGTGATGATAATAGGAATAGATTTGGACTAGTGTTTCAGTGGAAACTGTGGGATATGGTTAATTGTCAAGACTTTTTTGGAGGTTGTCAGGACTTATTAATGGGCTGGATAGGGCATATGATGGAAAGAGATAGATTAGAAATAATTCCTGGATTTTTGGCTCGGGCAAGTGGATGGTGCTATTAATTGTGATAGGGTGGGTTGGTGGTTAGGAGTTTTGGGCAGGAATAAGTTTGGGAGTGGAGATAGGTTACTAGTTAACATTTTTTTCCCCTATGTCAAATTTTAAAAATCCAACTGGAGTTGTTAAATACTATATAGAAATTTGAGTCTAGTGCTCAGAAGAATGCTCTGAATTATAGGTATAAATTGGGAAGTCACTACTATATAGGTAGAATTTTAAGGTCCTGGGATTAGAGATTATATGGTAATGTTTGGTGAAAGAATGTTGATAGAGAAGAGAGGGATTTTAGGAATATTTAAGAACATGATAGAAGAGGAAGCACTGAGAAAGGAGATTAAGAAGTCTACAGAAGGCTTGGCGCCTGTGGCTCAGGTAGCTAAGGTGCCAGCCACATACACCTAAAGTGGCGGGTTCGAATCCAGCCCCGGCCCGCCAAACAACAATAGTGGCTGCAACCAAAAAATAGCCAGGTGTTGTGGCGGGTGCCTGTGGTCCCACCTACTTGGGAGGCTGAGGCAGGAGACTCGCTTGAGCCCAGGAGTTGGAGATTGCTGTGAGCAGTGAGGCCATGCCACTCTACCCAGGGGGATAGCTTGAGGCTCTGTCTCAAAAAAAAAAAAAAGAAGTCTACAGAAGAGATTATTTAAAGAGAGAGAACTATCAAACCATAACAAATGCTATTAGGTGGAGTAAGATGCATATTTACTCCAGTAAGGTAAGGAAGGAAGGAGGTAAGGATGCGGAAGAGAGTTTTGGTGGGAAGGAGAACAGAAACAAGATGGTAGCTGGAGGGAGATTTGTGGTTAAGGGTGGGTTTTTAGAAGTCATGTTTATATACCTATGTGAATGATCTAGTACAGAAGGAGAAATATATGATCCAGAGGAGAGAGAAAAGGGAATAATGGCAGGAGTAACGTTCTTGAGACAACAAGAAGGATTGACTGCAGATAAGAGCTTGGAATACTTCTTCCCTTGTTACAGGAAGCTGGACAGAGTAGGAGTTATAGATCTAAGTAGATTGATAGATTTTAGTGGGGGAGGGGAGCTACTTCTTTGTATCTGTTTTTTTTGTAAGCTGTGTAGTCAGATCAGCAGC
Source organism: Otolemur garnettii (assembly GCF_000181295.1). Lineage (NCBI taxonomy): Eukaryota > Metazoa > Chordata > Mammalia > Primates > Galagidae > Otolemur > Otolemur garnettii. The sequence goes on from NW_003852463.1 coordinate 3,323,134, forward strand.
TAAGAGTGAGGGGAACATTTAAGAAGAGGAGAAAGTAAGGTTCCCACATATAACTATTTTGAGAAAACAGCGTGACTTTTTTGGGGGGGAGGCAGAATAGGGGGATAGTTGTAGTAGGATTATATAGTGGTATTGAGTGCCCAATTTACATTTGTGAGTCTAGCCAGCACAGCTATGTGATTTTTCTCTAGTGGTGTCAGCTTCTTGAGTAATTAGATAGTTATGTTTAACCAAATTTGAGAAAAATTTAAGACTAGTTTAATAGAGAAACAAAGATACAAAGGAGTTGTAATTTAGTCTTTTCATGTTATGATGAGAATTCTGCGATGAATGCTGTCAATCACTCAAATATTTTTGAATGAGCAAGAAAGCAAAATTTTGATTTTTCCTAAAAAAAACGCTTATTTTACAATGCATTAATGCAATGTTAATATGTAGTTTTTTTTACTTTGTGGGTTATGTACCTTCAATATCAAATTTCCAAAGATTTGCTTTTGGCTTGTATAATTATTCTTTCTCTTTCTTAGAAGTAACTGTGGTATAATCTTCATGCCATGCCATTTTTTTTTTTTTAAAGGTCTGTCTATGATGGTGAGGAACATGGACGATTCATGGAGAAGCTTGAAACTCGCATCCGCAATCATGACCGAGAAATTGAGAAAATGTGCAACTTTCATTACCAGGGCTTTGTGGATTCTATAACTGAATTGCTGAAAGTAAGAGGAGAAGCCCAGAAACTCAAAGTAAGGAAACTAAGAGATACTTATTTGTGGGATTTTGATTAGTATTAAAAGAATAGGTGACTACAATGCAGATCACAAGTTTATTTATAGTAGAGATTTTTGTGTAGTAAGAAAGGAATTTACACTGAGACCTGGATAATTAAGATCATGGCTCTTTAGCTAAACAGTTAAGAGTTTAATTGGAATACCTACATGAATGTGAATCAGGACCAGTAATCAGTAACTGTTTCTTTTATACAAAACAGTTTGACTATTCATGTCCTCAGCTTCCTTATAGATTAAAGATATCTCTGGATGATGGCAAAATTTCAAAGCACTGTGATAGAATTCTTTGTAGCATGGTCTCTAGGACAAAGGAAAAAATACCAGTGGTGGTTGTGGAGGGTCTTCTACCAAAGCATGAAGCTTCTTTCTTGATGAGAAGGAGGCTAGTCGTATTGGTCTGGTCCTGGGCATAGCAAATTCACTTACTTTAGGTAATTCATTTTGCTTATTTATCATAAATCTAACTACTGCACTAAACTCTTCTGTTATTTCTGAAAATTTATATGGGATTTATTTTTGAGTTTTCTGTGTAAATATTCATGTGATCTATAAGTAATAACAGTTTTATTTTCTTCTTTGCAGTGATTTTGCTTTTGGTTTTTGGGCATGGGGTTAATTTGCCAATGAGTGTAAAATTCATCTAAAAGAATACATTGGTAAGAAAAGCAAAGAAATGTTTTTAACTGAGGGGCGAAGTGGGCTATCAGATATTATATTCTAAAGCTATAGTAATTTAAAAACTCATTTGACCGCAAAATGTGACATGAAATTTCTTTTTTTATTTAAATTAATTAATGATTTTTTTAAAATTAAAAATTTTCTTACTTAGAGACAGGATCTTGAGTGCAGTGGCATAATTATAGTTTACTGTAACCTTGTACTCCTGGGCTCAAGTGATCCTCCCGAGTAGCTGGGACTACAGGTGCAGAGATATGCCACTGTGCCTAGCTAAGTTTTAAATTTTTTCTATAAGTGGGATCTTGCTTATGTTGCCTAGGCTGATCTCAAATTCCTGGTCTGAAGCAACTGCTGCCTTAGCCTCTCAAAGTTCTGGGATTACAGGTGTGAGCTACCCCTCTCAGCTGCAACTATCAAATTTCTTAACGTATTTCATTTAGCATAAATTTTTAGGTTTTCGTACAGAAATATTAATATGTTTGATTATGTAGCACTATCATAATCCCCATTGGGTGATATTATAATAAATTATATTCACCTAATTAACTTTATAAAATTTGCAACATTCTTAAGTCCAAGACACTTTGGGTCCTAAGGCTTTAAATAAGAATTTACGGGCCTATACATCAGTATCCAGCCATCTTAAGAACTATTATATCTCCAACACAGTATTATATCTCTTTCATACCTCTCTCAGTTGCTTTCTTTACCTCAGAGCTAAGTTGTTTGATTTTTAATGTTCCTTAATACATATCTGCTTTGATTTAACCTCTTCTTCATTCACTATACCATAATTAATGTCAGAGGAACTAAAGGGTAAAATGCAAAAAGAAAAAAAAGGAAGTAATAGAAAATATAAATGAATATGTATATGATTTGGGAATAGGGAATGTATGTTTCTAAATAAAATTCATGAAGAAAAAATTGATAGATTTGATAACATTAAAATAAAGTAACCTACTCTATATACAAAATAAAAATGCATAGGTAAGTAATCAGAAATCTTTACAAATACCTATGGTAAATGGTTGGCAGTCTTAATATATGAAGATTCTTTACAAATAGGAAATATATGTACATTCTAATAGAAAACTGAGAAATACATATTATTTATATGTTGCATGAATGTTGTGTGGAGGGGTGTGTGATGTGGCGCAGCAGAGATAAGACCTGCAGAGAAATGTTGGAGAATAAGGGACTGGAGCTCTCTCTGGAATTCCAGCAGAGTTCTTTATTTTACCAAAGCTTATATAGACCTTACTGCACGTATACACAATTAATCAATAAACAACTCAAAACTCCTGACACAAGCCCAGCACGGCTGGTGCCAAAGAGTCTTGTTTAGCGATAAACATTCCACTAACTTTGTCTATAACTATTCTTAAACCCTATAATGAAAACAAGACCATAAAACAAGTTTCTGGGAGAATAAGCTGATTGAATGCTTGACCTTCAACAGACTATCTGGAGGCAGTTATCCATCCTGGGGAGCAGTCTGGAAGTTCTCGAGTACCTGCTTACAGGCCAGCCCCGCTGAGGCTCGGCCCTGAATCATTTCTACATGATAAGGTCCTGAGTCACATAGGAAGTTCTATCCAGGTCTTTCTACATTCTAACTCACAAAAGACTTTAAACTTACTTTCGCAAAATGGAACTGTTTAAAGATTTACTTATAGGCCTTCCGCCTATATTTATACAAGAAGAAGTACAAGGGAGCTCTACCATTTAGAAATAATTAAAGGAGTGCAAATTTTGAACAATAGATGCTAATGCTTAAAACACCACTTAGTTTTAGGATTTATTCTAAGGCTGTAGGTATACGTATAAGGATGTTCATGTGGTATTTTTTATAGTGCTTTTTTTTTTTTTTCTTTTTGAGACAGTCTCATTTTGTTGCCCTGGGTAGAATGTTATGTCATCATAGCTCACAGCTACCTCAAACTCATGGACAAAAGCAATCCTTTTGCCTCAGTTTCCCCAGTACTATAGGCACCTGCCACAATGCCCAGCTATTTTTTAGAGACCGGGGTCTCACTCTTGCTCAGGCTGGTCTCCCAAGTGCTGAGCTCAGGCAATCCACCTGCCTTGGCCTTCCAGGGTACTAGGATTACAGCTGTGAGCCACTGCTTCCAGCCCATGTGGTATTTTTAATAAGCGAACCTTTAAAATGTTCTTAAAAATTATTTAATAGAAGATTATTGAAAGAAATTATGGTACATCTATTTAAAAGAATAATAAACTATTATATAAAATTCAGTAGAGGATATTTGACATAGGAAAGTATTAGTAATGTTTGCTTAATGTGTGAAGCCGATTAAAAAGTATGAACAATATGATCCTAGTTTTATAAACTAAATCTGTATGTACTCTATATGTAAATAACTAGACATTAAAAATATTGAAAGACTGTATACCAAAATATTTCAATAATCCCTGGATGGATATTAGATAATTTTAATGTTTTTATTAGTGTCTTTTCCATGTATTCTAAGTTTCCTGAAGTTTCAAGTGAAATAAAAATTTTTAAATTTCAGATTAGAATAAGGGTACAGATGATTGGGTTACATTGTTTGTGTTTGTTAGGTAGAGTCCAAGTTGTATTTGTGTCCTTCACCCAGGAGATGTGCCATATATTCAAGTGAAAATTTTGACTGTCACTTAGAAAATTCAATGTTAGAGTATACACACTTAAGCAAAATTTTCATTCAATATGGGAAAATAATAAGTTGAAATCCAGGTTAAAAAAAAAAAAATAACACAGACCTAAAAGTAAGGAGATAGTGGGAAAGGGGCAGATTGCAGAGATGCTTATGAGCTTATGACTCTCAGGTTTCTAGTTTAGTTTTAAGAAAAATAAAATATGGAGTAGTAGGATATATAAAGAATATAAATAATTTTCTAAAACCTTTTTTTCATCATTTTAAAATGGGAAACTTAAACACTACCATGAAATAACTTTTAAATCAATTTTCTGCTTAAAATGACTACATGCAAATGTAATCCAGACTTTTGAAATGGTGACCTTTTTGAATTCTTCATAGGCTCTATTCAAGAAAACCTTTTCTCTGATGTAGGTGATAAAAGATTGAATTATTTCTGTTTTTTAAAATTTTCTCTATACATATACATGTGTTTATTTGGTTTCCACTTTTTACTATCACAAAATTAAAGAGGCTTAAAATTTAATAACAATAACAGTGTCTAAGATATGGACCAGAAGCAAAAACCTCATAAAGAATGAACGAAGATAAATACATTTCGGAAAAGAAATCAGATAATTGCTGCAACGAAATATTGAACAATAATAATAATGCAAAAAAAAATAACATTCACATTGTCAGATAAAAGTATGTCTATCATAGAATGCTTAGACTCTGAGGTTCAGTATGAAGTCATCAATTAACTTTTTTTTTCAAAGTCTCAAAAAATAGACAACTAATATTTATAAATAAAAATAGAAGATAATTTCAAAAGACAGATGATGCCAAATCTTATAGACAATAGAAAAAGAAGAAATGTTTAAGATCATTCTACTTCATCTGGATATACTTGATATTAAAATTGGAAAAAATGTATTTTATAAAGGGAAATTAGAAACATATTTCACTTATAAATGAGGATGCAATATCCTAAAACAACATATTAACAAGTTGAATTTAAAATTTATTGTTCAAATAATGTAGTTTGGTCAAAATGAAATCCAATTTATGTGAAAATTAGTCACTCTTTTCTTTTCTTTTCTTTTCTTTTTTTTTCTTTTCCTTTCCCTCACCCTCTCCCTTATTCTTTCCCCCACCTAACCTACCATGTCATTAATTGTCCTCATATCAAAGTTGACTACAGAGAATTCATGCTTCTCTATTCCTGTGATGTTTCACTGAAGAATAATATGTTCCACCTCTATCCAGGTTAATACAAATGCCGCAAAATCTCCATTTTTTTTATAATGGCAGAGTGGTATTCATGATATCCATATACCACAGCTTGCCAATCCGTTCCTGGGTTGAGGGGCATTTAGGCTGTTTCTACAGATTGAATTATTTCTGTATTTATTCAAAAGTGTATATTACTTGAGATTAAAGAATTTTAATAGTGTTTCTTTTATTAATTGGTTCATATTTGTGATCCTGAAATTTTGGGGGCTGATTAGCCTCAAATGACAAAATTATCTGAAATGTGTAAAAACAAAGATACGGGGATTCCCGCCAGGAGCTGTATATGTTATTTGTCCTCACCCAGTCATCCCAGCTTCCTATATTCGTCTTAGGTTGTTTTTTTCTATGCTTCTTGGACTTCTGTCTCTCATACTTCTCCCACAGCTCCATGGGACCCTAGTGGATAACCCCAGTGGATGATGGGCAGCAGTATGGTCTGCCTCTAATTATTAAAGAGGTCATATGGTAGATTACCTCCTTGGCAGGATACTGCCAAATATTGCCTATAATGCTCACCAATTGCTGACATCACTTGCTGGTTGGTATAAATCTTCTATTCCTCTTACTTCCTTCTTGTTCCTTCAAATTGTTTTGAGTTGCAAATTCTTTCAACTTCCTTAGGATTCCCCTAAAGGAATGTATGAATTGGAGGCTACCAGTTCGAGGTTTTTGGCTGTTTCAGGCTTTATCCAGTTACTCTGAGGGCTGAAAGGATTAACATCTAATAGTACATCTGGAAGGTGCTTCTCTTAGAGGATCCATTTGACCTAGGTGAAGAAACTGTGAAATGTAGTTTTCTGAACTCTAGAAAAGAGTTTAAAAAATGGAAAAAGCTAGGTGTTAACTACTGTCAGTACTATTTTTACATGATATTGAAAAGAAACTATAGGATACCCATTTTTTTATGATTCACAGTGTGTATACACACACGCATATACACATATATTTATGGATGTATAGACACCTCTTTATGTTCTTTGAATTAAAAGAAGTAGCATCTTAGATATTTGATTTAGTTTTTTTATTGTTATGCATTGAAACAGTTATTGAATACTATTAAACTAGTTTTTATTACTTTCTTTTTAGAAGTATTGGTTAGTTACTTATAGATATGTTTTAGAACCGTGATTTGCATGAAAACAACTCAGTGGCCCTTAATAAATAGTTTTAAGAAAATCTTAAATAGAATGGAATTGAATAGAAAATAAAGATAGATGACAAATAGTAAGGGTAAACATTGTACCTTGAAAATCTTTCTCTCTGTTTATGTGTATGTATGTTCATGTGTGTTCCCTACACTTGTGTACTGAGTTGCAAGGGAAAATGTACTTTTTTACGATGAATTTGAGGTAAAAAAAATGTGAGAATTGATGACTTTAAAAGGTAAAAAGGCTACTCTAGTAGTAGAGACAATAATGTTGAATTTAGGAGCATTTACAGAAGGTTGAATTCTCAGAGATCTCCAGTTTAGGATTAAAAACATCTTACTTATTATGGAATAACTACTGTGAGGGGGATGAAGACTGTCACTTGAGGTAGCCCATACTGTTTTTATTCACATTGCTTGAAACTTATTTCTTATATTGAAGTGAATCTAGTATTCTAGTAACATCTGTTTATTGGCTTGAATAATAAGTAATTTTTAGGGAGCTCCCTTTCTTCTAGCAGCTCTTGAGGTATTTGAAGGGCAGCCGTTGTGCAGGTATGGTATCTTGTGTATGGGCTCCAGGTATAGTGTATAGAGCTTCAAAAATGATTATTTTCCCCTTCTGTTGGCTAAAAATTCCTTCATCTGTTTTTCATGTGGTATGACTTTGACTCCTTCTCCAATTCTATTAACATAGGATTATCAATGTGAATCAGCTTAATCAATGCCTTTCTTAAAAACATGACATGTTGGCTGGGTGCGGTGGCTCAGGCCTGTATCCTAGCACTCTCAGAGGTCAGGCAGGTGGATTGCCTGAGCTTATAGGTTCGAGACAAGCCTGAGCCAATAGTCTCAGCTACCTGTGAGGCTGAGGCAAGAGAATCACTTGAGCCCAAGAGTTTGAAGTTGCTACGAGCATGACACCATGGCATTCTACCCAGGGTGACAAAGTGAGACTCTGTCTCAAAAAAAAAAAAAAGACATGTAAGGGTAATTCTCATAGTGTGAGCTTATAACCTCACTATCTCAGTTTTTCTAGACTCGGGTTCATCGTGCTTTTGTCATGTAGGCCAAATCTAGCCTGCCTACTGTTTTTGTAAATAAAGTTTTATTGGAACACAGCGATGCTCATTCATTTACATTTTGTTTATTGCTGCATTCCTATTACAATGGTAGGATTTGGTACTTACAACAGAGACTATATGGCTTGCAAAGTCTAAAATATTTACTGTCTGACCCTTTATAGAAACATTGCCCACCTGTTTTAAACAATACTTTTATTAACATCATCTTAGATCTGCATTTTGAGCAGCTATGCGTACTCAATTTATATTGAGCTCAGTTGCATCTACAAAATATTTCACATGTGATGCTGTTAAGTAAATAATAAAGAGGGAATTTGAGGGTTTGTTGCTTCTCTTTCTGGTACTTTACAAAGGCTTTTAGGAGGAGGTTGGATTTCATTTTGTTTTTGAAAGGTGGCATGTGTGGTAATCTGCTCTGAAGATGGTAGTCCAGGTAAAGTGTATATTTTAAGGCAGTGATTTCAAAAGCATGTTGTTTGAAAAACTATTTCCTTGAGAAAATCTTCAATAAAAAGAGTGTTAAGTTTGGAAAATGTTCTGTATGATATTCCTCTTGTGGACATTTACAGTGGCATACAGTTCATATTGTGTATGTATACATATATAATGGAAAATGTTAGGTTGGGGGAATGCATTAAAAGTCTAATGCAGATTGTCAGTTGTTGGTGGAGGGCTAGAAAGCTGTGATGAAAAATCATTTTTTTTTTTTTTTGAGACAGAGCCTCAAGCTGTCCCCCTGGGTAGAGTGCCGTTGCATCACAGCTCACAGCAACCTCCAACTCCTGGGCTCAAGAGAGTCTCCTGCCTCAGCCTCCCAAGTAGCTGGGACCACAGGCGCCCACCACAGCGCCTGGCCATTTTTTGGGTTGCAGCTGTCATTGTTGTTTGGCGGGCCGGGGCTGGATTCGAACCCACCACCTTAGGTGTATGTGGCTGGCGCCTTAGCCACTTGAGCCACAGGTGCCGAGCCAGAAAAAACATTTTTGAAGTTAATATTGCTCATGTTTTGATAAGGAGATAAGGAAATTACTATTCTATAGACTTTTTCTTTTTTTTCATCAACTGAGATGTTAAAAGTGGATGCTAAAAAAAAAGGTGGATACCAGTTTCTTTAAATTATGAACTAGATCGCTTAGAGGCTTATTCTCATATTTTTAACTATCTAATAGGGAGATTATGCTGTAAAAATGGGAATATGAGAAGCTTAGAAGCCGTTAAGAATTGTGATCCAAAAATAATTCAATTAAAACATTTTCTAAAATTAAGAAACAAATTAATAAACAAATAGGGGAACCTTGACTTAAGTTAAAAATTTCAGTGTATACCTGACTTTCCTATGAATACATTGATGAAATGAGTAATACCTATAACCAAATTTGTTCTTCCTAGATATTGTGGAGATGGTAAGACTCTTATTTTCACTCTTTTTCTCCAAAGTTAAAAGTATAATCTTTAGTCATTATGATATCTTAGTTTGAAATGTTCTAAATTCAACATACCTGTCAGTAAATTTTTCTTTTCATTGTTCAGAAGGTCAATAAATGTCTAGTAGAAAAGACGACATAATTTAAACCTAAGAGAATGCCACTATATCAACAGGTGGGAGAATACTGAAAATAAACTATCTATCCCCCATCTTTCCATATAAAATTTTGATCTTCTTAAACTATTGTCTGTTTGTTTTTTATGAGTTTAAATTGTCTTCTCTCCACAGAATCAAGTGACGGATACTAATAGAAAACTACAACATGAGGGAAAGGAAGTAAGACCAGTTTGTTTTTTGAAAAAATCTTTTCTGTTTCATGCCATTTTCCTGGGATGACTCTGCTATTCATTTAGTGGTTTGTAAGACTACATATAAGTAAAGTATGTTGGAAATGCTTGGACACTATTGTTGCTTCTTCTAATGTTTACCTGAATTAAATGAATATAGCCTGTAGAAAGGCTAACTTGCAGGAGTGTCCAACCTTTTTTCTTTTCTGCTGGACATTGGAAGAATAAGAGTTATCTTGGGCCAAATAATAAATACACAAACATTAATGTAAGCTGATGAGCAAAAATAAAGGCCTGTGCAACTTTTCACCATATCTGACACCACGGATAAGCAAAACAATCCTCACATAATCTGCAAGAGGCCTACTGGCCACAAGTTGGACACCCCTGAAAGGATGCTGCCTTCCTTAGCTGTGTATTTAAATCATTGAGTGGTCAGGATATAACAAGTGCTGTTGCCTCTGTTCTTTCCCTAATATTTGCCTACTTTAAATCTTTGCTCAAATATTACTTTCTTCATGAGGCCTTTCCTAACCATGTTGTTTGAAGTTTCAGTCTTACCCCAAACCCCCAGCATTCCTTTTACCCTTTCTCACTTTTTTTTTCTCCATTGCCTCTGTCATGCTCTAATAATATATTTTATGACTTATATATATAGAGGTGGCTAAAAAATGTATACCCATTTTAAGAAAGGAAAAAACTATATTAAAATTGTAATACTCAAGTCATGTTTGACTTCTGCAATTACAAGGGGTGCTAATTATTTTTTAATAAAAATAATTAATTAAAAAAATAAAAAACGTAAATTCCTATGTTTTTACAGAACCAAGTTTAACTATAGTAGATTTCTACAAAGCTAATAAAGAGCAAATTGAAAATATAAAAAAAAAGAGGTGCTGAAACATACCTTATATTCATCTTTTATTGTCAGTATATTGAGTGTTATAATTTTAATACAGTTTTTTCCTTTCTTAAAGTGTGTGTACATTTTTTTGCACCATATATCTATATATTTTAATCTGTTTCCCTTCATTGGAAATTAAGCTCCATGGTGCAAGGAGTTTTTGTTTTATCTATTGCTATATCTTTTCCATCTACCTAAATAGTGACTGGCTCAAAGTAGGTACTTAAAAAAGAGTCATTGACTCTATTAATCGATATACCCACTTTTAACTTTCACAGTTTACACTATTATTTTATATCCATTTACTCAGTTGGTCCTCAAGGCAGACAGAGTGAGGACAGTTACTAACACTATTTTATTGATGAGGAAGCTAGAACAAATGGATTTGCTAAAGTTTACGTACTAACTGGCAAAGCTAAGATTAAAACTCAGGTTTTCTGACTCATAGCCTATACTGTTCTCTGTATCATGTACCTTCTTTATCACCTAACACTTAATGTAATGCTTAATTTTGATAACCTTTAAGATTAACTTTTGATTATCAGTGAGTTAATTAGGGCCATCTCTCTCTTTTCTTCTTTTTGTGTGGTATCTAAGCAGATAACATTTTTAGATATGGGTATGAGATGAATGCTATAAGTAGATATGTAGATTATTGCTTTTTTCAAAAGTTTGTCTCATATATTCTAAATTCTATAGTGTGCAGTTTCTTCTAGTTGTATTATAGGATGTCTTAAGATAGAAGTCTTTAAAATAGGAGCTATTGGAATAAAAGTAGGTTACTCTTAACTAAACTGTAACTTAGAAAAGCCACATCTCCTAAGTGTGTGGTTTATTTGTTGAAACATGGATTTAGTTGAAGGTGATTTTTAAGACTCATTTGAAGCTGTATAGGAAGAGCTGTTTCCCTCCAGGAGTCTAGCACTGATGAAAAGAATATAGGATCTTCTCAGAATATTGACACAACTTTGAATCATGAGGGTTTGGAGAAAATATGCAAAACTTATATTTTAGGATTTCATTTAATCTAGCCTTTCCTAGAATAGTATATGTTGGGAAGAAAGTAGGAAACCATGCAGGAATGTTTTACTGATTGGGAAAGGCAGTTCCTTAGTTTACTTGGCAGGTCTTACTATGAAACTGTCTGGGATTTTTCTGATGAATTGAACACAGTGTGGAAAAATGTGACTGAAAGCTTTTTATTTACAGCTATTGGCATAATTCAGTCTTTTTCCTTCTTGCCAAGCTGGTAATAGCAATGGAAGAGCTGAAGCAGTGTCGTCTACAACAGAGAAATATTTCAGCCACTGTTGATAAATTAATGCTGTGTCTTCCAGGTGAGGAACTAAAAATGGAGTAGGATTCTTGTGTTCATTTTTTTAACTTTAATTATCTTTGACTATCTCTAAATAATGCTTGTGTGGTCTTTTCTCTCTTTTAAGTCCTAGAGATGTACAGCAAACTGAGGGACCAGATGAAAACTAAAAGGTAAGATTTTTCATTGAATGTTTTCATTATCTAAAATTTTGTTGCTTAGCATACTTTTTAAGACCATATTTAGCATGACTTTTCAAATAATAAGATCTATAACATCTTATTACATTTTGTATATCCATTGATTCATCTTTGATTTATTTATATATATTAGTGGTATGCTGATATATTTTGTCATGATATGTTTAATAAATAATACTTAATATTTGATTTTTAGAAAACCTAGTCTTCTAGGGAAAAGCATATAAGTCTTGTAGTGATGATTAGTTTGAGAAACATGTTTTCATTTATTTAGTATTGTAGAAAGAAATAGTACTGGTTCTGGTGCAGGAGTGTATTAGACAGGGTTTTCTAGAAAAACAGAACCAGTGGGATGTGTGTGTATGTATATCTGTCTGTCTGTTTATTTGGAAACAGAAGTATTTATTTTAAGAAATTGGCTCATGCGATTGTAGAAGCTACTAAGTCCAAAATCTGCAGCATGGGTCTGTATGATAGAGTCCCAGGGAAGAGTTAATGTTAGAGCTTGAGTCCAAAGGCAGTTTGCTGGCAGAGTTTCCTCTTCTTAGGCAAAGTTAGTCTTTTCTCCTTTTCCTTCTCCTTCTCTTTCCCCTTTAGTGCAGACAAGGTCTTTTGCTGAGTGCTTTGGTGTCATCATAGCTCACTGCAGGAGCTTCCAAATCCTGGGCTCAGGTGATCCTTCTCTGTCAGCTTTCTGAGAAGCTGGGACTACAGGCACCTCCCACTGATTTCTGATACTTGTTTCCTCAGGGGAGTAGCAAAGGAATAGGACTAACAAAGGGGACAAATTTCATCTGTAATTAAAAAATATGTATGTACTGCTTATTTTTCTCTGCCCATATATACTTTTATATATGCTATATTTACTTACATAGATTATGTGTATGAATCAAAACTGGAGAATTATTGTTATCTGTTAATTCACAGAAGTTGATATGTAAGTATTTTTTATTCTCTATAATTTTAGAACTTTAAGTCTGTTAGGGAAATAATACTTCTTACATATCTCATCAAACAGAACTTCTTATAGTATCTTACTTATGTTCTCTAATGAGAACATGTCCTCTGGAGAGAAAGGTGTCTAGAAAACAATCCCAAGAAACTAAAAAAATGTTGGTGACTAATGCTTTGGCTTGACAAAAAAATTTTTTTTTAAATTTTAGGTTAATATGAGGGTACAAATGATTAGGTTACATTGTTTGCATTTCTTAGATAAACTCCAAGTTGTAGTTGAGCCCTTCACCTAGGAGGTATGCCATATATCCTTACGTTGTGCCTGTTAGGTGAAACCACATGAATCCCATTCCCTCCTCTCCTCTCCCCTGACCTCCTCTTCCCCTTACTTGAATTTAACTGTGTTTTTCTCTTGTATGGGTGTGTAGTTGTTCATCTACTAGTTTCATATTAGTATTGAGTACACTGGATGCTTGCTTTTCTATTCTTGTGATACTTTACTAAGGAGAATGTTCTTCCACTCCATCCAGATTAATGCAGAGGATATAAAATCTCTATATTTTTTATGCCTGAATAGTATTCCATGGTATACATTCACCACAATTTATTAATCTATTCATAGACTGATGAGCACTGGGTTGATTCCATATCTTGGCAATTATGAATTGAGCAGTGATAAACATTCTAGTGTAGATTTCCTTATGGTAAAACTATTTTTCTTCTGGGTAGATACCCACTAATGGAATTATGGGATCAAATGGAAGATCTCCTTTTAGCTTTTTGAGGATTTGCCATACTTCTTTCCAAAGAGGCTGTAATAGTTTACAATCCCGCCAAGAGTATAAATGTGTTCCCTTCTTTCCACAACCTTGCCAGCATCTGGAGCTTTGGGACTTCATGATGTGGGCTATTCTCATTGGGTTTAGGTGATTTCTCAAGGTAGTTTTGATTTGCATTTCTCTGATGATTAGGGATGATGAGCACTTTTTTCATGTGTTTGTGGGCCATTTGTGTATTGCCTTTGGAGAAAGTTATCATCAATAAGAATATCATCAAGGGTTTTTCCCATATTTTCTTCTAGTATTTTTATCGTTTCATGTCTTAGATTTAAATCTTTTATCCATTGTGAGTTAATTTTTAAGTGGTGAGAGGTGCAGGTCCAGTTTCAGTCTTTTACATATTGTTATCCAGTTCTCCTAGCATCATTTATTGAATAGGAATTCTTTTTCCCAGTGTTTGATTGTTTGACTTATCCAAGATCAGATGATGATATGAGGCTGGGTTCATCTCTAGGTTTTCTGTTCTGTTCCAGTGATCTATGTTTCTGTTTTTGTGCCAGTACCATGTTGTTTTGAATACTGTGGACTTGTAGTATAACATGCAGTCTGGGGCTTGACGCCTGTGGCTCAAGCAGCTAAGGCGCCAGCCACATACACCTAAGGTGGTGGGTTCGAATCCCCAGCCTGGGCCCGCCAAACAACAATGATGGCTGCAACCAAAAAATGGCCTGGCGTTGTGGCGGGCGCCTGTAGTCCCAGCTACTTGGGAGGCTGAGGCAGGAGACTCGCTTGAGCCTAGGAGTTGGAGGTTGCTGTGAGCGTGATGCCATGGCACTCTACCCAAGGGGATAGCTTGAGGCTCTGTCTCAAAAAAACAAACAAACAAAAAAAAAAAAACATGCAGTCTGGTAAAGTGATGCCTACAGATTTGTTTTTATTACTAAGAATTGGATTGGCAATATGGGTTTTTATCTGGGTCCATAGAAAATAAAAACTATTATTTGAGTTCTTCAAAATATGATGTTGGTATTTTAGTGGGGATTGCATTAAATCTGTGGATTGCTTTGGTCAGTATAGACATTTTAACAATGTTGATTCTTCCTAGCCAAGAGCATGTATGTTCTTCACTTGTTAATGTCTTCTGCTATTTCTTTTCTCAGGGTTTCATAGTTCTATCTGTAGAGATTCTTTACCTCCTTTGTTAGATATATTCTCAGGTTTAATTTCATTTTTTTGAAGCTACTGTGAAGGGTATTCTGCCCTTGATTTGCTTCTTGGCTTGATTGTTATTGGCATATAGGAAGGCTACTGATTTTTGGACATTGAATTTATATCCCAAGACATTAGTGTATTTCTGATTACTTTTTGGATTCTTGTGGTTGAGTCTCTGGGTTTTTCTAAGTATAAGATCATACTTATTGTCTGCAAAGAGAGTGTGACCTCCTCTGTCCTCATGTGTGATTGCATTGTCTCGTGCTTCCAGCACTGTGTTGAATAGTAGTGGAAATAGTGGATAACCTTATCTGGTTCCACTTCTAAGAGGAAATGGTTTCAGTTTTCCTCCATTCAGTATGATACTGGCTATAAGTTTGTCATAGATGACTTCTATTACTTTAAGAAATATCCCATCTATGCCTATTTTCTTGTGTTCTTGTGAGAAAAGGATGCTTAATTTTGTTGAATATTTTTTCTGCATGTATTGAGAGGATCATATGGTCTTTGTTTTCACTTATATTGATATGGTGAATTACATTTATGAATTTGCATATATTAAATCAACCTTGCATTCCTGGTAGAAAGCCTACTTAATTGTGATGTATAATTTTTTAAATATGTAGTTGTATTCTATTTGCTTGGATTTTATTAAGTGTTTTTGCATGGATATTCATTAGTGAAATTGGCCTGTAGTTTTCTTTTTTCTTTGGGTCTTTTTCTGGTTCTGGTATCGGGATGATATTTGCTTCATAGAATGTGTTGGGGAGGGTTCCTTCCTGCTCAATGTTTTGCAATAGGTTCTTGCAATAGGTACAAGCTCTTCTTTGGGGATTTGATAGAATTCTGGTTAAAGCCATCTGGTTCAGGGTATTTTTTTTTTTTGTTGTTGTTACTGGGAGCTTTTTTATTGTTGTTGGAATTTTGGTGCTTGATATTGCTCTGTTCAAGAGAGCTATTTCTTCCTGGTAAAGTCTGAGGAGGTTATATGATTCTAGGTATAGGTCCATTTCCTTCTCATTGTCAAATTTCTGGGCATAGAGTTTTTTGTGATAATCAGAGATGATCTTTTATATATCTCTGTGGTATCTATTGTTATTTCTCCTTTTTCGATTTTGATTGAGGTTATTAGAGATCTTACTTTTCTGTTTCTAGTTAATGTTTCCAAAGATTTATTGATTTTAAAGAACCAATTTTTGTTTTATTAATTTTCTTAATGATTCTTTTGTTTTCAGTTTCATTTTATTTCTGATCTAATTTTGAGTATTTTATTCCTTTTTCTAGGTTTGGGATTGAATTGCTCTTCTTTTTCCAGTTCCTTAAGATGATTTATTAGGTTGTTGATGTGCATTCTTTCTGTTTTATGGATGTGTGAATCTAATGTGATAAATTTCCCTTGTAGGAGTACTTTTGCAGTACCCCACAGGTTTTGATAGCTAGTGGCTTATTGTCATTTGAGTAACCTAATGATTGATTTCTTTATCTCCTCTTTGATACCCCTGTCATTCACAATAAGGTTGTTTAGTTTCCATGACTTTTGTGGGGCTAAAGATTTCTATTGGTTTTGGGTTCTACCTTTATTCCCTCATTTTCTGAAAAGATACAAATATAATTTCAATTCTTTTAATTATTTTTAGATTTTATTTTTGTCCTAGGATATTATCAATTTTGGAGTATGATCCATGACCTGATGAGAAGAACATATCCTCTCTAGTTTTGGGGTGGTGTGTCTGTTTATGTCTATTAAGCCTAATTGTTCTAGGCTTGGGTTTAACTCCCTTTCTTTGTTTAGTTTCTGGTGAGAGGATCTGTCTAGTTCTGTCAGTGGGTGTTGAATTCCCTACCTATTATGGTGTTGCAGGATGTCATATTGTTCAGATTAGATAGGATTCGTTTTATAAATTTGGGAGCATTTATGTTGTGTTGAGTCCCTATATATTTTAATTGAAATGTCTTCTTTTTGTATTGTTCCCTTAACTAGTATATAGTGTTTATCTTTGTCTTTCCTTACATTTGTTGCTTTAAATCCACTTTTATTTCCAAATAAGATTGCGACCCCTCCTTTCTTTTGATTTCCATTTGCCAGAAGCTTTGTTTTCCAACCCCTCACCCTGAGTCTTGTTTTGTCCTTAGAGGTTAGATGTGTTTCTGGAAGATATCATGTAGTTGGCTTACACTTTTTTATCCAGTCAGCTAGCCCATGTAGTTGGCTTATACTTTTTTGCCCAGTCAGCTAGCCTATGTCTCTTTAATGGGGAGTTCAAAACATTTACATTTGTTGAGAGAATTGATAAATATGGTGGAGTTCTGTTCATCTTATTTTGTGCCTAGTTTTATCTTTGGCCCATTGTGGAAGCTAGGCATTGACCTTTCATTTCTGAGTGTCTTTACTTTAGTGGTAGTCCATTGTGGTAGTCTGTGTATAGTGTGGGTCTGAGTCTTGTAGTGGCAAATTTCCTCAGTGATTGCTTGTCAGCAAATGATTTGATTTTGCCACTGCATATGAACGTTAGTTTGGCATGATATAGGATCCTAGGCTGGAAGTTGTTTTGTTTTAGTAAGTTGAAAATCAGAGCCCAATCTCTTTCAGCTGAGAAATCTCCTGTCACGCTGATGGATCTGCCTCCTCTTTCATTTTGATCTTGGCCAGTTTAATTAAAATGTACCTAGGAGATGCTCTATTTGTTTGAGACAAACTGGGGTTCGTTTTCATCTAAAAGAAGTGTTTCTGAATCTTGGTAATACTTGGGTAATTCTCAGTTATGATACCACCTAAAAGGGCTTCTATACCTTTGGTTTGCTCTTCTTCTCCTTCAGGGATACCTATAATTTATATGTTTGTGTGCTCCGTGAAGTCCCATAATTCTCTAAGAGATTGTTCTGCTTTTATTCTCTTTTCTTCTGCCTTGTAAAATGATGGAGTTAGCTCAAGAGACTCAGCTCTGAGATTCTTTCCTCTCCATGGTTTGATCTGTTGCATGATGCATGGTACTTTCTACTGCATCTTAAAGCTTACTGAATGACTCCTTCAATTCTTTAAGCTCCATTATGTCCTTTCTAATTTCTTTTCTTTTCTTTCTTTTCTTTTCTTTTTTTTTTTTTTTTTAAGACAGTCTCACCTTGTCACCCTTGGTAGAATGCTGTGGTGTCACAGCTCACAGCAACCTCCAGCTCTTGGGTTTAGGCAATTCTCTTGCCTCAGCTTCCCAAGTAGCTAGGACTACAGGTGCCTGCCACAATGCCTGGCTATTTTTTTGTTGCAGTTTGGCCAGAGCCGGGTTCGAACCCCCCACTCTTGGTATATGAGGCTGGCACCCTATTCATTGAGCCACAAGTGCTGCCCTATCCTTTCTAATTTCATTATGTTTTTCATTCATTTCTTGGGTCAATTTTTGGATTTCCTTTTGGTGGTTTCTACTTTTAATTCCTTCATCCATACTCTAAATTTCCTTTCTATCATTTCCATAATTTCTTTGTAGGTAGAATCCTCTGTGGTAGCTGCCTTGATACCTCTTTGGAGGGTTGATCTGTTCTAGTTTTTCGTGTTACCAGAATTTTTTTATTGATTCCTTATGTATGTTTTCTTCTTGTTCACTTCCTTCTCCTATTTATTCCTCTTACTTCCTCCTCCTTAATTTTTCATGTCTTTGTGCTTGGGTATTGAAATACCTTTTTGGTATAGGGATAGAAGGGAGATAAGAGAGTGAAAAAGGGAGGTAAAAATTAAAAAAGGAGAGAAGAAATATGGAAAGAGAAAAAATGGTAATTAACAGCGGTGTTGGGCAGAGTGCAGTAACCTACACTAGCAATCCCAGGACTCTTGGGAGCCAGGGTGGGAGGGTTTCTTTAGGTTATGGGCTCCTTACCAGCCTGAGCAAGAGCAAGACCCACCTTCCACCAAATATAGATTAAAATAAACTGTGTGTTGTGTGAGGGACCTGCAGAGACAGTCCCTTAAGAAGCCAAAGGTAGAGGGACTCCCTAACAGGCTTTCATGAGCCAGGCCAATGCTGTGTTACCATGGCTCAGGCCTCAGAGCAAGGCTCTGTCCCAGAAATAAAAAAATAGCATGAAGCAGAATAAAACAGAGCAAAAAAGAAAGGGATATCTTGGTTGTTCTTTGAGTGATTTATGAGGGAAAGATGCAAAAAGTAGAAAATAGCCAAAAAGGGAAGGAAGAAAGAGGAGAGAAAAGAAAAAAGAAGTGCTGGAAAATGTATAACAAAGTTAGAAACCTTGATGTTAAAAGTATTTTAAATACTTGATTAAAAATGTATTTGTATGTGCGTGCAAGAACACACACACACACACACAATGCAGTATGTTGCCTGTACTAGATGTTTCAGGGTTAGAAAACAAAAAAATTGGGGTAAAAAAGCACATTTCATCTTTTGGGTGTGGTGGGGATAGGAAGTTACTGGTTAGTTGCTGTGGAAACTTGGTTTTATTTTTCTGATTTATTTGATTTTAATCTGGCTGTGGTTGTTGTGACAGCATTGAGTCCCCAAAGGAGTGGAGGAACCCAAATCCTGAGGCTTACGCCACACTTTATGGCAGACATGCCTCAACCATCCAAACAGTTCCTGAGACCACAAAGTGGTCTATGCAGGGGATGGGATCTGTCTAACTTGCCCATGTCTCTGTGGGAATCAGCCCAAGGGTGGCTGTCCATGGAGGTGGAGTCTTGGGACCCTGCGAATGTGTTCTTGAAATAGGCTCCTCTGGTTGCTGGCTGATTCAAGGTTGTGGCTGCCTCCGTTTCTCCCCTGTGGCTTTCCCTAGATGGCAGCACCCTGCTTGCTGGCCTCCCAGTGAGTATCTACAGGTCCATACCTGTATGGCACTGTTTGAGTTAGCTCATAGGTTCTGTTCTGCCAAAAGCTGCTCGAGATAGCTCTCAAGTTCAAAAACTGTCATAATGCCTTCCCTGTCTCCAGCCCTTTAACAGAAATACCTAGAATAGTGTTTGGCCAAATATCTGGGTACCATGGCCTAGCCAAGATAACACATAAAATTAATCATCATCACAAAGGGCAAGATCAAGCTTAAACTTAGGATTCCTCTTCTGGGTACTGTCATCTTTTAGTTTTATTCCAGAGAAAACTCTACAATGATTCTTTGGTTCTTGTTCCCAAACAAGATTAATAATCCCCACTGCTCTGGAGTGTCCTGCAGTATCTTGAGATTATATGAAGCTGTAGGATAAACAGGGCATATCTTCCTGGAATGTTAATTTCACCTACAATTTTTTTTCCAGAATATTACTGGGGTTTTCACCTAGGCTTTGAAGGGGAAAGTATACAATTAGGTGTACTTAATATTAAAAATGAGAATAGAAATAATGTGGATAAAAATTCTAAATTCTTGACAATTTTGAAGCAAGAAGGAATCAGGAAAACTAAATACTAGATTTACAAACTTTCATCTTTGCTTTCACCCTTTCAAATTAGTGGTGTTGGCAGTATCATCAAATTATAAAACAAAGCTAAAAGAAAGCTCCAACATGGCAGGAAAGTCACTTGAGGTCAGGAGCTCAAGATCAGCCTGGGAAATACAGTGAGACCCTATCTCTACAAAAAAGTAGAAAAAAATAGGGAGGTTCTAGTGGTACGCATCTGCAGTCTCAGCTACTTGGAAGCTAAGGCAGGAAGATTGCTTCAGCCCAGGAGTTTGAGGTTGCAGTTAGCTATATGAGGCCCCTGCGTTCTACCCTGGCCAATAGAAGATTCTGTCTCAAAAAAAATGAAAAAGGAAGGAAGGGAAGGTAGGAGGGAGGGAGGGGAGAAGGAATAAGGAAGGAGGAAAATAAATTTGGTGAATGTCCTTCTAGTCTGTGCTTTTACTATCCAGAAATCACATTTTAAAATTTTGTGTTTAAAAGCCATTTATTTAGATTATTTGGGGTGGTGTTATGATAGGATAATTATCCTGATAGATACTATAATGGATATTTGGTATGCTCTAGCTGTTTGTTACGGCACACAATTGTGTGATAAATGTCTTTGTTCATGTATCTTCATACTTACATTTAAAGTTTCTTCAGAGTGATGTTCTTCAAATGTATCTATGTATATCATATGGGGACTTGTTATATGTAAATTCTAACTGAGTAGGTCTGGGGCCATTCCTGAGATTCTGCATGTTCTACTAACCTCCCAGGTGATGCCGTTTCTGTGAATCTAGGGTTTATACCCAGAGGAGATCAGGTGGATCAAGGAAAAGATATAAGTACTTGCTAGAGCCTTGCCCACCACTGCAGGTGGCGGTGGATGAGTTCCCCCACTCTGGGAGGACCCAAAACTGCTTGCTAGAGCTGCGCACCCCATTGGCAGCAGAGGAGACCCCCGCTCTAGGGCTCTGGGCAGGTGCGGAACCGCTTGCTAGAGCCGAAAGCCTCCCGCTGACGGTGGGTGGCCGGAGTGGAGTTCTCCTGCTCCGGGCAGCCACAGAAGTACTTGCTAGAGCCTTGTGCATCCCAGCAGGTGGTGGCAGATGAGTACCCCACTCTGGGAGGACCCAGAACTGCTTGCTAGAGCTACACATCCCACGGGAGGCAGAGGAGACCCCCACTCCAGGGCTCTGGGCAGGTCCAGAACTGCTTGCTAGAGCCACACGCCCCACCGGCGGCAGAGTAGATCCCTACTCCAGGGTTCTGGGAGGGCGAAGAAGTGCGTGCTAGAGCCGCACACCTCCTGCAGGCAGTGGGTGGCCACAGAGGACTTCCCCTGCTACGGGCAGCCACAGAACCAATTGCTAGAGCCTTGCGCACCCCCGTGGGTGGCGGCAGATGAATCCCCCACTCTGGGAGGGCCCAAAACTGCTTGCTAGAGCCACGCGCCCCATGGGCAGCAGAGTAGATTCCTGCTCCAGGGCTCTGGGTGGGCGCAGAACTGCTTGCTAGAGCCACATACCTCCTGCGTGCGGCAGGTGGCCACAGAGGACTTCCCCTGCTCTGGGCAGGCGCAGAACCACTTGCTAGAGCCTTGCACACCCCCGCGGGTGGCAGCGGATGAGTTCCCCACTCTGGGAGGGCCCAGAACTGCTTGCTAGAGCAGCGCACCCTACAGGTAGCAGAGTAGATTCCTGCTCCAGGGCTCTGGGTGGGCGCAGAACTGCTTGCTAGAGCCACACACCTCCTGCAGGCTGCGGGTGGCTGCAGAGGACTTCCCCTGCTCCGGGCAGGAACAGAACTACTTGTTAGAGCCTTGTGCACCCCGCGGGTGGTGGCAGAGGAGTCCCCCACTCTGGGAGGACCCAGAACTGCTTGCTAGAGCCGCGCACCCCACGGGCGGCTGAGGAGATTCCTGCTCCAGGGCTCTGGGTGGGCCCAGAACTGCTTGCTAGTACCATGGCTGTCCTGCGGGCAGTGGCGGAGGAGTCCTCCATTCCAGGCAGACCCCAAACAGCTTTCTAGAGACACGTATACTCCACGGGGGCCAGCAGAGGAGTTCCCTGCTCCAGGCACCTGTGCTGGGTGGTCCCAGAACTGCTTGCTAGAGCCATGCGCGCCCTGCAGGAGGTGGTGGAGGAGTCTAGCGCTCTGAGCGGGCCCAGAACTGTTTGTTAGAGCCATGTGCATCCCACAGATGGAGGTGGAGGAGTTCTCCACTCCGGGCTCCCACGCTGGGAGGGAATAGATCAGCTTGCTCGTGCTGCATGCGTCCAACAGGCCATGGTAAAGGAATCCTCCACTCCCCCCAGCTACTCTGGTGGGGCCGAACTAAGACTGATTTGGTTGCTTGCGTACCCTACACTACTGCTGCCATTCCCCCACCCCGTGGCTGCTCCATGGTGCTGAACTAGGACTGATCCAGCTACTACCAGTCTCCTACCCCCTGGTTGCCCCAGTAGGCTGAACGAGGTCTAATCTGACCACGCACACTCCCATGCAGCTGCTGTCATTTCACTGCACCCCGGTGGCCCCAGCACCAGAGAACTGGGAGTAGACAACAGACACGCTCTGCCTCTTTCTCTGGGCAACCAGAAGAAGCCACCAACTGAACAGTGCTGATAAGGCCTCCAAACAAGGTAAACTCAGAATGGGGCGGAATCAGCGGAAAAACTCTGGCAACTCGAATAACCAGAATAGATCAACTCCCCCAAGGAAAAATGGGGCAGACGTAATTGAAGATCCCATCCACAAGCAAATGGCTGAAATGTCAGAAATCGAGTTCAGAATGTGGATAGCAAATAAGATTAACAGAATGGAAGAAAGGAAGGAAGTAGAAGTTCAAGAAATTATTCAAAAGATTTCTCAAGAAATTATTCAAAAGATATCTCAAGAAATCATTCAAAAATGTATCAAGAACTCAACAATTTCAAAGATAAAATGATCAAAGATTTTGAAACACTGAAACAAGAGGTTGCAGCCCTCAAGGATCTGAAAGATACGGTGGGATCCCTCCGTAACAGAGTGGAACAGGCAGAAGAAAGGATCTCTGATTCTGAAGATAAAGCTTTTGAAGAAGCTCAGGAACGCAAAGATCAAAAGAAATGGAGAGCAAAAACGGATCTCACTCTCAGAGAACTCTTGGATAACTCGAAGAAAACTAATATTCGCCTTATAGGAATCCCTGAAGGTGATGAAGT
>NW_003852463.1:3346640-3347746 GCF_000181295.1 Otolemur garnettii
TCATAATTAACTTCACCAAAGTTAAGATGAAAGAGAAAATTCTGAAAGCAGTCAGATGTAAAAAACCGATTACCTACAAGGGGAAGAGTATTAGGATGACTGCAGATCTCTTGGCTGAAACCTTTCAGACCAGAAGAGGATGGTCATCGACTTTTAATCTCCTAAAACAAAATAACTTTCAACCCAGGATTCTGTATCCAGCTAAACTGAGTTTCATCTAGGATGGTGAAATTAAATACTTTAACAACATTCACATGTTGAAGAAATTTGCTCTAACTAAACTAACTCCAGGAAATTCTCAAACCTATCATCCATAATTACCAGGGCAATCCTCCACCACAAAAGTAAACCCACTCAGAAACTTTTGATCAAATTCCAACTTCCACAATGGCAAAAGGATTAAAAATGTCTACTGGATTTTCGAGCAACTTGATGCCCAAAATTTTACCAGGCTTATCAATAATTTCTATCAATGTGAATGGCTTAAATTGTCCCCTAAAGAGGCAGAGATTGGCTGATTGGATACAGAAAATCAGACCAGACATCTGTTGTATACAAGAATCTCACCTTACCTTAAAAGACAAATATAGACTTAAGGTGAAGGGATGGTCATCTATATTCCAGGCTAATGAAAAGCAGAAAAAAGCAGGTATTGGAATTTTATTCGCAGATACAATAGGTTTTAAATCAACAAAAATAACCAAAGATAAAGATGGCCACTTTATATTTGTTAAGGGCAATGTTCAATATGATGAGATCTCAATTATCAATATCTATGCACCCAACCAGAATGCACCTCAATTGATAAAAGAGACTCTAACTGCTATGAGCAATTTGATCTCTCCCAGCTCCATCATAGTCAGAGATTTCAACACTCCTTTGGCAGTGTTGGACAGATCCTCCAAAAAAAAGTTGAGCAAAGAAATCTTAGGTTTAAATTTAACTATCCAACTTTTGGACCTAACAGACATCTACAGAACTTTTTATCCTAACAAAACTGAGTACATATTTTTCTCATCTGTCCATGGAACATATTCCAAAATTGATCACATCTTAGGTCATAAGTCTAACCTCAGTAAATTTAAAAGAATAGAAATTATTCCATG
>NW_003852463.1:3350579-3380889 GCF_000181295.1 Otolemur garnettii
GTTTTTCGGATTGTTTGTGAAAACACCACACTGTACCCCAGAAGTGTATTAATGTACACAGTTACCATTCAATTAAAAAAAAAAAAAAAAGAAAAACATAGCAGACATACTAAAAAAAAAAAAAAGAATATTTCTTACCTCTTACCATGATTGTTTTTACCTAGTATATCCCTTCCATTTTAATCTTGCGTGATGTACTTCAGATTAAGATTAAATGCTTTAAGTCAGAAAAAAAAAAAGGAAAGGATATAAATGCCTTTGATTTTACTATTCTCTAAAATGATTTACCCATTTACTCTTTCACTGTCATTTTAAGGAACGTCTTGTTATTCTACCTCTTGGTAATATCTATATTGTCAAACTTCTTATTTTTGCCAGCCTCATGATTGTGAAGTGAAGATCACTATTATCATTTTTCACTTTTTTATTATTTGGGGTTTTCTCTCTTCTTTGTCTATTTGTCTCTTAGGTTGTCTGCTGTTTTGTTTTTCATACATAAGAATTCATTATATACTCTGGATGCCTTTTCCTGTTATATGTTGCAAATACTATCTTTTAGGATGTGATTTATCTCTTAAATTTGTAAAGTTAATATTTTTTGTTGAATGGTAGGTTTATGTTTTGATATAATCAAATTTTTTTTGTGGGTTTCAAGAATTTTTAATTCTAAACATTCTTAAGTTCAATATAAATGTGTTTTTTTCTTGAACCAGTTGAAAGTAAGTTGCTAAAATGATGCACCATCCTTGCCAAATTCTCTAGTGTGATTTCCTACAGATAAAGACATTCTCCTATAGAGAAAAGAAATTAACATTGATGTATGTATTACTAGCTTCTAATCCTCTTACCCAATTCAAGTTTTGCCAGTTGTCTCATTCATGTTCCTTATAGCAAAATAATTCAGTTCCAGTCATGTATTGCATTTAGCTGTCTTATCTCTTGTTTTCTTCAGTCTAGAACTATATTCATTCTTTCCTTGATTTTTATGCTTTTGCTAGTTTTGAAGATTATAGGCCAGTTATTTTGTAGAATGAGCTTGCTGTTTTAAAAAACAGATTGTCTTGTTTGACAGTCTCTGTTATTAAATTACATTATATAGATCTCTTAGATTTAATGTGGTTATCAATAATGAGTTTAAATCTACTATATTCTAATTTATTTTTCATTTGTCTTACCTGTTCTTTATTCTTTTTGTTCCTGTCTTTTCAATTAGTTGACTATATTTTAGGATTTCATTTTATATTTACTAATGCTTTATTATCTATATCTCTTTGTTTTACAGTTGCCCCCTCAGTATCCTCAAGGTATTTGTTACAGGACCCCATGGATAACAAAATCCATAGAGGCACAAGTCCCTTATAGAAAATACTGTGGTGTGCATATGACTTATCCATGTCCTTTTGTATACTTTTAAAATCATCTCTAGATTACTTATAATACCTAATACAATGTAAATGATATGGAAATAAAACTACACTATGTTTTTAATTTGTATTATTTTAAATTGTTGTATTGTTACTTTTTTATTTTTTTCTGAATATTTTTGATCCATGCTGGTTGAATCTATGGATGTCGAACCTGTGTGGATACAGAGATTTGACTATATTTTATTTTCTTAGTGTTTGATTCTAGCTTTATAATATATACATTTAACTTACAGTGGATCTTTAGTATTGTACTAAATCACACACAGTGTGAGATATGTATAATGACATGCTTTCTTTTTATCTTCGTCTGCATTTTCTACTAAACTCCCAGGTGATGCCATTTCTGTGAATCTAGGGTTTATATCCACAGGAGATCTGTTGGATCAACATACCATAATATCCATTATCTAATCAGAAATTAATAGACATGATAAGAAGCATAAAACTTACCTGTAACCAGGAAAAACAAAATCAATGTGCAGAAAAAGATCACAAAATGCCAGAAGACGCAGAATTAGATATTATGAGAGGCAGAATGGATATTATAGTATGTTGTATTATTATGCTATATGGTATAATGCCTACAATATATGTTCATTTTTGTTATAAATAATCTTTTACTTTTTGAGGAAATTAAAAAATAAGAGAAAAATATTTTGTTCGCATACATATTTACCACTTCT
Organism: Otolemur garnettii; assembly: GCF_000181295.1. NCBI lineage: Eukaryota > Metazoa > Chordata > Mammalia > Primates > Galagidae > Otolemur > Otolemur garnettii. The sequence goes on from NW_003852463.1 coordinate 3,352,690, forward strand.
TGCACTTTTTATTTAATCTGGTGTTATTTTTCCCTATCATATTTTCCTGCGATATTTCTTGTGAGGTCAGTTGCTGGTTATGAATTCTCTTAGAAATACAATATTTCTTTTTTTATAAGCATCTTACTGGTAGACAAACAAATACAATATATATGAAGTCTTTATTTCATCCTCATCTAAAAAAATTGAGTTATAATTTATATTTTATAACATTTTTATGCGCAGAATTCAGTGGTTTGTAGTACGTTCATAGTATTGCGCCATCATTACTACTACCTGAGTCTGGAACATTTTTATTATCCCCCCAAAGAAATCTTGTGCTCATTTCTCTTTCTCCTTAGCCCTGACACCCACTAAACTACTCTCTAATCACTAATCTATATCCATAGATTTGCTTGTTCTGAATATCTTATATAAATGGAGTCATATACTATGTGGCCTTTTGTGTCTAAATTTTTCCATGTAGCATAAAATTTTCAAGATTAAGCCATGTCATAGCATGTATTGTTACTTTATTCCTTTTTATAACGGTATACTCTTTCATTGTATGAGTATACCACATTTTATCTTTTCTTGATGAAAATTTGGGTTATTTTCCCTTTTTAGCTATTATGAGTAATACTACTATAAATATTCATTTATAAGGTTTTGTGGAGGCATGCACTTTCAGTTTTCTCAGAAATATACTTACAAGTGGGATTGGTGGGTCATAGGGTAACTCTGTGTTTTATCCTTTTGAGGAACTGCTAGACTGTTTCCAAAGCAGCTATACCTTTTGTCTCCTCAGCAGTAGCATATGGACATTCTAATGTCTGTACATCCTGGTCAATACTTATTATTGTCTATCTTTTTGATTATAGCAATTGTGTGAGTGTTCATCTTCATTTCTGAAAAATATTTTTGATGGATATAGAATTGTAGATTTATAGATTTATTTATCTTAATTAATAAGATATCATTTCGTTTTCTTCTGACTTGTGTGGTTTCTGAGGAGATGAATATAAACACTCTTACCCTTGTCTCTCTGGAGGTAGTATGACTTTTGCCAGCTGTTTAAAAGCTTTTATCTTTATCATTTGTATCCAGCAATTTGATTTGGTGCAAATATGTGTGCATACGTGTACACGTGTGTATTTATCTGCTTGTGGTTTATTTGGCTTCTTGGATTTGTGGGTTTGCAGTTTTTATAAATTCTGGAAATATTCAGACATTAGTTTTCTGAACATTTTTCTGTCTTTTCATTCTGAAGCTTTAATTATATCTGTGATGGACAGACAGCTTGATATAATCCCACAGGTGACTTGAAGATCTATTTTATTTATCTGAGTCTTTCTTTGTCCTTTGAAAATGGTTTTATTACTGTGTTCAAATATACTGATCTCATTCTCTCTCATTTACAGTGTATAATGTTTTAATCCCATGCAGTGAATTTTCATTTCAGATAATATACTTTTCATATTCAGAAGTTACATTTAGTTTTCTATGTTTTATTTCCCTTATTATTTTTGTGTATTTCTTTAAATACATAGTTCTAATATTTGTTGTCATGTAGTTCTTTGCTAATTCTGCCTCTTCTGGCATTTTGGGATCTTTTTCTGCAGATCAATTTTGTTTTTCCTGGTTATAGGTTAAGTTTTATTCTTATCACGTCTAGTAATTTTTGATTGGACAATGGATATTATGGTATGTTGATGAGTATCTGGATTTGGGGGGGGTTAGCTTTTTTTTTGAAGAGTGTATTGGGCTTTGTTTTGGCAAAGAGTTCAGTAGGTTAAAGATCTATCTGATATTTTCAAACCCCCCCCCTTTTTTTTGAGACACAGTCTCAAATTGTTGCTCTGGATAGAGTGCTGTGATGTCATAGCTCACAGCGGCCTCAAACTCTTGAGCTCAGGAGATCCTCTTGCCTCAGTTTTTCTATTTTTTGTAGAGATAGGGTCTTGCTTTTGCTCAGGCTGGTCTCAATTCGTGAGCTCAAGCAATCCAGCCACCTTGGCCTCCCAAAGTGTTAGGATTATAGGTGCCTGGCTCAAACCCTATTTTTAAGCTCTTCTAGGCCTGCCTTCATTCCAGGAATGTTTAGCTTTTAAATAAGACGTTACTAATAAGACCCTCTGTAATCTACTCTGAATAATTTGGGAGTCCCTGGGAACTCTTCATGGTTTCTCCTCACAGAGAAATAGTTCCAGTATTTCTCTTCCTTGTCTAAGTTACTTGAAGTGTTCATCTTAAATTACCCTGGGTTGATCTCCCCTTCCCTTCTCTCACTTCCGTCTTCCACTCCCCTTCCCTACTTTCCATGTAGAAATTTTACTTTTCTCATGCTTGTGCTGGTACTCAGAAGATTAAAGGAGACCCCTGTGTAGTTTTCTGTAGTTCTTTTTTTGTATTGCTTCCTTTTTTGGGTGAAAAAAGGTGTTGCAAAACTTCAAACTACCTCAACTTTCCTGAACTACTATTTCTGACTCATAAAGTCAGCAAGGCTAATGAGCTAGCTATTTACGTTTTCCCTGGCTGTGTCCATGATTTAGAAATTACCTTTAGGTATATAAGCCAAGTTATTACTAAACTTGCCTTGTTTGTTTTACTTTTTTTTAGGGGTACAGTTCTGTGTTGCCTAGTGCTCAGTGTCTGAAAACAGTTGTTTTTTGTATTTTACCCAGTATTCTATTTGTTTATAAAGAGGGAGATCATGTCTGTTCCTTGTTAGACTTTCATGGCTGAAATTTTACCTTTTTTTTTTTTTTTAAGCTATAAATACTGATTATACTACTGGGTTTTATGTTCCTAAAGAAAAGATAACTATCTTTCTATCTCTAGCACAGAGAAGGATTGAATATTTGCTAATGATGATCTTTGGTTAGGAAAGTCACTAATATTTTCTTGCAGTAAAAGCTTTTATTTCATATTTTGTACTCCAAATTTATAAAAGTTTCTTATACATACTTGTGATTTACTCTGAAGGATCGCTTATTACAATGAAAAAAACCATCATTGGGAAAGAATTCCATACCATGGTGAGAAACTATCAAAATTTACTTTGCCTAGAATCAACATTCCTCTTCTCACTAATGCATTCAACCATGTATAAGTTGTTCTGATTTCAGTTATTCAGTTTATAGGATTATTTAGTCCTCTTTTCCTGCATTCTTCCTTGTTATTCTTTACTTTTATTTTCTTTATTTCCACTTTCATCTCTATTAGGTAGGGAGCCTGTATGGAAGGAGGGGAGAGAATGAGCATATATATGTGCAAATGAAAATTAGGAATTTGGCTTTTCATTCAGTTTTAATAATATTTGGAGCTTGTCGAAAGTAACATGAAAGTCTAGTTTTGGATTCCCAGAGCTACTAGAAATTGTTTTTTTATTTTTGGTGTTTGCTATCCAGGTGTTTAATTGGCTGTCATTCTTTAACCTGTTACTCATATTTAAAAGACAAGAAATTTGAATAATCTTATTGATTTATTACAGTAGGAACATGTGTATGTTAGGGGAAGGGACAATGAGGAAATAAGGTAACATTCTTTGTTACCAGGAAACATAGGGGTTTGTACTAATTAGCCTTGAAAAATGTGGAGCTATGTGACAGACCAGATGTTTTCAGCATGAGCCATGCATCTCATCAGAGATGCCTTATGTCTGCAGGCAATGTTGGTGGATTTTTCTCATTTTATAAACAATGTTCCAAAACATAACTAAACCCCAAAGTGTGTTTATCTTTTTAGCTTAATTTTTGGCTTTCTATCCATTCTAAAGTTTCTCTCTAGAGGAACTGCATGTTATTGCACATAGTTCTTCATACCTAATTGTAGTATAAACACCATTCTGTTTATATTAAACCATGTGAATTGTATTGTTCTTGAGCCTATAAAATTTTAATAAAAACAACTATTTCAGATTTAACTATATTTGTACTTTTATTTCTAAATTTAGAAGGAATAGAATTTTCTTCCCTCCATTTATTTGGACTAAGATTTTATTTTTGGAACATATGAAGGAAAACAGGCAAAGAAATAGAACAAGTAAAACCAGTCTCTAGTCTTTAATGTCTGTAGTACTGAGTTCATTGGAACGAGAAAAACTTGAGTTTCTGCTGTGAAAATCACTCTTAAAGTCCAAAGAATTATAGCTGTAATTCTTTTTTATTTATTGAGATGGAACTGAATTTTTTCTATACTCTGAGTATATCATGGGAAATATGGAAATTAAAAGTATAAAGAAGAAAATTTATCACTCATAATGTTACTGTTCAAGGGAAGGAACTCATGGTTAACATTTTTGTATATCTCTCTCTGAACTTTTTTTTGTGTGTATTCTGTATATACATATGTCACATCCATATATATTCATAATTTATACATGTATACATATTTATAATTTTAAAAATGATTATGATTATACTTGTAAGATCAGTTTTTTTAATTGGAGCACTGTTCCCGGAGGTACTGTAATGCCAGATTGATGTGTACAGTGGATGAGATAGGCTCCCGTTTCATCTCCCTGCTGCAAAAATGTGTTTCATGTGTTGTCCTCTGATAGACAATGTATCAGAAATTAAACTTATGAGAATAGATGTGATACTTAATCTTAGCCAGAAGGGTGAGAAGTGATAAGATCTAGTTTGTGAAATAATTTTTTTATTAGTATTTTACTACCATGATATATCATAATGTAGAAATTTAATCAATTCCTTGTTATTAGACATCTAGGTTAGCTTTTTTTTTGCTAATATAAATAGCTTTACAATTTAAGAGGCTTATACATACTTTTGTGCATCTCATTTCTGTTTTAGAAATGTATTTGTTTAGAATAGTTGTTTTACTAAAATCTTCATTGTGAACTTGTGTCATTAATAAAATTTGTTTGCCAGCAGGGTATGAATTCCCATTTATTGAAACTCCTGACATAATACACATGATCATTTAAGAAATCTTTGTCAGTTCAAGTGACAAAATTATATTTTTGATTTGTGTTACTTCACATATAAGTTCAACTTCTTACTTTATATGTTGGCCCTCTTTTTATTCTTTTTGTGACTTTTCTTTGTTCATTGACTTTTTTTAAAAAAAAAACCTCAAGTTTATTAATCCTTTATATACATTACAAATAATGTTTTTTAGTTTTTTGTTTCCTCTTTATTCTTCTTATATTCTTCTTATTAATAACTTATTTTGTTTTTACCTTACCAACTTTATCAATCTTAGTTTTATTTGTCCTCTTATGCTTAAACATGTAGAAGCTTTACTACCTAGCAGATAATATCCTTTTTATTATTAAGAAATGTCCCTCTGTGTTATTAGTAATATTTGTTGTCTTAAAGTCTCTTGTATCTCATGTTAATGTAACCATTTGAGATTGCTGTGAGGTATGATGCCATGGCACTCTACTGAGGTCAATAAACTGAGACTTTGTCTCAAGGAGAGAGGGTTAGGCAGTTTCCAAGTCTGTCTGTTCCAGACCATCAAAGGTCTTCTATATGTCTGCCTACAAACCTAGTAAGCTAAGAATATGGGTAGTGCTTAGGTCCTTTTAGGTGTCCTTTGAACGTGTGTGTAGTCCTTTAATCAGCTAGAGACTTGCAGAGAGCTTATCAAGCCATTCTATAGGTCTCTTATTTCTACAACCTTCCTATAAAATTTCTGATTGGTTTCCAGTTTGTTGTTTATGCCAACCTAGATTGCAACTTTAGGTCAGTAGAACTGGAGGTTTCATTTATTTATTTTTTACTGAGTTTGTTACTTTTACTAACAATTCCACTTGATAAGGATTTTTCACCCTCTGCACCAAATCATATTAGCCCTAATATGAGAGAAGCTGCTGGTTTTCATGACTAGCCAGGGCCAATGACCCAGGGCAGAGAAATTGAAGGGGCAGGGTGATGGAAGTAGAATACTACAGAGTCCCATTGTGAGTCATTTTCATGAATTAACAGTTCTTGATTTGTGGTTGTTCTTTAGTTTCCAGAGCCCTGAAAATGGCTGTTTTGGATAGTTTAGTCTATTTTACATTTGTTTTGGGGATAGATTTTCCAAGTTCTTCCCTCTGCCACAGTTGGAAGTTTAGCCTTGGCTACTACTACTATTTTTTAGAGGGGGGGGGCTACTTCATTTTATAAGATGATTTTTTTGGCATTTAGGTGATCATTTTAAAATTTTCTTTATTTTTTATGTTTCATTGGTATTCTGAGTTTTATGCATTCTTTGGATAAAATCTTTTTTGAGCTGGGCATCAGGGCTTACACCTGCAATCCCAGCACTTTGGAAGCCTTAGGTAGGGGGATTAATTGAGGCCAGGAGTTCTAGACCAGCCTGAGCACAGTGAGACCTTGTCTCTAAAAATAAAAAACAATTAGTTGAGCTTGATGGTGCGAACCTGTAGTCCTAGCTACATAGGAGGCTGAGGTAGGAGGATTGTGTGAGTCCAGGAGTTTAAGGTTACAGTAAACTATGGTGATGCACTCTAGCTTTTGGTGACAGAGTGAGATCTTGTCGCAAAAAAAATTATTTTTCGTTATAATTTACTAGTCTTTGAAAGCATATTGCTTTAATAATTTGATTTTTTAATAGATATTTTTATTAAAAATTAATACTGGATTTGTCTTAAGGTACAGGGAAACCCAAATCAGGGTAGCCATATTGTCTGAGGAATCTATCTGTAACCCTAAAGAAGACCAAGTTGAGCTAAAGGTGATTAATTCCTTTTGTAGGCATTATCCTGCCCTGAAAACTCTGGAACATCTAGAGCATACCTATCTGCCACAAGTAAGCCACTATCGATTCTGCAAGGTGATGGTGGATAACATCCCGAAACTTCGAGAGGAAATAAAGGATGTCTCTATGTCTGATCTCAAAGATTTTCTGGAGAGCATCCGCAAGCATTCAGACAAAATTGGAGAGACTGCCATGAAGCAAGTAGGTCTTGGATTTATGATAGGTTTTCCAATGGCTTTGCAAGTATTCAGTTAAACACAGGGTTCTCTGTGCCAAGGGTCTTAATTGTTTCCTATCATTTTAGGGAAAGCCTTCATCTTTATGGAAACATAGGATTAAAACTGTTTTTTATTTTTTTAACAGAGCAGTTGACTTTTGTTTTGCTCTATGGATGTTCAGTAAATACTGAGTATGATGGTTTATTTTGGAGACTTGAAGAAATTTTTCTGTTATTTGAATATTTCCCTCGATTTTGGATAAAATTTGAAGCTCAAGATGTTTTAAAGTTCTGCTTCAGTTAATGACCTAAATTATGTTGCAAGTGCCTTTGGCTGATTGTTTACTATGTAAAGCAAGATGTCATGTTATGTATGAATATTTATAATTTTTAACAGGTGTCATGAAAAAGGCTAATTGGGCAATGATATGAATTATGATCACAGAAAGGGCTTTCTTCACAGCTTATAAATTAACAAATGTGTTATAAGTATTTAGATTTAAAAAAATATCTTTATCTTTCAGTCACCAAAGCCTTGAGGAACATCTGAATTTCTTTTGTCTTTTGTGAATGAAAGAGCAGTAATGATTTGCAATATTTGTTCTTTTGAAGTTCATCACATTGATTTTATTAAAATTTCTCAATATACTTGATGATGTAGCCTACAGCAATAAATTGAAAATATTCAGTTGTTTATGGAGAGAGTATTTTATTTTATAAACAACAGCATGTTTGAATAGGTCATTTGTAGTTTTTATCATTCTATTGGAAATGAGGGAATAGATTAGATTTTGAATCATATTTTAGGTCTCAGCTATCCTTGATAATATATTGAAGGGTAGATCTGTGATGTCTCCTTGATGTAGTAAAAGAGAGTTGCCACTTACCCTTTTCTAGATGAATATAGATATTTACCCACTCCTTCTTCTTTTTAATTTGGTCATTGTTATACTTTATAAAATGCAGAGTTTAAAACTAGTTGAGATTTCTGTAGTGCTGCCATTGCTACCTGAGTAACACTTACCAGCTACCACAGTAGGACCTGGACAGAGTGAGAGCTCCAGCCACTGCAACTCCCCAGAAGGGCTCCATGTATCATCCTGGCCTCACCAGTTGTGGGTGGTCCAGCCCCTGTGGCCCAGGGAGCCAGCCTGCTGCTGGTTGCAGTCCCACAACCCACTCAGGCATAAGCCAAGACCCCTGACTGGCTCAGGCACCTGCCAAGGTTCTGTGTCCTGCTCAGGCATCAGCCAAGGTCTTGTCACCCACACAGGTACCTTCCAAGTTCCCATAACCCATCCTGCCCCTGGCTGTAGTCCCATGACATGCTCAGCATCAATCAAGATTCTAGGACCTGACTCACTGCTTGCTGTCATCCTGTGTTGTGCTCAGGTACCTTTAAGGTCCTGCAAACTGCACAGGTGCTAGCCACAACCCATGTGCCTGCCAACATCCTATACCACACGCAGGCTCCTGCCAAAATCCCAAGAGTGACCCAGATACTAGCCAAAATGCTGTGACATGCTTAGGCACTGCTCAGGGTCCAATGGCATGCCCTATTGCTGTCTGCAGTCCCACAACCTGGTCAGCCAAGTCATATTACCCATTTTTGTGGAGAAGAGACTTGCCCAATACTCTGCCAAAATTTTTAATAGCAGCCTGGGGAGCAACCCACCAATCTGAACGGATATCCCCCAACACTGGCTTGGACTGTGACAATTACAGGGAGATAGGATGATGTAGGAGAACAATTGTGTTATAGGTTCTCCTGCATCTTCTTTTCCTGGGTCAGTCCTCTGGAGTAGAACACAAAAGTGCTATCCAGGTATTTCTCCTCCTTTTTACTAAGTAGGAGAGTTTCCAGCAAAGGTGAACAGGTGCTCACAAACCTATCAGTCCTAAGCTAAGAGAAGAGAGCATAGGACTCTTCAAATGAGAAGAAACTGGGAAAGGAATTCTGGCAACATTAAAAAATAAACTAGTTTGACACCCCAAAAGGATCACAATAGATCCATAGCAATGGACCCCAACCAAAAGAAACTGTTGAACATCAGAAATGGAATTCAGAATATGGATGTCAAACAAGATGAATGGGATTGTAAAGAAAGTTGAAAAACAAGACAATGAAACAACAACAGAAATCTCAGCACATTCATGAAAAGTTTGAAAAACTCACTAAAGAGATAGATAACATTAGAAAGTATATATCATAACTTAAAGAAATGAAAGAGTCATTTAGGGCTGTGGTTCTCAACCTTCCTAATGCCGCAAGCCTTTAATACAGTTCCTGTGGGTCGTGACCCACAGGTTGAGAACCGCTGATTTAGGAAATTATAAATTACAATAGGCTAGGCCAAGCAGAAGAATCTCAGAGGTTGAAGATAAAGGTTTTAAACTAACCCAGTCAGTTGAAGGCACAGGAAAAAAAAAAAGAAGAATGAGCAATCACACAGAGAAATATGGTACCATATGAAGTCAGCCAATATATAAATTATAGGTATCACAGAGGGAGGAAAAGAAAATGCAGGGAAAACCTATTTGAGGGAATTTTTGCAGAGAATTTAGCTGGTATTGCCAGAGATTCAGATATCCAGATACAAAATGGTCATCAAGGCTTGGCACCTGTGGCTCAAGTGGCTAAGGCACCAGCCACATACACTTAAGGTGGCGAGTTTGAATCCAGCCCGGGCCTGCCAAACAACAATGATAGCTGCAACCAAAAAATAACTGGACGTTGTGGCAGGCGCCTGTAGTCCCAGCTACTTGGGAGGCTGAGGCAGGAGACTCACTTGAGCCCAGGAGTTGGAGGTTGCTGTGAGCTGTGATGCCACGGCACTCTACCCAGGGGGATAGATTGAGGCTCTGTCTCAAAAGAAAAAAAAAATGGTCATCAAATGCTGGAAAGATTCAGGCAAAAAGAACATATCTAAGACACTTAATCAGCACCCTGGCCAATGTCAAAATGAAGAAGATAATTTGACAAACTGCCAAGACAAAAGCAACAACTAACCTACAAAGGAAAACCCAGCAGGCAAATAGCAGACTTCTCAGCACAGACCTTACATGACAGAAGGGATTGGAGCCCTATTTTTAGTTTTCTTAAACAGAGTGACTGCCAGCCAAGAATTTTGTATACTGCAGAAATAAGTTTCATAAATGATGAAGAAATGAAGACTTTTCCAGATAAGCAAACACTAAGGGAGTTTGAGACTACTAGACTTGCACTATAGGAAATGCTCAAAAGTGTATTATATATGGAACAGCATGGTAGATATAAACCACTGTAAATATACCCCCAAATTAAAACCTCACAATTCTTATAAAACAATAGCACAAGAAGGAAAACAAAACAGTTAAGCTATCACCCAACATGATGAACAGAACAGCATCCCACATGTCAGTACTAACACTCAACATGAACTGTCTGAATGCCCCACTTTGAATGCCCCACTTAACAGGCATAGACTAGTTGAATGGATGAAAAAAATACAATCCAAATATCTGCTATCTCCAGGAAACACATCTAATGCACAAGGACATCCAGATTTAAGGTAAAGGGATGGAAAAAAATATTCCATGGAAATAGATACTAAAAAATTAACAGACATAGCCATTCTCATATCAGACAAAATACACTTTAATTAACAATGGTAAAAAAAGATAAAGATGATTATTATTTAATGGTAAAAGGAGTAATTCAACGAGAAGACATAAAAGTCCTAAATATATATACGTAACACAGGAGCACACAGATTCTAAGCATAGAAATAAAGAGTAGCATCTTAATAGCTGGGGACTTCAACCCCCCTCTGACAGAACTGGACAGATCATTGAAGTAGAAAGTGAATAAAGAAATAGTGGAGTTAAATGAGACTATAGAACATATGTACCTAACAGACATTTAGAGAACATTCTACCCCCAAACTACTAAATATATGATCATATTAGCACATGGGACATTTTCCAAGATAGAGCAAATTTTAGGCCACAAAACAAGTTTCAGAAAATTAAAAAAAATTAAAGTCATACCATGTATCTTCTCAGACCACAGTGGAGTAAAACTAGAAATTAATTCAACACAAAGTCATGGAAATTAAACAATCTGCTGCTGAATGATCCCTGGTCAATGATGAAATTCAGATGGAATATGAAAGATTCCTTGATCTAAACTACAAAAGGGACATGAGCTTTCAAAAATCTATAGGATATGGAAAAAGCAGTCCTAGGGGGAAAATTCATTGCCTTAAATGCCTTGAAAGAAAGATCACAAACTAACAACCCAATTAAACATCTCAAGGAGCTAGAAGAAGAAGATGAAACCGAACCTAAAGTCATCAGAAGAAAATAAATAAATAGGGCTCTGAGTGGAACTAAATGAAATAGAAACCAAAAAAGCAATGAAAGGATCAGTAAAATAAAAAGTTGGTTCTTTGGCAAGAAAACAAAATCTATAGCAACCAGCTAGATTAACCAGAAATAGAAGAGCAAGGACTCAAATAAACTCTATTAGAAATGAAAAAAACAGATGTTACAACTGATATCATTAAAATGCAAAATATTATTCATGAACACTACAAAAACTTCTATGCAAACAAACTAGAAAACCTAGAAGAAATGGATAAATTTCTGGAAACATACAAACTCCCAAACTTGATTTAGGAAGAAATCCTGAACATACCGATAATAAGCAGCAATGTGGAGGCACTAATAAATTTCTTAACCAAAGAAAAAGCCCTGCCTCAGACAGATTCACAGATGAATTCTGTCAGACCTACAAAGAAGAACTGGTATATATTCTACAGAAATTATTCCATAACATCAAGAAGGAGAGCTAACACCTTCTCTGAAGCCAGTATGATCTTGATACCAAAGCCAGAAAGGAAACAACCACAGACCAGTATCCCTGATGAATGTAGATCCAGATTCAGAAACCTTCAACAAAACACTGGGAAACCAAATTCAAAAATATCAAAAGGATAATTCACCATTCCCTTGGATTTAAGGATAACTGAACATAAGAAAATAAAAAAACATTATTCACCATGTAAATAAAAGCAAAAACAAAGCCCATGTTGTGATCTCAATAGATGGAGAAAAAACCATTCAACAAAATCCAGTATCCTTTCATGATAAAAATCCCCGACAAACTAGGCATAGAAAGGGTAAAGGATCAGTAAAATGAAAAAGGATGAAAGGATCAATAAAATTAAATTATAATACCTCAAAATTATAAAAGCCATATATAACAAACCTATAGCCAACATAATACTGAATGGGGAAAAGTTGAAAGCATTCCCCTTAAGAGCTGGAATAAGACCAGGCTGTGCAATGTCACCACTTCTATTCAACATAGTATTGGAAGTCCTAGCCAGAGGAATGAGGCAAGAGAAAGAAAACAAATAAAGGATATTCAGATCCTGAAAGAGGAGGCCAAGCTACCCCTGGTGCTGACATAAACCCTACAGACTCCACTAAAAGACTCCTAGAATTGAAATAAATTCAGCAAAGTTTCAGGTTATAAAGTCAGTGCACACAAGTTAGTAACAATCAAAGTGATAGTTAAGTCAAAAACTTAATGCTATTCACAATAAGTACAAAGAAAGTAGAATACCTAGGGATATACTTAACCAAGGAGGTGAAAGATCTCTACAGGGAAAACTATAAAACACTGAAAGAAATCACAGATGATAGAAACAAATGGAAAAACATCCCATTCTCATTGACTGGTAGAATCAACATCATTAAAATGCCCACACTGCCCCAAATGATTTAGAGATTCAATGCATTTCCCATCAAAATATCAATGTCTTATTTCACAGACATTAAAAAAAATCCTAAGCTTCCTTCGGAACCAAAAAAGAACCTGAATAGCTAAAGCAATTGTAAGCAACAAGAGCGAATCTGAAGGCATCATATCACCTGACTTTAAATTATGCTGCAAGGCTATAGTAACCAGAACAGCATGGTACTGGTATAATGTAGAGACATAGACCAGTGGAACAGAATAGAGAACCCCAAAATAAAATGGTATATCTACACCAACTGATCTTTAACCAAGCAAACACTTGAGAAAGGTATCACTCTTCAATAGATGGTACTAGGAAAATTGGATAGCCACATAAAGAAGAATGAAACAGGACTCTTGTCTCTCATCATGTACAAAAATTAATTCAAGATGGATAAAAGACTTTAAGGCATAAAACTTATTTTCTTCTAGAAAACATAGGACAAATTCTTATTAACATAGGTCTAGGCAAAGAATTTGTCTACGACCCCAAAGGCGTAACAAAAATTAATATATGAGACTTTTATTAAATTAAAAAGCTTCTGCACAACAAAGGAAATAATTAACAGAGTCAACAGATGATCTACAGAGTGGGAGAATGTATTTACAAACTTTACATCTGTCCAAAGGCTAACATCAGAATCTACAAAAAACTCAAAACAAATCACCTAGAAAGAAAAAACAACTCCATCAAAAAGTGGTTAAAATACATGAACATAAGTTTTTCAAAGGAAGATAATAGAAATGGCTTGAAAATATTTGAAAAAGTGCTCAACATCAGTATGGGGAAATGCATGTTAAAACTATAATGAAATATCATCTTATTCACATCAAAAAGGCCATTATTAAAAAGTCAACAATCAATAGATGCTGGCATGGATGCAGAGAGTTAGGAACAGTTGTACACTCCTGTTGGGACTGCAAATTAGTACAACCTCTGTGGAAAACAGTAAGGAGATTTCTTCAAAGAACTAAATGTAGACCTATTGTTTGATCCGGTAATCCCACTGCTATGTATCTACCCAAAGGAAAATATGATAAATCATTTTATCAAAAAACACCTATACTTGAATGTTTATTGTGGCATAATTCATAGTTGATATGATTGGAATAAACCCAAATGCTCATCAATTCATGAGTAGATAAAATGTGATATACCACACCATTCTAGTACCATAGAATACTACTCAACCATAAAAAGGATTGAAATAATATGTTTTGCAGCAACCTGGATGGAACTGGAACTCATTATCCTAAGCAAAGTGTGTTAAGAGTAGAGTATCAAAAACTCTGTAATAAGTGGGAGCTAAATGATGGGTACACACAGGCACAAAGAGATATAAAGGGCATTGGAAACTGAGAGCAAGGAATGGTAGGAAGGGAGGTATGGGATAAAACTTATTAATTGGGTACAGTGAACACTATCCTGGTGACAAACACACCAAAGGCCCCAACTTAAGCATTATTCTAGGTATCCATGTAACAAAAATATTTGTACCTTCTTAATATTTTATAAAAGAAAATAAAACAAACTAGTTGATTGTAAACCTGATAGAAATAATTATATTATATCATTGTTAATGGTGGTGAAGAAACAAAATTAATCATTGAAAATACATCCTTTCATTGCTGGGTATATATTTGGAATACAGGAAGGAGGGTATCTTTTAAGATAAGTCTTTTATTGTGATTGACTAATTTTTTGCTAAACTTTCAAAATACAGGAGAGTATAGTAAAAAGCCTCTGTGGAAGCTGTCTTTTTAAAAGTTTATTCTGTTTTTAAATTATATTTACTTCCTTTTTGATGTAAGAAAAATCCATTTATTTAATGTGAGGTTAGCTGGTCTTGTTCTGCATTTATTTGTGGAAATTAAGGCCCAGTGGAAGGAAGTGACCTGGGTCAATTTTAAGCAACTTGTAAAGGTCAGATACTGTAGTAGAATTCAGGTCAGATTGAGATGAATTTGTTTGCTCAGGTACTTAATTTGTGTAAACTATTAGCTGTTTGCTATACTTTTGTCTTATAAAGATATGATGAATAAATCTGTTGTGAATTTGTGACTTAATTAACTGATGTCTTTATTCTTCCTATAAAATTTTTAATCTCAGTAATAGCTCTTGTTATATATGTTATTATCCTAATCTATGGTATAATAAAATCCTTTAGTAAAGATATCTTAACACATTTTAAAGTCTTCTGTAGTATTTGGAAAGTAGAGAAACTACCATGTACTTTGCACATAGTAAATGCTCAGTAAATATTTTGAGTGAGTAGATGTTAGAAAAGTAGGACTGGGCATGGTGGCTTATGCCTGTAATCCTAGTACTTTGAGAGGTCAAGGCTGGAGGATCTCTTGAGGGCAAGTTTTTGAGCTAGCCAAGAGTGAGACCCTGTCTCTAGAAAAATCTGAAAAATTATCTAGGTTTGAGTCCGAAGTGAGCCTCTGTGGAAGCTGTGGCACAGGTCTGTTGATGCCACTGGACTGTAGCACGTGTACTGTGTGAGACTTTATCTCAGAAAAAAAAAAAAGGGAGAAGTGATTTATTTCTTACTTATGTCAATCTTGGATTAGTGTTTCTGACTTGTGGGGTGTTTTTTTTTTGCAATGATTTTCTTTCCAACTTGTGGTTCTACCACTTTAACATGTGGCTTCCCAGGTACAGCAAAAGGGAAAAGAGAGTAAGTAAATACTTGGAGGTTTTATGGATCAAGGTTGTAAGTGATGCATTGCACTTCTGCCAATTTTACATTGGTCACAACTCAAACACTGCAATAGTAGCTTGGAAATAAACTCTGGCTGTGTGATAAGGGAGAAGAAAATACAGGTTTTATTATGATATGGCCTAGCAAGATAAATATCCATTATTCTTCATAGTTTCATCCTTTTGTCATTTTCCACCATGGTTTTGCCTCTAATTTATTAATTCCATTTTTAGCATTGTCAGTGCTTCCATTTAGAACTTGATCATTATTTATTTATTTATTTCAGAACTTGATCATTATTATTTTTAGCTCAACAATCCTGATTTTGGCTTTGAAGAATTTTTTATTGTTTTTACATTGCTCTTGTCTCATTTAAGTAGACTTTAGAATCATACAGAGAAAAAACATCAGAAAGTTTTTCTTAATATGCTAATTAGTCTGGGCTCTTCTAGAAATTATGTAGGTGACTTCTTTTTCTTGGTGACTATCTCTCTTTTCCTTTTTCTACCATTGAGTTGCTGCAGTGATCCATGGGTGGACTTTGTCTTCAATACAGTGGAACCAGGTTGGTAGATTGGCGTCTCTTTGGAATAGACCAGCCCAAAAAAGTCACTAGAAGAGTTTTCTCCTTATTAATCTCTAATGAGCAAATTACATTCTAAATGTTTACCTGAAAGTATAATCTCAAACTTTCTTTTGTCCAATTTTTTCAAAAGATAAAATACAAAAAGTATTCTTTGATGATGATCTGAATTATATGTCACTTATCCATTCTTCTGTATGCGAAGTTGTATGTTGTCTTTAGAACTTTATCATTAGGAAGCTCTTTGCTTTGAGTAAATGTGATAGACAGAATTCTGAGATAGCCCTTAAGATTCCTACATTTTACATATAGGAATTCCACATGTAGCATCCTGTAAAATACTCCCTTCTTGAGTTGGCAGACTTGATTTAATCAGGGGAGCTCCTTTAAAGGAGGATAAAGAAGTCAGAGATTCAAAGCTACAGCAGGTGCTCTATTGTTGGTCTTGAAGAAACACATTGCTATGTTTTGGAGATGGCCACATGGGAGGAAACTGGACGCAGTCTTGAGTTGCTGAGAATAATACCCCTGATAGCCAGCAAGAAAATGGGGACCTTGTATCTACAACCATAAGAAACTGAATTCTGCCAACTGCCTGAATGAGCTTAGAAGAGGACCCCTGAGCTGCAGATTAGACCATAGCCCTGACTGACACCATGATTTCAGCCTGGTGGGACTCTGAACAAGTGACCAGAAAAAGCATTCTGAACTCCTAATCCATGGAAATGCTGAGATAATTGTTTTAAGCTGTTAAATTTGTAGTATGGTAATTTGTTACGCAGTAAAGAAAACTAATACACCCTTAGTATTTTGACCTCAAAGAGAAGTACTTATTAAATCGGGTCATTTGTATATTGCCTTTGGGAGGTGGCTCACTCCTATAATCCCAGGTACTTGGGAGGCTGAGGCAAGAGGATCACTTGAAACTAGGAGTGCAAGACCAGCCTGGGTGATATAGCAAGAACTTGTCTAGAAACAAAACAAAAAAAAGGTATCTATCTAGAAGTCTCTCAGTCTTCTGTCTTTCTTCCATATTCCTGGGAAGCTGTGGAAAAATAGTAACATGTGCAAGTGTGAAAACTAGGAGAGTTCATTAGCAGAATCTGGGGAGGAATTTTTAAAATTGTCCATTTTATTGTCCATTACTACACAGTAGTTCACCTGTGTTTAGGGTGTTACTTTCTGTGGTTTCAGTTGCCCATAGTCAACTGTGGTCAAAAAATATTAAGTGGAAAATTCCAGAAATAAGCAATTCTTAAGTTTTGAATTATACACTGTTCTGAATAGTGTGATAAGATCTGCTGTTCCACTCTGGCCTGCCTGGGATGTGTATCCATGCTGTGTTGCTACCCGCCCTACCTGTTAGTCATTTAGCAGCCCTTTTGGGTATCAGATGGACTGTCTCAGTTTTGTAGCACTGTGTTTAACCTTTGTTTTACTCAATAGTGGCCCCAAAGCACAAGGGTAGTGATGCTGGCATATTGTTATAATTGTTTGATTTTATTAGTTATCGTTAATCTCTTACTATGCCTAATTTATAAAGTTTCTCATAGGTATGTATATATAGGAAAAACATAAGTTTACATGGTTTTAGGCATTGCCTAAGGTTTCTGAAACATATCCCCTATGGATAAAGGGAGACTATTGTATTGAATTTTAAATGAAGTAGTAGTATTTTTATTTTCAAAAAAACCTTTCATATTCTCATGTTGCATTTCTTATTGTTTTTGTTTCAAAAATGGTATTTGATGAAAGCACACATACTGCTTCTGCCATGGAAAACAGAGCCATCATTAAAGCAGGTAGAAACCTCCCTCCCACCTCATCCTACTCTATTTTCTATGTTGATCCTTTTCCTGTGTGTTTCCAAAATACTATGCATATCTTATTTTTGGAATTATTATGTTAGCTTGAAGTGATTTTTTTAAAAAGACCTAAAGAAATTCATTAATTGTTAATTGTCTGCCGTTCTCTAGTTTTTATTTTAAAATTGATTTCTGGAATTCACTTGTTATGGAATTGATTTGTGCAGCAGAGAAGTTCTGTATTTCTTATTTTGATTTGTTTGCCTTAGGCTTTGTGGGACTAAATAACATTTGTAATGTAAATACTCTTGACTAGGTTGATTTCTGTGTGAGGCCCTTTAACAAGGGAAAGATTTATTTACTTTTAAAATCCTAACTTGCTTTTGGCAAACTATATGTGTTATATAATTGATGTTAAGGAAAGGAACCAATTGCCTATAAAAGATACTGAAATCTCCTAGGCATTCTTCCTTTAGTAACTTTGGTTTTAAAGAAACTGATACTTGGGTCAGATTAGTTGTCAACCATGGTTTTTTCAACACTTGACTTTGTTTGATTAAGTTTTCATTAGAGCAGATATGCTCTTTTATTTATTGTGTCAAACATCTTTTGACTTGGATCTACTACAGTACTACTGTCTGAATTCACAAAGGCCATGTAATGATTGCCATGTAAAAGCAATATTGGTGTTGAAACCTCTTGTATGATGATGCTTTGGAAAACATCCACAAAATGTGGTCTTTGGCACCAAAGAAATTGGTATGGTGCTCCTGGATTTTGCCCCTTATACTTTTGCCTATGGGGATGGCCTAGGGATAAGGTGGTATCTCATTTTTAAACATATTTTTTTTCTGCTTGTCTTAAAAAATTATTTCTATTACATATGCTTCCTAAATATTTTGAACCTGATCTCTGTTATAAAACACACATATATTAGATAACCATTAAGTTTAAAAATCAGTGCCTCTCCTAATACTGAGTAGAGGTGAGAGAAGAGAAATCATTTATTTCTTAAATCTTGTTATGGACAGTATGGCAATTTTCAAAAAAGGAGACATATGGTGTATGTATATGTGTATATATATGACATATATAGTATTTATTTGTTTTGGCTAAGCTTAAAAGTATACCAGCTTTTTAGGAGAACTTTCCCTTTTATTAAAATTTAAGAGAAAATCGTCATGTAGCCTCTCAATGTACTTTATGAACATGGCTTTGTGGTATGTTTATCTTAAAACAGGCCATTACCTAGCCTGAACAAGAGCAAGACCCTGACTCTACTAAACATAGAAAAACAGTAGCTGGGTGTTGTGGTGGAGGCTGAGGCAAGAGGATTGCTCAAGCCTAAGAGTTTGAGATTGCTGTGAGCTAGGACATGATAGCACTCTATGCTGGGTGACAAAGTAAAACTCTGTCTCAAATAAAAAGAAAAACAAAAACGAAACAAAACAGATCATTGCTTAGAAAGTTAAGGCAAGGAGAAGTTATTACAGTACTTATACCATCAGTTATTAAGATACTTATACCATACATATATATAGGTACGTATTTGAGTTGTTTTGAGATTTAAATTATTTAGAGACTGATTCTTGGCTTCTACTAAAAAACAATGATACTCAAAACAATATGGTATTATAAGAACAAACTAGATGGCAAGAAGAATAGTGGTAGAAAGTTTAGCACAGTGTTAACCTTTTTCTGTCATCCTTTGAAGAGGTCTGATAGGTTTAGCTTTGCTGTGTAAAATCTGAGACATGCCTCAGGAGAGGGATCCTGCTCTTGTATCATTTATAGCGAAGTTGGGAGGAGGGCAGAGACCATCTAGTCAGCTATGCATTAAGTTAAGGAAGTGACTCAGCTGGGAGGATTTTCCTATCAGTTCCACTTTTATCAGCAAAACAGAGCTAGTGTTCTTCAGATGGGGCTAAGCTTTATTGAGCTAGCTCCTGGCTAAGCTATGAGAATGGGAAAGGGAGAGAGCCACTAGTGCCCTCACATCAGTGGGAAGCTCTGTTAATGTGATTGCTGCTTTACTTGTCTGTCTTCCCTACTAGTCTGTGGCCTCTAAGAGTACAGGTATGGTTTTTAATCTTTCCTTATCTTCTGCAGTATCTTTTATAGTATCTTCTATCTATAGTAGACAGCCAATAGATAATCCTTAAAACTAAAAAAAACCTACAGTAACCAAAAGGTAGAAGCAATTCAAGTGTCTCTGGACAGATGAATGGATAAACAGAATGTGGTATATACATATCCTGGATTAAAGGAAGGAAATTTTGACAGAAATTCAAATGCTACAGAGTGGGTGAGCCTGGGGAACATTATACTAATTAAAATAAGCCAGTTACAAAAGTACTACTGTATAGTATGATTCTACTTATCTGAGGTTCCTGGAATTTTCAAATTCATAGAGACAGAAAGTAGGGTGATGTTTTCTGGCATTTGCTGGGACGGGGATGGTGACTTAGTGTTTGATGGGTATAGAACTTCAGTTGGTGAAGTTGGGGAAGTTTGAAGATGTTTACAAAACATTTTGAATGTAATGCATGCCACAGAAGAGTACACTTAAAAATGTTGAAAATGGTGCATTTTATGTAATGTGTATTTTACCATACTTAACCCAAAGAGTAGCACACATAAGCATTTTCTATAAAAAGGTAAACATCAAAAGAGTGATTGCCTCTGGGGAGCAGGATTTGAGGGGAAAAAAGAAGAGGGGAGACAATGTTGTTTCTCACAATAAACCCTATAGAATTATTTGTGTATAATTTAAGTATTCTTAGCTTAGTATGAATAATTTATGTTGAACAAAAAAAAGTATAGCTGGTTATATTTGGGATATACGTATAGCAAACAGAATTTGTTGATGGGTATGATGTAGGAAAAATTTCAACTCTCAGGTTACAAAGGAAGAGTTCCCCATATTTAAGGGACTTTTTACGCTTATCCATGGCATTATCGATTTCCTTTTCTGCTCTATGTGGTGTAATTGAGGAGTCTCTGGTACTCAAATTCATTGCTGTAGCAAAATAGGATTAGGATTATGTGTTATATGTAATTTAAATTAAGGCCTAGTCAATTTTCTAGAGTACTGTATGCCTTATTGAGAAAAGAACATACACATTTGTTATAATGGGCAACAAAATAAATGTAATTTTTTGTAATAGAAAAATCTTGAGGTTGGAGATAAAGGTTGAAAATTTGTGATAATCAGAATGATATCCTTTACCTTGAAATCTTAAGACAAATACTCATGTTCAGAAGAGGATACATGTTCTTCAGCACCTTCTTTTGGTTACTAGATAAATGTCACACTGTCCTACCCTTGCCACCTCTGAAGGCTCTCACACTTATTTCATACTTGGGCACATGTTCTGGTGAGAGAGTGAGGGGTTTCTGTGCTGCCTGCATAAAAAGATGGAGGAAAGTGGGATTAGAACGATGAAGGAAAATAATGCTGAAAATTCGGTCTCCTGGAATAGAGCCAGAGAGGCATCATAATTATTTCATTGAGAAACTTAACTTTCTCTTAAATTTAAGATAAAGGAACACGACCCACACTGTGAAGTTTTTCTTGGATGGTTTGAACAATAACAACTTCATTTCACTATAGTATTCCTGGAATTTACTGCTGTCCCAGGTATCATGAATAAATGTACCATACCAATGTGAAAATTAGGTTTGGTTCACTGAACTCACGTTTGACTTTGACCTTGAGACCAGTACTTTGGATCTAAGTTATGGTTGAAATGGATTGTTCTTAACATAAATAAGATGCTTTCTGGTTGTATTTTTATTATTCAATTTAGCCTCTGAAATATGCAAGAATATGAAAAAGATTATTCAAAATGATGCCTTAAATATAATATGTAAACATACTGCCTAAATGCTATTAAACAGTGCTATATAGGGAGCCAAGAACAACCTTAAGTCATCAGATTAAGTTTATATCTGGTCAGACATGGCTAGTCAGCCTTTCTAAAAGATGGACAAAGCAAAATGTATTTTTCACACTACCACTGGAAATAGCTATCACAGTTTGTGTTTACTTGGTAGTGACCTCTCATTACAAGTTTGGGAGTGTTAGTATTCTTATGTTACACGTATTTATGAAGTTACTGTCTTACATCCTTGGATATGGATGTTTTTTCAAGTCAAATATAACAACTATGTGATTGAAATATAGGACAGATATTTTAAAAGAAAGATTGCTTTCTTTTTGACTTTCCACCTCTTTACATGGTTAGTTTTTCTGTTTGTTTTTCCTTTCCTTTGCTTCTCTTCTCCCCCACTTTACTTCTTTACTTGTTTTCATCTTCTCTCTCTCTTCTTGCCTTTCCCTCTCTCTTAGTTCTAGAAATCCTGCTTATAGGATGTGAGGGGTCAGCATCTTCATGAACTGGCTTATATGTTGGCCGTATCATATATTTTTAATTTTTAAAATCAACCATGGAACCTTAATTTTTAAAAATCAACTATGATATAAGTTACTAGAATATAAGTAAATATAACTAAAATATAATTAAATATAATATATAAGACACTAAAATCATAGTAATGTTTAAATCAGGTTTGAGAGCCATGGAATTTATTTTCTACTACATATATGTAGGTTAGTGGTTCTTCGGTCTAAAGAACAATTCCAATTATTGAATTTTAGAGGGTTTAAATTCAAGGATATGGTGTAATCAGTTCTAGTTCTTACCACATCCCAGATTGTTTTTAATATCCTCATTTATTTTCACTATTCTAATCCTTATACTAATACATTATAAGGCATACCAAATGAATAGGGATACCCAGGACATGTTTTAAAATTGTAAATCTTGTCCATTTTTTACTTAAATGTGATTAATCTTTGGACCTTGCCTATGGATAATAATTCCTTCTACTATTTGAATTCCATCCTAAATTTGGTGAGTGCTTATTCACATTCAGTTCTTCTCTACCCTAAACTACTTAATATAATTCTATATTGTAGATCTTACAAAGCATGATTGACAGGTTTGTTCATTTTAATTCTTTATTTTTTAATGCTTCCTTTGGGCAACAGATATCATTAATACCCAAAGAAATAGAAGGCTTATGAAATTACAAAAGTTATAACATTTTATAAATGGACGAATTCTGAGTTATCAAATTTCATATATAGTATGAGAAGAGTTAATACCAGCCCAAGTTACTTTTACTTTAAAAAATTTGAGTCTGATTTTATATTGGTTACAAGAACATTTTGAGATAATGGTCTAAGAATGTAGACCCTTTAATAGACCTAGAATTAGGAGAAGGGAGACTGGTTCTATTGCTGAGACCCTTAAAGACCATTAAAGCATTTACTTAATATGTACTTGACTTGCAAACTAGGACAGGGCATGCCTTATCCCATTATTGTCATATAGTTATAGTGATAATATAGAATACAGGGCAGCAATCTACCCCTTAATAATTTTTCTAATAGTTTTTAGAGAGGGTAAATTCATAAATCCATTCTTAGTCAGATCTTTGTTGTACAAAAACTTTTGTGGTATTTTCAGTAGTAAAGAATATAGGTTTGTGAGTCAGGAGAGCTGGATTAAAACCTGTATCTCTCACTTATAAATTGACTGGACAAATGACTTATCTAAGCATTAGTTTCATTCTTTATAGATGAGCAATAAGGTAATGTACATAAAGTACTTTATACTGTGGTCAGCACACAGCAGGCACTTAATAAATATGTGTATGGCATTTTGGACTGGTTTTGTTTTGAGATCTACATGATTTTATCAGGCAGTTGAAGTCTTCAATTGGGATAGCTTGGGTATTGATAGCCGGATGCCAACTGTTCGCCTCTTCACCTTCTTATTCAACAATGACAACCACATTTTTCATGACTACATTTTAAACAAACTGATTTAGAAAGTATGAACTTTTGTAGAGTCAGCATTTTATTTTATTTATTTATTTTTTAAACATTAGAAGATTTTCCTTATGATTTTTATGCTTCAGTGTTAAAAAATACATGCCTTTTTTTTTTTTAACTGTATTCACAGTGATGGCTTTAATGTCAGTGAGAAACCAAACTCTAGATCTGTTTTCTTTTTTAATTTTAATTAATTAATTACTTTTGTTTTTTAAGAGAAGTGATTTTGCTGTGTTACCCAGGTGGATTTAAATTGCTGGACTATAGCCATTCTCTTGCCTCAGCCTTCAGAGAGGTGGGATTATAGGAGCACCCTACCACACTCAGCTATACAATCTGTTTTAATAAGCAATTCAGGCCATAGAAATTAGTGAGACTTAAATGCATCTTTTTATGTTATTCTTAGAAATTTGATTTTGGGTGCTTTGTCTTTCTACGGTCTCTTCAAACAACTTCATTTATGAGTCTGGTGATTGTATTTCTCAGTTACTAGGTTGAGCTGTACTCTGAGCTTCTTATTTTCTTGTTTCCTTCTGTGCTAGTACTTCTCCTATAGATAGTTCAGTTTATTCAGGAGTTATTTTTTTCTTTTTAATGATTCTAGACCCCTGCCATGTGTATAGAATGTAGTGAAGCCAAATTTGAGGTTTGGCTCTAGAGCCCTCCTCCCTGTGGTGTGCCTTCTAACCTAGAGGGTAGCTCTTACTGGCCCTGCAACAATAAAGTTGAAAATTGCTAGGATTATTGTGCTCTCAGCAAGTGTTTTAATCTTGTCCTCTGGTGTTTTCTTTGCTGAGTGTGTAAACTCTATCAAAATAATGCTAATGGAACTGATACATAAGGAAATAAGAATAAAAGAAGAAAAAGAAATACTTGACGTGTTTAGGAGGGTCAGAGCAATGGGCCTGAGGATGGACTAGAAGAGAGAGACATCTAGCTCAGTGGTGTTTTCTTACATCCTTCTAGATTTCCGTGAGAAAAAATTTTAGTAGAAAATAACAGTAAACTGGTTTAAAAACTTAAAAAAACTTACATATAATAAAAAAAATTTATTAATTTTTGTGTACATGAATCTTAAAACATTCATGTTACCCTTGCTGCAGAACAATTCCATCACCTTCTAAGATTACCTTAAGCTACATAGATCATGCTAGAATATATGAAGATTTACGAATATTTTAAT
The DNA here is from genome assembly GCF_000181295.1 of Otolemur garnettii. Classification (NCBI taxonomy): domain Eukaryota; kingdom Metazoa; phylum Chordata; class Mammalia; order Primates; family Galagidae; genus Otolemur; species Otolemur garnettii. The sequence goes on from NW_003852463.1 coordinate 3,377,581, forward strand.
GATATTTTGAATTAAAGTTCTACTATCCTAACATGTCAGTGCTATTTTCCCATGTTCTTTCCCTAGGTAATATTTAGAGGTTTGTATCTACTCTTGCATGAATTTCTATCATGTTATTGGGAATTTGATTCTTTTCTATGAAATATTTGAGCCTTGTATATAGCAGACTATTTTTTTTCATATGAGGCTGGTATTTCTCTAGTCTGTGCTTTTTAAAAAACTTTAATTTTCTTTGAAGATTTAAAATTTTATAGAGTCAATTTGTTGATACATTCTGGATTCTTCTATTACATTTCCAAAAGAAAAACAAGTACATGCTATTCGTTTTTATCCTTTTGATAACCTTTTTATTTATTTCTTTTCCTATCTGGTATATATTTCTTTTCCTCCCTAGAACTAATATGTCTCTTATCTCATCCTGATTAGTTCATTCATTCATTCATTCATGAAATTTGTATTGTAGTTATGATATGTAAAGTCCTATAGGTAGGCATTATGATTTTCACAGCTGAAACATCTTGTTCTAAAGGAGCTTTGTCTTTTATTGAAAAATGAAAAACATGCACAAATAATAGGAATACAAGGTACCAAATAAATACTATGGAAGAAATAAAGATAAAATGATAAGAGAGTTTAGAGGAGTAAGGAATCTCCTACAATTTGTATAAGATACTATAAGTTTAATCATAAGGTGGCATTTAAATTAGATTTGGATACATGATGTTCCAGTTACTATTTCTGCATAACAAATTATCACAAAACTTGGTAGCTGAAAACAGCAACCATTTTATTATTTATGCTTATAAGTTCTGTGGGTCAGGAATTTGATAAGAGCACAGTGAAGATGACTTTTATCTCTGTTCTAAGATGTCTAGGGCATCAGCTGAATGATTTTAAGCCTGGGAGTGGCTGAGAACTAAGACTTGGAATCATCTGGAGCAGACCTCCTCACTCACAACTCTGGCACCTTTGTTGGGATGACTTAAAGATTAGATTTGCTGACTTTGAGAGCTTACATGTGACTCCTAAGCATAAAGTGGAAGTTTCATTACCTTATTTGGTTTATCTTTGGAAGTCACATTGTATTGGTCAAGCAGTTACAAGCTAGCTTTAGTTAAAGAAGGAGTCATAGATGGCCATCTCTTTTTTGTTTTTGGAGACAAAGCATCACTCTGTCAGCCTGGGTAGTGTGCCATGGCATCATAGCTTACAGCAACCTCAAACTCTTGGACTTAAGAAATCCTCTTGCCTCAGCCTCCCGAGTAGCTGGGACTATAGGCTGGGTACTAGTCTACACCTGGGTAGTTTTCTTTCTCTTCTTTTCTTTCTTTCTTTTTTTTTTTTTTGACAAGAGTCTCATTATGTCACCTTCGGTAGAGTGCCATCCATGGTCACAGCTCACAGCAACCTCAAACTCTTGGGCTTAAGTGATCCTTTTGCCTCAGCCTCCCAAGTAGCCAGGACTACAGGTGCTCGCCACAGTGCCTGGCTATTTTTTTGTTGCAATTGTCATTGTTGCTTAGCAGGCCTGGGTCGGGTTCAAACCTGCCAGTCCCAGTGTATATAGCTGGCACCCTAACCACTGAACTACAGGTATCAAGCCAGTTTTTCTATTTTTTATAGAGATGAAGTCTCACTCTTGCTCAAGGTGGTCTCAAACTCCTGAGGCTATCTACCTACCTCGGCCTCCCAGAGTGCTATCTACCCACCTCAGCCTCAGCCTCCCGAAAGGCTAGCATTGCAAGTGTGAGCCAGCACACTTGGGCTTTTTTTTTTTTTTTTTTTTGAGACAGAGTCTTGCATTGTCACTCAGGGTACAGTACCTGTGGCCTCAGCCTAGCTCAAAGCAACCTCAAACTCCTGGCTTTAAGCAATCCTCCTACCTCAGCCTCCTGAGTAGCTAGAACTCCAGGTCCTTACTATCATGCCTATCTAATTTTTCTCTTTTTGGTAGAGGCGAGATCTTATTGTGCTCAGGCTGGTCTCTAATTTCTGACCTCAAGCAATCCTTCACATCCTAGAGTGCTGAGATTACAGGGATGAGTCACTGCATCTGACTGATAGACATACCTTAATAGCGGAATGTCTAAAGAATTTTGTGGTTGTTTTAAAATTTCATCCTATAAGGCCATAACTTGAATATCTTTCTAAGCTAAGGGGATAATGTAATTATGACGAAAGCATAGAGTAGTAAAAGTTGCTGAGAGATAATCTAAGGCAGAGTTTAAACTCGTGATAGTTACCCAAAAGAAATAAGGCAGGTTGACCTTTTGAATAGACAATTACATTGCCTATTCTCATCCCTATCCACCCCCACTGGCATGACACATACACACAAAACACACACACACATACTTACAAAATCAATCTTTTAGAAGTTCTTTGGGTAAATGACTCTTGGAAAACATTTCGTTGGAAAGTGATTATTTGTCCTCTAAAAGTTTGTTCAGAATTGTTTTATGAATATCTATCTGCCTTGCTTAATGGTTTGCGAAGAAAAATTATCCAGAGAGGCACATTCATATAGCTAAGGGAAGAAGCCCTTGACCCTATTTTGACTATCATATGTTAAAACAATGAATATGCAGCATGTATTTTAGAAAATATACATTTTATTCTTCTATCCTAATGGAGTATGTTTTTTCCCCCCTTTTTAGCCATTAATCATGCAGTGTAACAGAAATAATAGGCTAGAACGGAAGCATATTCAACAGTAATGGGTCTACTAGAAACTGTAATTAATTTTTGCTAGGCAATTCACTGATTGGGAATGTGGCATTCTTTTTATTCTCTCTTCTTTAGAATCTCAACAGAAATGAACCTTTAGCCAAAAATATAGAAAAGTTGATTATTTGTAATTGAAAAATGACAGATGGCCACCTAAATTATTCCTTTGTATAGGTCTATGTGATTTTAAATTTTAGAGGCTTTATAACCTTTGAACTTAACTCTATTGGGAGGGAGTCTTTGTTGCTTCATGATGTCATGGCTACATGACATCAAGATGACTACAGACTGGGATGTATCAGACATGATTAGATCATTAAAGCTGTATTTTTTGTCCAGGCATCGTGGCTCATGCCTGTAATCCTAGCACTCTGAGAGGCTAAAGCAGGTGGATAGCCTCTGCTTGGGAGTTCAAGACCACCCTGAGAAAGAGTGAGATCCTCATCTCTACTAAAAGTAGAAAAACTATCTGGATGTTTGGTGGGTGCCTATAGTTCAGCTACTTGGGAGGCTGAGGCAAGAGGATTATGTGAGCATAAGATTTTGAGGTTGCTGTGAGGTATGACACCACAACACTGTACC
>NW_003852463.1:3380913-3399024 GCF_000181295.1 Otolemur garnettii
AAAAAAAAAAAAACTTTTATTTTTCTCTCATAGACTCTTTTGGTTCTTTTTGAGAGGCTACCTAACAATCAATGCCTAGAGTTTTTATTGTAAATTGAAAGTTTTCAACTGACTACATTGTATTTGTTTTGAAGAACTTGCACATAAAGTTATTCTGTTGACAAGTTTGGCCTACTTTACCGTCCTGACACACTTTTCTAATTGTACATCTATAGCAAATTTAGAACAGCTTTCAATTATTACATGAAAATACTCTGCAGATTAGAGCACTTATTTAGGGGGAAAGAAAAGGCTTTGTCATATTTGATGCCAACTTGAATGTGTGTATTTTGTGTAAATTCATAAATTTGGCAACTATTGAGGCCTCCAAGTGTGGCTAGCCATTAAAAGAAAACAGTGATAATGGATCTTCATATTAATTTGAAAGTATCTGGAGATTTTTGAAAATTGAGAAAATATTATTTTTGAAATCAGAGTGGTTTGCCTAATCTGTGGCTTAACTGGGCATGTATTCAGTTTGACTTTCATCTTGGGTTTTCAAGCAGAGTTTAGTGAACATTTTAGGGATATAGATCTTTCGAGAATCTAATGAAAATCATGAAAAATTATCATGTGCACATAAACTTTCAAAAAGTATCAGGGTATTTAGAGACTCTCTGAATTATATCCAATTAATTATATGTCCTTTCTGGGAACCATCCAGATTATTAAGGTCTAGTATAAGTGTCAGAATCAGTGGTATATTCTGGGAAGCTTCTTTTGTGTTTTCTTTATGATTTGTTAAGAGTACATAGTAGAGAAAGTTGAATAATGTTAAAACCATCTCAGAGTTCAATTTTATATACTTAGTGGAAATGGATGGTATCTTTACTAACACATTGACAAATAGGTTTGAAATGCTGGTAAACTTTTCTTAGTAGCCTCGAGTTAGATCTAGTAGATGGGTGTTAGAGAATAAGTTGATCTGTGTTGCATTTTGTTGTTGGCAGGGATAAAGTTAAATAAGGTTGTATTTCTAGATTTTGATTTAGTTGTAACTTTTTGTGTGCTTTTGCAATTTATTTTTTCCTTTCCTTATTTCTGTTGTACAGGTAGTACAGCAAAAATAGAGAAGGGAAAAATAACAATGAAGTACGTTCTGATGTTGTCTTGAAATAGCTAGAGATAGCATAATATGAATAAACTTAAATTTGGTATTCATTTAAATAGTAATATTATTCACTTTGCCATGAGAAGGCATTTTACTTTGGGAGAGACTTTACCTCCTTCTTCACAGAGAAAGTGCCACTTTTTCTTTATGGGGGACTTTATCTCTAGATAAGCTGAGGATTACTAGGCAGAAACACTCCTGGCTTTTAGTACTTTCATTCCTTAATTATCTATGTTTATACCAGTTTTATTGCTTTAATTCCAGTCTCAGAGAAAGAGTTAACCAAGAGGTTAAGGCTATTTTCTTCCACCTGTGCTCAGTCTCATTTTCTTGTACTGTCAGGTAATTTCTCTTTCTCTTCTCTTTATTATTTAACCTTTCCCTCTCCAATGGCTCCACTTTACACTCATGCCCAAAGGCTCCCCTTTCATTGGTTATATCACTGTATCCCCTCACTCCATTGCCAAATCATCAAATGCTTTTCTTTTCATACTTTCTGTCCTATTGAATAATATCACCATTGATTTTATACAGAAATCTACCATGCTAAGAAATTTAGACTTTAATCCATATATAGACCCCTGAGGGTTTTAAATTAGGGCTGGAAAGGGGCACACTTAGATTTATTCTGGGGCACTTTTTTGGCTTTCCTACCAGTCGAGAATAGTATCTTAGTTGTAGTGATTTAAGTGTAGTAAATAAAATATTGTGGGATGGTGGAGGAGTTTACACAATATTTATTATAAAGTTTAAATGTATTAGTAAAATTAATGTATTAGTAAAAGTAGAATATTAAAACTATGGAGACTCTGAGTCATTTTTGACATAGCAAGGAAATTGTAATATCTGGAAATAGAGATGGACTAAATAGATGAGGCTCTTTTTTCAACTTTACTACATCTCCTAGTACATGGCAGTTTACTAGAAATCTTGAAAAATTTTGATATTTTTTCTTGAAAATTTTCAATTTTTTTCTTTAAAAGAAATGGAAAATGTATGCCCAATATTTGTACATTTGAATTTATAAATTATATATGTGTACCAATTTTATTAGCTCAATGGTAACAAAATTTCTTGATTATGGGCTGATAATTCGTAAAATGTTTTGTGTATATATACCCCATATACAAGGTAGACATAAAGTTCATGTGCAGTTTATTCACTATTTTAAATGGCACACAAACTTTATGTCCACCCTATATATGTGTATATATATTATATATATGTATGTATATAAAACATATTACATATGTACTACTCTCATTAGCTACAGGATATACATTTAGGGAAAGCCCCCTTGTTAATAATACATTTAAATCTCTTTTGCACATAGTATTCTGAATAGATTCAATTTTGGGATATTCTTTTCTGTTAGATCTGTTCATTATATTTACCATTTTGTGTGTTTGATCAGAGGCTCTTACTAGGTCTGTCAGTTATCCATTGCCATGTAACCACCTCAGATTTAATGGCTTAAAAATACTGATTTATTATTTCTTAAGGTTTCATAGATCAGCACTTTAGCTTGGGCATACTGGAAAATTTGTCTGCTGACCTCATCTGGAATCACTCATGTGGCTAGTTGGCAGTTGTTGCTAGCTGTTGGATAGGCTAGCTCAGTTCTCCATGTGATCTCTTGTCTCTTAGTATGCTAAACTGCTTTGTCATAGCATGGTGATCTTATTGTTTGTTCAGCAAGAGAGAACTCAAATGCTAGGCCTCTTCAGACCTAGGCTCCACTTGTTAGCAAAAGCTAACAAAAGTTAGAAATTAACTGACAGAAGTGAAAAGCCAGTCCAAATTCAAGAGGATGATGAAAGAAGCAGCAGTATCATATTGTAAAAGGGAATGGGCACAGGAAGGCATGATCCATTGGAGACCACTATGGTCTTATCACATCAAGATTAGGACAAGTATTAACTCTTCTTGTCATTTACTAGCATTATTAGTATTATTTTTAAGCCACAGGAATATTTTAAAGCTATTTCTTTATTTTGTATATGTTTAAAACAGGATAATATAATCTAATTTTAATTTATTGTAGATTATATGAAGTAATATAATCTATAATGCATTAAAATAAACTGAAAGAAAACCAAGTGAGGGTGTTACTGTCAACCATTCTTCACTCAGTACAGTATATCTCAAGTTATGTATATGGTGCATGCCTTTCTGATATACAGAGGCAGTGTTGTCCTTTCTTAAATATTATTAAAACTTATTAGTTTCTTTCTTTTCTTTTTTTTTAAGATGAAAATAAATTTAAGTACCAGTGTAGTGTTTCTCTATAATCTCAAGGGTAGATACACCTTACTTTGGAGCCATTATTTTAACTGATGCGGAAGCGTTAATTGACACAAATCTGTAGTACTGATATGCCCATTGGTGTCCACCCTGATAGATGTGATTGAGCATGACACTCTTCCCATTGCTTTGACTGAGCATGAAAGCTCTTCTCAAAGTAGGATCCAGGCCAGCCTTCACAAATAGATCATAAGGAGCACATGAAATAAAATTTGTTTTTTATTCTGCTTATAAGAGATTAATTTTACTTACAGAAGAGATAGAATGTTTCTTTTTGTTAAAGCAGGCATTTAAGAAAAGATCTTAGTACCAGTATGTGTTTTTGGAGTTTATATGTGGAAGGTGGGGAGATTCTGATTTTCATCTCTGCTTCAGTAGTTTTTCTTTCTTTCTTTCTTTTTAAATTATCAGGGTCGATTTTCCTTTGGTTTACATTTCTCATGTGTGTGTTTGCTGATCTGACTTCTTTAGCTTTTCATATATGGTCCTATTGTACTGTAGGAGCTTTTTACTTTTATGTAGGAATTTACTGTTTGAAAAACCTTGCTAGAATTCTAGCGCACTGACAGCTACTTGTCTTATAGCTGTGCTTTTCTGTGTCCTAGAAGAGAATGCTTCTTCCGTGCAGCCAGCAGGATTAACAGATGGCCAAGCTGAACCTCAAAGCATCCAGCCCTCTTTCCTGCTTTGACCTCATAACCTCTCCCCTGGTTGGCAGTGTGCTGGTGTTGACAGTTCTCCTGGTTCAGCCAAAGGTGAAAGATAATTGCTTGTGGAGTAGTGGCTGGGATAGTATGTGTTTTTGCAGCAAGCATTCCCACCCCTGTCCCCAGGCAAAGCTTTGGATCTGGTGCATATTTCAAAGCATGTGTTAAACTTTATGTGATACTGATTAAAGTGGAGGGCTTCAGGGTGAATTGGCAGAGCCCCATAACTACATCTGCCAAATGATATATAGAGAAATGTCTTGCTACATGTCAGGCTGAAATCTGTCTATCTTATGTAAGCCTGCAAAAGGAAAGATGACTCTGGCTGTGTGCATATACTGAGCCTGTGAAACATCCAGGATTCTTCAGCAATGCCTTTGCAAATCCTACATTGAAACAGTAGTTTAAATAATAGTATTACTGTGTCCTTTGGTTCTCCATTCCCATTTGTTTAAAAACCTATCTTGGACCAAAGACAGGGAGGTAGAAGAATTAAGTACCTTCAGAAATTAGATTTGTGAACCATTGAGATAAGATCTATGAAGTTGATTCTTTTTTTTTTCCTCTGACCTCTTTTTTCCTTTTTTTGGTAATTAAATCATAACTAATATACAACAATGTATTTATGTGCTACAGTTTGCTGATTTTATATACAATTTGGAATGCTTACATCAAACTTGTTAACATAGCCTTCACCTCAATTATTATGTTAAGACATTTATACTCATAATAGATTTGATGTGTACCCTTGCAATATATACCATAGGTGAGGTCCCAATTACCCTCCTTTCACCCTCTTTTCCCCTTACTTCCCCCTCCTCTTCCTTCTTTCATCTTGGACTTGTATTTTATCTTTCATGTGAAAGTGTGATTATGAATTGGTTTCATAATAGTACTGAGTACATTGGATACTTTTTCTTCCATTCTTAAGATACTTTACTAAAAACAATATGTTCCAGCTCCATTCATGCAAACATAAAGGAGGTAAAGTCTCTATCTTTTTTAAGGCTGCATAATATTCCATGGTATACATTTATCACAATTTGTTAATCCATTCATGGGTCAGTGGGCACCTGGGGTGCTTCCATGACTTGGCAATTATGAATTGGGTCACAATAAATATTCTGGTGCAGATATCTTTGTTGTAAAGTGATTTTTGGTCTTCTGGATACATACCTAGTAGAGGAATTTACAGGATCGAATGGCAGGTCTACTTTTAGTTCCTTAAGTGTTCTCCAAACTTCTTTCCAAAAGGAATGTATTAGCTTGCAGTCCCACTAACAGTGCAGAAGTATTTCCTTTTCTCCACATCCATGCCAACATTTATAGTTTTGAGATTTTGTTATGTGGGCTACTCTTACTGGAATTAGATGATATCTCAAAGTGGTTTTGATTTGTATGAAGTTTATTCTTAAAGGAAGCAAAGTCTTTACAAAGTAGGTAGTTATATCCAGAGCTTTTAGGTTAAAGGTCTCCTCAAAATGTTCTTTTAGAAGGAAATATGCATCTATATCATAGGCATAGATCAAAACCTCCTGGAAGGTCCCATAGACAACATTAGTATGTCCATGTCACATTTTCTTAGACATCTTGCCCTGCTTTTATGACCAGGTTAGGGTAGACAGACCATCAGTTCTCTAAAGGGACTTGTGTTTTTTTATTTTTTTAATAAAGTAGAAAAGTAGGAAATTTATAGGAATAAAATGGATGAGAAGTACCAAATCTAACAACCCCCCCAATCGTAAACAAAAGAAACAACACCAAGAAAAAAAGGATAGAAAGTTAAAATTACTGGAAAGAGGCAAACCAGAGGGAACAGATAATCAGATTAGGAATTACAAAACATAGAGTGGGTACTAAATATTAGGCAGCCATAGTGATATTGATTTATGGATTTAAATAACCCCACCAAATGTTGATGTATTTCATCACATTCACTCTTTGCTCCTGAGAATGAAGAATTCTTTGATCCTGTGCATCGGCCTTTTATTTTTCAGAATGGCTCAAAAGATGGCTTAGGGTACTCACTGTAGGATCATCTGGGTTATACTTAATGTAGGGAGGCCTAACTTGAACAATTTCATAGACAAAGAAAGTACTGTATATAGCAGATCCTGAATTGGGAAAGCAAGGACGTTTTATTGTTCAGAATTTGATTTTATAAACTGTCTTTTAAAAATTGCAAGCCTTATACATGTGGATATATTTCAGCTTTCCAGGTGAAACCTTTGGAATCCGTTTTGCTTTTAAATGTTTTCTGTGATATATCATGTTTCTTTGTTAACTCAAGTTGTCTTCTCTCTTCCTTTTCTTCTTCCTCCTCCTCCTTTCCACTTTCTCCTCCTCTTCCTCCTCTATGTTCTTCACCACCTCCTTCTTCTGTTCTTTTTTTATTCTTTTGAATGGGGGCAGAGCATATGTGAGGAACTAAAGTGTTTGCTTTTTTTTGAGCTTTTATTTGATTTCATATATATTTTCTTCTTTATTTTCCTCAGAGTCTGTCACAGAGATAATTATTTCTAAAGTATATTTTGCACTTAAGTTTCTTTTAAGGGTAATTTGGTGTTGGGAGAGACGAAAATCTGTTTTTCTCCTTTGTAGAGTTTTATTAATAGTTAGGTTAAATAGGACTTACCTTGAGGATATTAGTATTGATTTCATGTAAAAGATGTTTGAAACCTAAGATTCCTCATTATTTCCTCTTCTGGGCTTATGTAGAATATTTCCCATAGGGAGAAAAGAAAAAATGCAAATGGAATGTAATCAGTCACTAAGTCCTAGTGAATGCCACTTCTTTCTAAGGATCATCTTAGAATTTTAAATGGGTCAGTTATGACACAATCTTAATTGTCAAAGAATACTATGAAAAAAAGAAAGAGGGAAAAGTCTATATACTTCCTTGTAGAGTGAAAGTTGAAAAGAGAAGTAGGAATTAGACAAAGAATTTGGAACTTGTCAGTAATTACAGTAGATTTTTATTTAACACTTTCACCTTATTTTATCTATGAAAGACAATCCTCATTTAGTTATATAGCTGAATTTGAATTCGATTTTAAGAAATGTTAACATTAATTATCTTGATTTAGACTTCATTTCAAGATTAAGTATGTTAATTTATACTTCTTTTATTCTTTTAATCAATCACAGGTTTATCAAAAACAGGTTTACCTTTTAATCAAAAACAGGTTACTGAGTTTGAGAACAACCTGAGCAAAAGTGAGATTTTGTCTCAAGTAAAAATAGAAAAATTAGGCAGGTGTTGTGGTGGGTGCCTGTAGTCCCAGCTACTTGGGAGGCTGAAAGGCAAGAGGATCACTTATACCCAGGAATCTGTGCTTGCAGTGAGCTATAATGCCACTGTACTCTACCCAGGGTGGCAAAGTAAGACTCTGTCTCAAAAAAACAAAAACAAAATCCAAGTTACTGTATGGTATGTCAAATAGTGATATTTGCTATGGAGAAAATAAAGTAGGGGAACAGGGAAGGTTTAGCTGTTTATTAAGAGTGGGTAAGGTATTCCATTTTTTAGTGTTCTTTACTAGACATTTAAACATTAAAATGCTAATATTCATGAGATTCATTGTTCCCTAACATTAGCTGAAAGTCATCATTTTACTAGAGTTTAGGCTATTTTTGTTTGCCCGCACTTAATGCCTCTGCCTCTTGTATAGACCAGATTCTATTTACTGGAATTTATTAATATTTATTTTAGTATACAACTACTAAGCATATTGGCATAACATTTGTATTTGTTCTTGATTTTTTCATAGTATCTTTGGCAGTACATAGTAGTACATAGTACACAGTAGTACAAAGTCAAATACAACAGCAGGTCATCAAGTATTTGAAAATTCAAGATCAAAGTAGTTTATATACATTATATATGTATATATTAACTCAAAAATAGATTTGGATGCTTTTTCTATTTTTATTGCAGTCACATCTTTGATAAACTAATTCATTTTTAGATAGGTTGGTAGATGTATTTGTGTTCTACTATTTTATTTAAGGACTGGAAAGTTTCACATCATTTAGTCTTTTAGTTAATACTTGGAAATTTGACTTATGATGTAGTGGGGTTTTGGGGATGGATTTGGTCAACTCCCTAGAAGTGTTTTCAGATTTTGTCTTTATGTGTATCCTCTTGGTTTATAACTTGGATGGACTTTCAAAGCAGTGTGTGTATCAGTTACAGTTTAGTCAGAGGAGTGGAACTACGAGGAGAGTGCTTACTCAGTTCCTACAATTCCATAAGGTCAAATCTCTAAGCAGATTTGTTACCTTAGTATCTCATCCTGGGTAACACAAAGTTTGAAGTCCACAGGGAAGTGGACAAAAATGGCAAATGGCTATAAAATAGGGAAGAACAAGGACAAGCTAGAACCCATAAGCATGAGCTGAAACCCAGGAGAACAGACTGAAACAATAGCAGTTCTTGGTGCCTCTGACCTCGATCATGTGGGTATCCTGCAGGAGAAACTGGTACCCTCTGTTATGGAGCTGAACCACGTCTGACTTAGGAGAAGCTAAAGGAAGAGCCAGGGGAAGGTAAAATAATCGCAGATATGGATACTGCCCCATGCCAATAAGCTTGTGGTTTTTTTTTTGGCGAGGGCTGGGTCTGAACCCACCACCTCCAGCATATGGGGCTGGCGCCCTACTCCTTTGAGCCACAGGCACCACCTGACCATGCCAATAAGCTTAGCTAACAGGTAAATGCACCATGTGTGAGCTGCCAGATGGCTTTTGCTTCATTTCCAATTTCTAAAACTTGGGTAGGAAAGTCTTTTGTGCCCTGTCTTAATTAGAAACATATAGGGCAGGGAGTTATGGGAAGAGTAGTTACATGTAGCCACATTGGCACATTACAACTGTGTGTCTATGATCCCAAGACTCTATAATAGAGATTGAAACTATAGTCTGTGGGTGGACTACTTTTTTTTGTTGTTTGTTTGTTTGTTTTAAAATAAAATTTAGTTGGAACATAGCCACACTCATTTATTTACATGTCCACTTTTGTACTACTGAGGCAGAGGGCAGAGTTGAGTAGTTGAAAAAGCAACTATCTATGACCTGCAAAAGCTAAAATATTTACTATCTGGCTCCTTAAGAGGATGTTTGCTGACCCTTGTTCTATAGGAGCTAAGAGATTCTTTGGATCCCAGAGGACTCATATCTAGAAATACTCAGAAGCTGTGGAATATTGTATTAATCCAAAAGAAAGCATTCCTGTTAAAATTGTGTTCTCTTTTACCCATATAGTTTTGTTTTCTGAGATATTAACTAGAAATAGAATAAAAGTTATTTATAAAATATTATCAATTAACCTATTCAATTGCATATTCATTATGGTTTTCCCTATAAGCTTTACTGCTAAACCATGTTCTGTGTTAGACATTTCTTGTAAATTTTGACCCTTTGTTTTATAATTATATTTCTTAAGGTAGATGTATTTATTTCTTTGGGCTGCTGTAACAAAGTACTACAAACTAGGTGGCTTAAAAAAACAATAGATATTTATTCTCTCACTGAGAATAAATACCTGTTTTTTTTAGAGACAGGGTCTCATTCTGTTGCCTTGGGTAGAGTATAATGGTGTCATCCCAAAGCTCTCTGTAGCCTTAACTTCTGGGCTCAGGAGATCTTCCTGCCTCAGTCTACAGAGTAGCTGAGATTACAGGTATGTGCCACTATGCCTGACTAATTTTTTTTTAATTGTTATTGTAGAGATGAGGTCTCTCTCTGTTGCCCCGGCTAGTCTTGAATCCTAGCCTAAACGTATCCTCCTAACTCAGCCTCCCAAATCTCTGGTATTATAGGTGTGAGCCACTGTACCTGGCCTCTATCTTTTTCTTTAGGTCTAGTAATATTTGTTTTGCGAAACTGGATGTTTTGCTGTTAGGTACATATATACTGTATTTAGAATTCTTATGTTCTCTTGAATTGATCCCTTTACGTTATATAATGACTTCCTTTGTCTTTTATTACTGCTTTTGACTTAAAGTCTGTTTTATCTGATATGTATAAGTATAGCTACTCCTGCTTGCTTTTGGTTTCCATTTGTGTGAAATATTTCTTTCTACCCATTTTACCTTTACTCTATGTATGTCTTTACAGGTAATGTGAATTTCTTATAAGCTGCATATAGTTACATCATGTTTTTTAAATTCATTCTGCCAATCTGTATCTTTTAAGTGGAACATTTAACTTATTTACGTCTAGGGTTGATATGTAAGGTTTTATTCCTGTCATATTAATTGTTTTCTGGTTGTTTTCTACATTCTTTGTTTTCTTTGTCTCTATCTTCTTGTGTTTGTGATTTGATGAAATTCTGTCATGTTGCCATTTGATTGATTCCTTTCTTTTCCTCTTTCATGTGATTGTTTTATAAGATCTGTGAGTTTTTTATATTTTCATGTGTTTTCATGATGGTGAATAGTGACCTTTTGTTTCCAATGTTTAAGTCCCCTTTGAACATTTCCTGTATGGCTGCTCTAGTGGTGACAAATTCCACCAACATTTGCCTGTTTGGGAAAGGCTTTATTTCTCCTTAATTTATGAGGCTTATTAACTGACAGTTTTTTTTTCTTTTAGCATTTTGAAAATGCCATCCCATTCTCTTCTGGCCTGTAACATTTCTAAAGAAAAGTCTGCTATTAGTCTGATGGGGTTTCTTTTATGGGTGATTAGATGCTTTTCTCTTGGTAATTTTAAAATTCTTTCCCTTTGGCTTTACGTATTCTAACTATAGATAGTATGTCATTGTGATATCTTTTTTGTAGTATGTTTGCCTGGGGATAGCTGGCTTTGGTGTATCTGCTACACAGTAGACTGGAGAAATTTTCATTAGCTATTTTTAAAAATATATCTTCTAATCTTTTTGATATCTCTTCTGCTTCAAGGATACTGATAATTTTTTTTTTTTTTGAGACAGAGCCTCAAGCTGTCCCCCTGGGTAGAGTGCCGTGGCATAGCTCACAACAACCTCCAACTCCTGGGCTCAAGCAAGTCTCCTGCCTCCACCTCCCAAGTTGCTGGGATCACAGGCGCCTGCCACAACGCCTGGCTATTTTTTTTCCAGTTGCAGCCTTCATTGCTGTTTGGTGGGCCCGGGCTGGATTCGAACCCACCACCTTAGGTGTATGTGGCTGGCGCCTTAGCCGCTTGAGCCACAGGTGCCGAGCTGATACTGATAATTCTTAAGTTACTTTTTATAGTCCCAGACATCTCAGAGGCTTTAATCATTCTTTTGTTCTTATTTTTGTCTGACCTGTCTTCCTTATTCAAAAGACCTGTCTTCAAGTTCTGAGATTCTTTCTTCTGCTTAGTCTATTAATGAAGCTTTTGAATGTATTTTATATTTCCTTTACTGAGTTTTTTAGTTCCAGAATTTTGGGGTTGTTTTTCCCTTCAAGATATCTGTCTCCCAAGTAAATTTATCCCTCATATCCTAAACTAATTTGATGATTTCTTTTGTATTGGTTTTTAGATTTCTTTCACATCTTATGGAGCTTCTTTAAAATCATTATTTTGAATTCTTTATCTGGCATTTTGAGGTGTTCTTTTTGATTGTGATCTGTTACTGGACAATTGTTGTATCCTTTGGTGGTGTCATACTTTTTTGGATTGTTCATCAAAGAAAATGTAACAAAATAAGACTGTACAATCAGCATTATTGAATTAAATGATGGATTGCTTAGAGTGCCCTAGTAGTTAACAAAATTTATATATTTCTTAGCACCAGAGGAAAATATCTTAAGCAATTATTTCTTTGTAGACTATCTATAAAATACTATGAAGGTAGAAAAACACAGAAGTGAAAATTGGGGAAAAATATAAAAACTTGATTTTACTATGTATAGGATAAATATTTTCTACTTGTTTAGGATATTTTGGGTATCATTGGTTTGAAATGTAAATGCTATTTGTATGTGTTGCATAGGGCCTCTTCTTTTCACCTTCCTTATCAGAAGGAATAAGAGTATAACTAATACTTACTATTGCTTCGCTGAGAAGTTCAAATCTTTCAAGATAAATAATTTAAAATGCTTCCTTAACTTTATTGATGGGATAAATAGACAATTCAGTATCTTGCTTATGGTTATACAGAAATCTCAAAAGAGAACACTAATACTTTATCTCTGAAACTTGGGCTTTTCCAGATATTATTACTCCTTGGCAAAAATACCTGTGCCTTATTCATAAGATGTTTGTTTCACTAGGAGTCTCAAATCATAATTGTACATTGAAAATATCAGGTATTTTCAATAGATATTGTCCCATGATATTGCCTGTTTTGTTTAATCCTAAACTTTATTAACTCAGTAAATTTTGTATATGGCATGTTTATTAAATTATAATATTCCGTGGGTGTTTTTTCTTTTTTTTTTTGGCTGGGGCTGGGTTTGAACCTACCACCTCTGATATATGGGGCCAGTGCCCTACTCCTTTGAGCCACAGGTGCCGCCCCATGGGTGGTTTTTCTATCATGCTTCTTCTCTTAGTCTTAAAAGACTGAGCCACCTAAGGAAATCCACTTTACCAAACTCTAGACTTCATGCACAGTGGAACTTAAAAAAAAGAAAAACTCTTGGCTGAACCTGAATGCTGAGAAGCAGGAAAGTGGTTTTCTCTGTCTGGAGAAAATTGGAAAAGGGGAATTATTAAGCCCTGCGAATGTAGTTGTTGATGGAAATGCTGACAGACCAGTCCTGCTTTGGTGCCACTGTCGTGAGAAGTCAATCAATATTAGATGTATTGTAAGAGCTGCTGCTTATGTACAAGCTGTGTCTCGTAGGCTTTGTCACATATAAATAAACCCCTTCAAAAAATGTTAAGTGATTTCTATAAAAAATATTTATTCTGTTCTCCTTCTTAAGCCAAATTTTTGTTGTTTATGGCTTCCTGTACCCAACAGTTCCTGATTGTCTCAGAAAGCAAAACATGTCCTGCATGGATTAAGCTGCTGAAATGCCTTTCAGGCATTGTTTATGAGTCTGCACTCTTTATTTTCAGAGAGAAAGCGAATACTTTAATGTCTTCCATATTTCATAAATCTGTCCCATGCTGCAATTCAAAGCTGTGTGTGTTTTTGTTAGAAGGTACTTCTGGTTGTACTTAGAGTAAAAAAGCTGCATAAGAATGTTAGTGAATATTTGGGTGGTGGTGATAGACTCTCCTAAAAGGGATTTAGTACTGGTTAAAAGTGTTGTTGAGTTTTTGGCTAAAGAAAGCAGTTACCAAAGGTGCTGTTATAGCCAGTAGTAGTGTAGTTTGCTTTTTGATTGCTTTGCGCCAATGAATTTCCTTTTTGATTCATTCTTTGGGACCAGTCTTCCTTCTGGGCATATTTGCTAGTTTGCTACTTCTGTCTCCATTGCTAAGCATCACACAGAGTGTGCCTGCCTAGTAGTCTGAGAAAGGAAAACTGACTTAGCTTGCTACAAATGAGATGGACTCTTTCTGAAGTTATCAAAATGTAAACTGTACTATTTTCTTCTTACTTTGAAAAATTTTGAACATGTAGAACAGTTAGTAGAATTATGCAATCGATACTTATTTACCCACCACCTAGATTCTATAATTAACATCTTAGAGTACTTACTTTATTATACGTCTATACATCTGTTATCCATCAATCTATCACATCTTTTTTTATGCATTGCAAGTTTGAGACATCACTATGCTTCACCTCTAAATACTTAAACATGGTAACATTAGTTAGAGCTCAATATTTGCTTGATTATATTTTCTTCTGAGGTAAATTTTAGATACCATGGTATGTACAAACCTGAAATGAGTTTTTGACAAATATGTACACCCTCTTAGCCTAAACCTCTACTAAGATATAGAACATGCACATTACCCAGAAAGTCTCTTATTTCCCTTTCCACTCAGTTCTTTTGCCTCCCTTCTTTAGAGGCAACCATTGTTCTGATTGTTTTTCCACTATCGATTAGTTTTGCCTAATGTAGAACTTCATATAAATGGAATCATGCAGTATATTCTCTTTTATGTAAGGCTTCTTTTACTCAGCAGAATGATTTTGAGATCCTTCTATGTGGTTACATTCGTAGTTCATTTCTTTTAAGTATTATTTCCTTATATGAATTTTAACTGTTTATTCATTCTCTTAATTGATGGATACTTGGGATGTTTCCATTTTTGGCTACTATACATAAAGCTACTATGAACATCCTTATCCAAGTCTTTTTGTGGACTTATGTTTCATTTCTCTTGGGTAAATATACATAGCAGTGAAATTGTGGATCAGAATGAAAGCCAGAATCAAACCTTTTTGGGAAGTAGTTGTACCATTGTATGTTTCCTCAATTGCTCTGCCTTCATTGCTCTGCCTTCTTGGTAACATTATTTATCATTAGTCTTTTTAATTTTACTTTTTCTGGTGGATGTGTAGTGTTATTTCATTGTAGTTATCATTTATTTTGGTTTAGTGTGGGGAAATGAGGAATAAAACATGAAAGGGATATAAAAACAAATTGCAGTGACACACCTAGTGAATTTTCTGCTCTCCCATGGGACATGGGTGAAACAATGAGTGAAGAAAATACAAGGAAGAGCAGGACAAAAAGGTGGAATGAAATTAAGTGACAAAGGAGCAAGGGCCTGAGGGATAGTCATGTCAGAGGTTTGGGATAAAGAAGACTACTAGTTTTCATAGAAAATTAAATTTAGCTAAGTTTCCTTCCCTCCATTCCAGTTGTAAAACATCTTTATTGTTTTGGTATCTGTGGGAGAGATTAATATTCATTGCTTTAAGATTTCATATAATATCTGAGGTGTATTTAAACAAGAATGTAAGAATAACTTAAAATCCTCTGTTCACATCTTGGTGAAAAGGTTTTAGATTTTTATTTATGTATAAATGAAAATCATTTATTTATCTATACCTGCATATCATTATGTATGTATTTGCAAAAGTAGACTTGAGCTATATATGCAAATTATAGGCTTTTCTTTCATATCTTAAACATATTTAATGTCTATAAATGTAACTTTACTAAATTACTTTTATAAGTTTCTTATATAGGCTCAGCACCTGTGGCCAGCCATATACACCTGAGCTGGCAGGTTTGAATCCAGCCCAGGCCCGCCAAACAACAATGACAGCTGCAACCAAAATTAGCTGGGCATTGTGGCGGGCGCCTGTAGTCTCAGCTACTTGAAGCAGAGGCAGGAGAATTGCTTGAGCCCAGGAGTTGAGGTTGCTGTGAGCTATGATGCAACAGCACTCTACCCAGGGCAGCAGCTTGAGGGTCTGTCTCAAAAAACAAACAAACAAAAAAGTTTATTATATAAAATACCATAACTTAACTATTTCCCTATTATTGGGCATTAGATTATTTCTAGTTTTTTTAAGGCAGCCTTTTTTTTTTTTTTTTTTTTTTTAGCATCTGCTACACGTAAAGCTGTTGTGAGTGGACAGGGTTGAGGAAGGTAGAGAATCTGACATTAAAAAGTCACAGTTATGCTTTCTAGGAACTCATAACTCTGTGTAACTGAATCAGATGCTAAAAGCTTTCAAGGTCAGTACTTTTCTTGTAGAATATGCAGAGGGTGTGTGATGGTTTGTGCAAAAACTCCTTTAAGTGAGGCTTCATATGACTTTGTTGCCAGCCAGTCCTTTGTTGGTATTTCTGGGAAACAAGATTGCCAAAGTTTGATAGAGTTTAGTATTCTAAGAAGTACAATAAATTAGTTGCAGTTGGAAAGAGACAACTGTTCCTATGGTTTTTAGATGTTGTTTCTCACCGTAGAATTGCATAAGAACTTCATAAGTGTTCATTGAAAGAATAATTATGGGCTTGGTGCCTGTAGCTCAGCGCCTAGGGCACTGGCCACGTATACCAGAGCTGGCGGGTTGGAACCCAGCCTGGGCCTCCCAAACAACAACTGACAACTGCAATAAAAAAATAGCTGGGCGTTGTGGCGGGTGCCTGTAGTCCCAGCTACTTGGGAGGCTGATGAAGGAGAATGGCTTAAGACCAAGAGTTTGAGGTTGCTGTGAGCTCTGATGGTACAGCACTCTACCAAGGGTGAAAAAGTGAGACTCTGTCTCAAAAAAAAAAAAAAAATGATGGAGGGTATATCTCTTCCAGTATTTATGTGAAATCTTATAATAGGATTTGGAGGTTTAATGTATAAAATAATATCATGGAATAGCTTCATAACCTTTCAATTTTATGTGTAGAATCAAGATGGATTTCTGCCTTATAGTTTTCTTTTTAATTATGTTTATAAAATCAGAAGCAAATCAGTTTAAATATTCATACTCTAACTTTGTCACTAGACAATGTAAATCTTTTAAAATTATTGATTGACTAAATAAATAGTTCTTTTCTCTTGGACCTTCTTTTTATTCATTGTTGTCACCTTGATGGTTCATGTGAACCCATGATTGTTCTTTCTGAAATTTATTTAAAACATATTTCCTTTCAAGTAGCTTCTTGATAATTTTTTTTTTAACAAAAAGGATAGCAATTAAAAAAGATAAAAAGAACACGTTGTGGAGAATATAATATAAAAAGGAAACCAACAAAATATGTCTAGGAGTTTGTATACCTTTTCTCTTCTTACTGTTTGAATTTTATCTAGTTTAAGTTGTGATCCTCATCACCTAGGATTTTGTTTCTTGAATGGAATGAATAATGTCAGTTTGCCCATTTATGTAAAAGAAACCTTAGGAAGAAAGAGCAGATGGTTGGAGCCATTGTGTTTCTTACCCAGCTGGGAAGGATACAGTTTTGAAACGTTATTTCCATTGTGTTTAATATGGCTCAAGGGCCTTTTTCTAGCACCTTTTTTATTTGGCCATGTGTTTTTGCCTAGTTCATGGTGGGAAAGGGAACTGTAGTCTAGACTTTGATTTTAGGAATTAACCAGCTATTGTGACTAGCAAGATTAAAAGTCTTTTCAGACAGATTGTATTAGTTCCTTTTTTTCCCCCAGATGTTCTGGTTACAAATAACTTTATAAATTGAAATTAGGCCTTCCTTCTATGTGGCTAGTTGTGAGAAGGGACTTAGAAGAATTGTCAGTTTATATGGTGTATGCCTCTAGCAACAAAAGCCTTTTTAGTTATTTATATTGTTTTTAACAAGTTAAGACTGAGCTATTGTTGTGACTGGTGTCTTTTAAGAAATCCATGAACATGTGTTCAGGGGAATCTCCTTTCTTATCAACTATACTATAATCTGCTTTTTTTGAACACTTGAGGCATAGAGTTAATTTACTTTTTATGACTAAAATGTATATGGCTAACATTTTATATACTTGCTTAAAAGTATAGAGTTGGTGTAAGTATTTTTTCTCTCCACTTGACAAATGCTTTATTTGCTACTCAATATATTACTCTATACTCTATGTGTATACACCTGTTGTAATTTTCACATTATAGATAAGAGATGGTACACATTACAGTTTCTTGTCAATGATTCGTTTACTCAACACTAATTGAAAGCCTGCATTATATCAGGTTTTGTGTTGGGATTCAAAGGCTTAAAAGACATAAAAGACTGTTGCTTTTAAAACTCAGAAACTAAGAAGCATGGTGGCATGATGGTGATTATAGTTTGATACTACATTGGAGGCAATTCATCAGACTAGATAAATAAGGCTTATAGGCAGAGAAAATATTCTGTTTTAGGGCTTGAAGGTTTGTGTTCAGAGAACTATGAGTAGTTCTCTGAGCCCTGAATGAAGGATATATTTTGTGGAAGTGTGTTGATCGATGAGAACAAAGAGGTATGCTGCTACCAAATCATGATGGACTTATTTACTTAATGAAATTGGAATTTTATCCTTAAAGTTAACATTGAAAGTTTTTTTTTTGTTTTTTTTTTTGAGACAGAGCCTCAAGCTGTCCCCCTGGGTAGAGTGCCGTGGCATTACAGCTCACAGCAACCTCCAACTCCTGGGCTCAAGCGAGTC